>NC_135813.1:90664174-90964174 GCF_964213995.1 Mustelus asterias | reverse complement strand
CTCCCATCGTCCGAAAGACGTGCTGTTTAGGTGCATTGGCCATGCTAAATTCTCCCTCAGTGTACCTGAACAGGCGCCGGAGTGTGGCGACAAGAGATTTTCACCATAACTTCATTGCAGTGTTAATATAAGCCTACTTGTGACACCAATACTTAAACTTACTCATTAGATGTATTCCTTCAACCTTTACCTTTTTGCACCTGCTAGTACATTTGACCCCACTCCCTCATTCCTTGTTCTCCATAGCTGGCTGAATAACAGAATCCTGTGAGCTTTAAGTGAGAAATTAGTCGAGATGAAATTTGCATCCAACCCCCTGGTTCCTGAAGTGGCGAGGATGATGGATTAAAGCAAGCCTGACCAGATGATACCAAGGGACAACATCCCAGCAGTTATCAAAGGTCTGACAAGTCACTTTGGGCTGCCCAGTGTGAAACTCGGTATCATAGATAAAGAGAAGCTGCTTACAGTTTCCAGCCAAGTGGTGATATTATGAGCCTGGTCATCTATCTTGTGTCTCAGGTTAGTACTGCGGTTTATTAAACTCCTGAATCTGAAGCTTCAGAAGCAATCGATCAAGGGGTCTCAGCCTTTTCCCTCCTCGAAGGAAAACCTTCTCCTAAATCGTAAGATGATATGTGAGAGAGGGACTTGAGTTAGATGCTGTGAGGATGGTAGATAGGATTATCTACAGTATAATTTCTCCATCAGACGAAACAGCTCCCATAGTGCACGCCTTGCTATCGCTGCCAGCGAGGATGGCAAATCTCCATTCACTGCAGCGGGACCGGAGAATCCCAGCTGTGGAAGAGGTCGGTGAATCCCGACCAGTGTCTCTGTACACCACCTTATCGTATTGTTCGATAATTTTAAACACTTCAATTCGATCACCCCCGCCGCCTTCTAAATTCACGGAAATGCCAGCCAGGTCCGCGCAGTCTTTCCTCGCAATTCAACCTTTTATGCTCTTTAATCCTCAAAAGACTGTTTGTTGAGGTTTACATTGTTCACCAGGTCTGACAGTATCTGTGGGAGAGAGAATAGAACCAATGTTTCGAGTCTAGATGACCCTTCGTCAGAGCTTTGATGAAGAGTCATCCAGACTCGAAACGTTGGCTCTATTCTCTCTCCCCACAGATACTGTCAGACCTGCTGAGATTTTCTAACATTTTCTGTTTTTGTTTCAGATTCCAGCATCCGCAGTATTTTGCCTTTATCAGTCTGCTCACGTCAGCAATTCCAATCCTCTGGAGATCAAGGTCAGTATTCCATTAATCTTTTCTTTTTCTCCAGCTTTCTTCCCTCTTTCCTTAAAGGGCAAGAGTAGTGTTGAAGTACGGTTCATTTATAGGTTTAAGGTGCGAGGGGCAAGGTTTAAAAAACTTGCCTCGTACAAAGCAAATTTTTTACACAGAGGGTGGTGGGTGCCTGGAACTCGCTGCCAGGGGAGGCAGTGGATGCAGATACAGTAGTGAGTTTTAAGGGGGGTCTGGGCAAATACACAAATAGGATGGGAATAGAGGGATATGGTCCACGGAAGGATAGGGGGTTTTAGTTCAGCCAGGCAGCATGATCGATGCAGGCTTGGAGGGCCGAAGGGCCTGTTCCTGTGCTGTAGTTTTCTTTGTTCTCTGTTCTTTGTTCTTTATAACAGCGTTGACCACATGGTCATTCTGCTGCATTGATCTTAAGCAGGCTATTCCAACAGGTCTGTTTGGATTTGACCTGCCTTGTCCTTACCTGATCTCTATGAAGGTATAAGGACATAAGAACATAAGAAATAGGAGCAGGAGTAGGTCATCTAGTCCCTCGAGCCTGCCCCGCCATTCAATAAGATCATGGCTGATCTGAAGTGGGTCAGTTCCACTTACCTGCCTGATCCCCATAATCCCTAATTCCCTTACCGATCAGAAATCCATCTATCCGTGATTTAAACATATTCAATGAGGTAGCCTCCACTACTTCAGTGGGCAGAGAATTCCAGAGATTCACCACCCTCTGAGAGAAGAAGTTCCTCCTCAACTCTGTCTTAAACTGACCCCCCTTTATTTTGAGGCTGTGCCCTCTAGTTCTAGTTTCCTTTCTAAGTGGAAAGAATCTCTCCATCTCTACCCTATCCAGCCCCTTCATTATCTTATAGGTCTCGATAAGATCCCCCCTCAGCCTTCTAAATTCCAACGAATACAAACACAATCTGCTCAGTCTCTCTCATAATCAACACCCCTCATCTCTGGTATCAACCTGGTGAACCTTCTCTGCACTCCCTCCAAGGCCAATATATCCTTCCGCAAATAAGGGGACCAATACTTCACACAGTATTCCAGCTGCGGCCTCACCAATGCCCTGTACAGATGCAGCAAGACATCTCTGCTTTTATATTCTATCCCCCTTGCGATATAGGCCAACAGCAGTATACTGCCTAGCAGTGGGAAGATGTATATATCCTGATTGATGATCCCCGCTCCACCCACTCCCCCAACCCAATCCCACTCCTCTCTAGTTCTGGAATAATTCGACCAATTGCAACATCACCATGGCTGAGGTCAACTAACTTACTCATTCTCCCTGTGTCTGCTTGGGTTTCCTCTGGGTGCTCCAGTTTCCTCTCATAGTCTGAAAGACGTGCTGGTTAGGTGCATTGGCCATGCTAAATTCTCCCTCAGTGTATCTAAACAGGTGCTGGAGTGTGGCGACTAGGGGATTTTTACAGTAACTTCGTTGCAGTTTTAACGTAAGCCTACTTGTGACACTGATTAATAAACTTTTAACAATAGTGCATCAGACTGTACCTTTACTTACTGAGTTCGTAGAATGATATAACACAGAAAGAGGCCATTCAGCCCATTGTGCTGGTGCTGGCTTTATGAAACACTTCCCACTTCCCTGCTCTTGGCCCCTGTTTCCCTTCAGGACTTGATGACTCCATGACATAGTTATCCAGAAAAGGAGGCAGTCTTTTCTTAATTCATTCACGGGACATGGGCATCGCTGGCTGGTCAGCATTTATTGCCCATCCCTACTTACCATTGAGAAGGTGGTGGTGCGCTGCATTCTTGAATCGTTGCTGTCCTCTTGCTGTGGATGGATCCACAATGCCGTTAGGGAGGGAGTTCCAGGATTTCGACCCGGCGACTGCGAAGGAACGGCGATATATTTCAAGTCAGGATGGTGAGTGGCTTGGAGGGGAACCTACAGGTGTTGGTGTTCCCATGTGTCTGCTGCCCTTGTCCTTCTAGATGGAAGTGGTCATGGATTTGGAAGGTGCTGTCGAAGGAGCCTTGGTGAAGTTAATGACCCTTTTATTGTGGGTGTTCTTTCTTGTTTAGGGATAGAGTGAGGTGAAAACCGCAGCTTTGATCACCACGGAGCTGTCGGCGGTTAGGATGATCGCAACAGCAAGTGCCAACCTGGTTCACTGGCATCTGTTGCAAAATTAATTTTATCATTATTCTTAATGCTATAGACTGGAAAGGAGAGAATGCTGTGTCCTCTCGCTCACAAGCTCACCAATGTGTGACATGGGACAGATGAATCATTTAGGATTATGTTAATTGAACAATTAAATCTTAACACCTGTCAAGATTCACTTATTTGGAATTAGGCTCACATACTCCATTTCTTTCCTCTCATTTTATCTGTCTCAGTTTCAAAATGATGCGACGTTCCATGTATTTGAAGGAGCTGGCAATCGCATCCAATCCCCTTGTCGACACGGTGGCACAGTGGTTAGCACTGCTACCTCACAGAGCCAGGGACCCGGGTTCAATTCCGGCCTCGGTCACTGTCTGTGCGGAGTCTGCACGTTCCCCCCATGTCTGCGTGGGTTTCCTCCGGGTGCTCTGGTTTTCTCCCACAGTCCAAAGATGTGCAGGTTAGCTGGATTGGCCATGCTAAATTGCTCCTTAGAGTCCCAATATGTATAGGTTAGGGGGATTTGTGGGTAAATACTTGACGTTACGGGGAACAGGTCTGGGTGTGATTGTCCCTTTGTGTCAGGGGGATTACGTGAGGTTAAAAGGATAGGGCCTGGGTGGGATTGTTGTCAGTGTAGACTCAATGGGCCAAATGGCCTCCTTCTGTACTGTGGGGATTCTATAAATTATTCTAAGTCCTAACTAAGGGCCATATCTTTCCCTCTTTAACCATATTGAGAAGAAAGTAAATGTTTAAAAGATAGGAGGTGATGCCAGAAGACCGCACTAATGGGCTGTTTGCCTAGATTTCATGCAGGTCATTATCTCCCCAGTGGATTGAAAGAATTATTGAAAATTAAGCAAAAGAGTCAACATGGGTTCAGTGAGGTTTTGTTAAAATCACAGATGAAGGAGCGGACATGGAATTCCAAAGTGAGTGCTTTCTTTCTCTTCTGACCTGGTCTGTTAATGGAAAGGAAGACTTCAATTCATTGAAAGATGCAGCAGAGGAATTACTTCCTTGAGGCATAGGTGCAGTGAGCCCTGACTGCTACATCCTGGTGAATGAGGGTTGGAAGAGAATGAGGGATGCACAGCTAGAGCAGGAATGCACCCAAAATAATGAATGTACAATGATAGAGGCAGCACCGTGCTATCAGAGGAGGAGCGGTACCTGAGGAGGTATAGCCTTTCTGCTGAGTTGTAGCTGAGGTGTGCCACTCGAGGGCACAAAGATTTCAAAGGTTATTGTCAACCATCAGCCAAGCATTTCTATTGGCAATTAAGGTCACCCCGGAACAGTTTCACTTGTATAGTGTGGATGTCTGATGTTATCTATTTAAGGGAGTTGCATGAATGCTTTAAGAGCTAATCATATGATTTGATGGTGATGTCATTAGGGTGCTTACAGTGGCAGCTGTTGTACTTTTATGGAGAGAAGAAGGTTAAGAGGTGACTTAATAGAGGCATACAAGATGATCAGAGGATTAGATAGGGTGGATAGTGAGAGTCTTTTTCCTCAGATGGTGATGGCTAACACGAGGGGATATAGCTTTAAATTGAGCGGTGATAGATATAGGACAGATGTTAGAGGTAGGTTCTTTACTCAGAGAGTAGTAAGGGCGTGGAATGCCCTGCCTTCAGCAGTAGTGGACTCGTCAACATTAAGAGCATTCAAATGGTTATTGGATAAACATATGGATGATATTGGAATAGTGTAGATTAGAGGGGCTTTAGATTGGTTTCACTGGTTGGCGCAACATCGAGGGTCGAAGGGCCTGTACTGCGCTGTAATGTTCTATGTTCTATGTTCTATGACTGTTGTGCAAAGATTAGACATTGAGTCTACTGTCTTTCAGCCTCCACTATTTTGTTTATACCAACCAATTTGTCCTCATGTATTTATCTGTCATCAGTCATGGCTCCGCCCAGGTACAAATTTGTAGAACTCATTGAAATCAACAACCTAAAAGGAGCATTGATCCCCTTGAGTGCTCAAAGACGATGGAGTAAAGGATAAATTATTCTCATTTTGCATCATAGAAATCATAGAATTCCCACACAGTGCAGAAGGAGGCCATTTGGCCGATTGGCCAGTCTGCACTGACAGCAATCCTACTCAGGCCCTATTCCTGTAACCCCACTTATTTACCCTGCTGATCCCCCTGACACTGAGGGGCAATTTAGCAAGGGCAATCCACCTAACTCGCACATTTTTAGACTGTGAGAGGAAGCTGGAGCACCCGGAGGAAACCCACGCAGACATGGGGAGAACTTGCAGAATCCACACAGACAGTGTCCCGAGGCCAGAATTGAACCGGGTCCCTGGAGCTGTGAGGCAGCAGTACTAACCACTGTGCCACCATGCCGCCCCATCATCCTCTCACTTTCCTTGAAGACAACTTCTGAAATACTCTTCCCTAATGGACTCAGATACGTTTTGCCACTTTAAGGAATGGTCCCTATATCTCTAGTCTGTGCATTGCCCCTTTAATTTCTGGAACTGGCACTTTAGGTGGTTGGACGTGTTGGCCATGCTAAATTCTTTCTCAGCGTACCCGAACAGGCACCGGAATGTGGCGACTAGCGGATTTTCACAGTAACTTCATTACAGTGTTAACAGAAGCCTACTTGTGACACTAATAAATAAACTTAAACTTTAGGCTCAGTCCCTGCCTATCTCAGGTTCCAGCTGTCAAGAGTGTCAGATTATCAAGTTAAACGCACAGAGGCAAATCTTCCCGTTCCGCCCACCACGGGAATTGGAGCGGGTGAGGGGCGGACCATGGAAAGGTCCGTTGACCTCGGGCAGGATTTTCCGGTTTCAGGGTGAGTGAGTCTGGAAAATCCTGCCCAAAGAAAAACCTCCAAAGGAAATGCAACTCATTTTCACTCACACTCTGCAGTCAAGAGACTTCATGTAGTGAGTCAGGTAAGGCACATCTAACTCACCAACTTTGAATGACAGGTGATGGACAACATGGGAGACTCGAGTCAGTTTCACCTAATTGAGGAGACCGTAATCCCGGTGGATTACATTTAATTGCAAGCAAGTGTTTGACTTTGAATATTCCTGAGGTATCCGCCAATAGCAGCCAAATTTCTTGCAGGTCTGGGCTCCTGCTAACAGAATCAAGAGATGTTCTCCGATCAGCGGGGTACTGACACTTGGCGTCTCCATGTGCTTCTCCCAACCGACCCACCCAATTGCCCGCTCCAGCAAGTTCAGCAAAATCCAGCACCTTCCCACTTCAAACTCCTCCTATTACCTTATCTTCCATCTACCCTGCCCTCCATAGAAACCATCGAAATGATACAGCATCGAAGGGGACCGAAATAAAAGCAAATTATGGCAAATGCAGTTTTCTTCTTTTTCTCTCCTTTTGCTTCCCTTTTCCCCCTTTTTCTCAATGTTACCTCTCTCCCACCCATCTCCCCCCCCCTCCCCCCACATCCTCATCTGTCACAGCTTACCCTCTGATTTCAGCTTCTCTGCCATTTGGCCATTCACACCTTCTATCCTCTCTGTGGGCTGCCATTAGCAGCCTTTCCCCTTATTTCTGTGGCTATGACTCATCTTTCATTCCCTCCCCCTACAGTATAAATATCTCCCACTTTCTATGTCTTTTAGCTTTGACAAAGGGACATCTGGACTCGAAACGTCAGCTCTTTTCTCTCCTTACAGGTGCTGCCAGACCTGCTGAGATTTTCCAGCATTTTCTTTCATAGAAGGGGGCCAATTGGCCCATCTTGTCCATGCCAACCCAAAGACACCCAGGTGCCCTTTCTAATCCCGTTTTCCCTGCACTTATATCCACAGCTCTGCAACTTACAGCACTTAATAGAACTTTACTTCCTAAAATTCCCTTATTCCCTCCTTATGGAGGCAGTACGATAGTGGCTAGACTTTGAAAATAATTCACTGGCTATAAAGTGCTTTGTGACATCCTGAGTTCATGGAAGGTGCCACATAAATGCAAGCCCTACTTTCTTTTTATTTATTTTTAAAGTGTGTCACAAAAGGAGCCAATTCGGTGTCAATGTGTTGGAGAAACCCATGGGAAATATTCCTTTACATGAGATGCTCCATTTAAATGGAAATTGTTACAACTTGCTGCATCCTCGCCTGTGCTGTGTTAGACTCAGCTGCCTTTTACAACTCCTACTACCCTTCCTATATCTTCCAGTCTTCATTTTAAAATAATATTTATGCCCGACTATTTGTGTTCCCCTTAAATCAAGCAACTTCCTAGCACGCTCCCATGTGATTCTCTAAATCCTTGGCATCACACTACATCTCTCCACAACATGCTGGGTGCAATTTCAACTTAACTCAAAGGGGGCTGTGGGAACTCCAAGGGATTGGTTAGGCACAGGTTCAATGATCCATCCAATATTATTCCCCTTTGATTTCAATACAGAGTAAAATCAGACAGAGTATAAAGCTAAAGTTATGCTGAATCTCACCAGTTTGCCAATGGGCAGGTTTGGTTAAAATTGTTCTGGCTGTCACTCCGGTTCCCATTGATAAATTCACCCATTATTCACCATCAGAACTCTGTTTGCAGTTCTTCCATACAGCAGGCATTAATGCTTCGAGTGTCTTATTGGTCAAATATATTACAACTCTAGAGCATCTATCAGAGTAATCAGGGGGGTCAGTTCAGATTGGGGGAGGCGATGGCCGAGTGGTATTATCACTTCAAAAACTCAGCTAATGTTCTGGGGATCTAGGTTCGAATCCCACCATGACGGATGGTGGATTTTGAATTCAACAAAAAATATCTGGAATTAAGAATCCTCTGATGACCATGAAACGATTGTCAGAAAAACCCATCTGGTTCACTAATGTCCTTTAGGGAAGGAAATCTGCCATCCTTACCTGGTCTGGCCTACATGTGACTCCAGATCCACATAGGCAGCTTTGACAAAGGGTCATCTGGACTCGAAACGTCAGCTCTTTTCTCTCTTTACAGATGATGCCAGATCCGCTGACATTTTCCAGCATTTTCTCTTTTGGTCCACAGCAATGTGGTTGACTCTCAACTGCCCTTGGGCAACTAAGGATGGACAATGTCCCACAAATGAATAAAAAGAAGTTAACTGGGCAACTGGTTAGTGATACAGAATGACACCAACTGCGTGGGTTCAATTCCCGTACCGGCTGAGGTTATTCATGTAGGTCCTGCCTTGTCAACCTTGTCCCTTGCCTGAGGTGTGGTGATCCTCAGGTTAAATCACTACCAGTCAGCTCTCCCCTTTGAGAGGAGAGCCGATGGTCATCTGGGACTATGGTGACTTTATTATTCATAGAATCATAGAATCCCTACAGTTCAGGAGGAAGTCATTCGGCCCATCGAACCTGCACAAACACCAATCCCACCCAGGCCCTATCCCCGTAATCCCATGTATTTACCCTGCTAATCCCCCTGACATTAAGGGGCAATTTAACGTGTCCAATCAACCTAACCTGCACATCTTTGGAGTGTGGGAGGAAACCGGAGCACCCGGAGGAAACTCCCCCCCCCCTTCCCGTGATTTGAAGCTTAGTTTATTTAGTAATGCCGCAAGTAGGCTTACATTAACACTGCAATGAAGTTACTGTGAAAATCCCCTAGTTGCCTGTTCGGGTACACTGCGTGAGAATTTAGCATGGCCAATGCACCTAACCTGCATGTCTTTCAGATTGTGGGAGGAAACCGGAGCACCCGGAGAAAACCCACGCAGACACGGGGAGAACGTGCAACTCCACACAGACAGTGACCCAAGCCAGAAATCGAACCTGGGTCTCTGGCACTGTGAAGCAGCGGTGCTAATCACTGTGCTACCGTGGTTATTTATTAAAAATATAAACAATTATTTCTAAGTGTACGATAACAAGGTGCCTTAATTGATTTTTATGCCTCATTCATTACTTAACATTACAAATAAATCTACTGATCACTGTTTTCTCCAATGCATTTGTCTGTGAATGTCTCTCGTACTGGAACACATAATTAAAACTCAAATATCAGATTAAGAAAGTCTTGCTGCACTTCTGTTAGGTTTTACTGCACCTGCAGTATTATATGCATTTGTTTTGGTCTTCTTACCTCCTCCTGTTCTGCTTGTAGCTACACCCAGCAGAAGATCTGCTGTCATGGTGTGGCACACTCACCTGTCTCGCACCATCCTCACACGTCCACAGCCGTGCTCTGACGTACCTACTCCCTCCCCTCAGGAAAGATAGATACATTGACCTTCAAGTGGGTGCAGCAAAGGTTCACCAGATAGATTCTTGGGGTGAGAGCCTTGTTCTATGAATTGAAATGGAGTACGATCTGCTTACTCTCTCCAGAGTCACTCCAGAGTGAGTCATTTGATGAAGGAGCAGCGCTCCAAAAGCTCATGATTCCAGACAAACCGATTGGACTTTGACCTGATTCTGTGAGACTTCTTCCTGTGCTTTTAAAATAGAGCCTGACGAACTGTTAAGATGGCTGGCAAGATGGTCAAGTGACCTTATACAACCTCAATGGACGCTGGAGTTGGAGGAACTTAGGATCATTAGGGATGCAGAGATGGCCATAGACAGAAGCTTCAGGGATACAGTTACTCCGCGGAATGAAAATAGATGGGTGACGGTGAGAGGGGCTGGGAAGAAGCAGTCGGTGCAGGGATCCCCTGTGGTCGTTCCCCTTAGCAATAAGTATTCCGCTTTGGATACGGTTGAGGGGGACGACATACCAGTGGTGAGCCGCAGTGAGAGGATCTCCGGCACTGAGTCCGTCCCTGTGGCTCAGGAGGGTAAGGAGGAGAGCGGGAGGGCAATAGTTATTGGGGACTCGTTAGTTAGAGGGATAGATAGGAGGTTCTGTGGCAGCAAAAGAGACTCGAGGATGGTTTGTTGCCTACCGGATGCCAGGGTCCGTGACGTCTCGGACCGTGTTTTCCGGATTCTTAAGGGGGAGGGGAAACAGTCACAAGTCGTGGTACACATTGGTACCAACGACATAGGTAAGAGAAGGGACGGGGATTTAAAACAGGAATTTCGGGAGCTGGGCTGGAAGCTGAGAGCAAAGACAAAACATGTGGTCATCTCTGGTACGCTACCGGTGCCACGTGATAGCGAGTTGAGGAACAGGGAGAGAGTGCACTTAAACATGTGGTTGCAGGGATGGTGCAGGAGGGAGGGTTTCAGATACGTGGATAATTGGAACACGTTCTGGGGAAGGTGGGACCTCTATAAACAGGACGGGGTGCACCTGAACCAGAGGGGCACCAATATCCTGGGAGGGAAATTTGCTACGGCTCTTCAGGGGGATTTAAACTAATTTGTCAGGGGAGTGGGAAAAGGAGTTGTAGTCCGGAAGTCAGTGTTGAGGGTGGTGAGATATTGGGGAAGGTATCAAGGTCAAGGGTGGGTACCGGTAGACAGGAAGGTGGGTTGAAGTGTGTCTACTTCAATGCAAGGAGCATCCGGAACAAGGTGGATGAACTTGGGGCGTGGATTGCTACTTGGGACTACGATGTTGTGGCCATTACGGAGACGTGGGTAGAACAAGGACAGGAATGGTTGTTGGACGTTCCGGGGTATAGATGTTTCAGTAAGTGTAGGGAAGCTGGTAAAAGAGGTGGAGGAGTAGCATTGTTAATCAAGGATAGTTTAACGGCTGCGGAAAAGCACTTTGAGGGGGATATGCACACTGAGGTAATATGGGCTGCGGTTAGAAACAGGAAAGGAGCAGTCACGTTGTTAGGAGTTTACT
Organism: Mustelus asterias; assembly: GCF_964213995.1. Lineage (NCBI taxonomy): Eukaryota > Metazoa > Chordata > Chondrichthyes > Carcharhiniformes > Triakidae > Mustelus > Mustelus asterias. The sequence goes on along the minus strand of NC_135813.1, from coordinate 90,953,013 downwards.
ATAGGCCCCCAAATAGTAATAGAGATGTGGAGGAAGAAATTGCTAAGCAGATTATGGATACGTGTGGGGGTCACAGGGTAGTTGTCATGGGGGACTTTAACTTTCCAAATATTGATTGGAACCTTTGTAGGTCAAATAGTTTGGATGGGGCACTTTTTGTGCAGTGTGTGCAGGAGGGTTTCCTGACACAATATGTGGATAGGCCGACAAGGGGTGAGGCCACATTGGATTTGGTACTGGGAAATGAACCGGGCCAAGTGTTAGATTTGGTTGTGGGAGAGAACTTTGGAGATAGTGACCACAATTCGGTGTCTTTTGTTATTGCAATGGAGAGGGATAGGGCCGGACGGCAGGGCAAGGCTTACAATTGGGGGAGAGGTAATTATGATGCGATTAGGCAAGAATTAGGGGGCATAAGATGGGAACAGAAACTGTCAGGGAAAGGCACTGATGAAAAGTGGAACTTTTTCAAGGAACAAATACTGGGTGTCCTTGATAGGTATGTCCCTGTCAGGCAGGGAGGAAATGGCCGAGTGAGGGAACCGTGGTTCACAAAAGAGGTGGAATGTCTTGTGAAAAGGAAGAGGGAAGCTTATGTAGGGATGAGGAAACAAGGTTCAGATGGCTCGATTGAGGGTTACAAGTTAGCAAGGAATGAGCTGAAAAAGGGGCTGAGGAGAGCTAGGAGGGGACATGAGAAGTCCTTGGCGGGTCGGATCAAGGAAAACCCCAAGGCTTTTTACTCTTATGTGAGGAATAAAAGAATGACCAGGGTGAGGTTAGGGCCGGTCAACGACAGTGGTGGGAACTTGTGTATGGAATCAGTAGAGATAGGCGAGGTGATGAATGAATACTTTTCTTCAGTGTTCACCAAGGAGAGGGGCCATGTTTTTCAGGAAGAGAAGGTGTTACAGGCTAATAGGCTGGAGGAAATAGATGTTCGGAGGGAGGATGTATTGGCAGTTTTGAATAAACTGAAGGTCGATAAGTCCCCTGGGCCTGATGAAATGTATCCTAGGATTCTTTGGGAGGCGAGGGATGAGATTGCAGAGCCTTTGGCTTTGATCTTTGGGTCCTCACTGTCCACGGGGATGGTGCCAGAGGACTGGAGAGTGGCAAATGTTGTTCCTCTGTTTAAGAAAGGGAATAGAAATGACCCTGGTAATTATAGACCGGTTAGTCTGACTTCGGTGGTTGGTAAATTGATGGAAAAGGTCCTTAGGGATGGGATTTACGACCATTTAGAAAGATGCGGATTAATCCGGGATAGTCAGCACGGATTTGTGAAGGGCAAGTCGTGCCTCACAAATTTGATAGAATTTTTTGAGGAGGTAACTAGGTGTGTTGATGAAGGTAGGGCGGTTGATGTCATATACATGGATTTTAGTAAGGCCTTTGATAAGGTCCCCCACGGTCGGCTTATGATGAAAGTAAGGAGGTGTGGGATAGAGGGAAAGTTGGCCGATTGGATAGGTAACTGGCTATCTGATCGAAGACAGAGGGTGGTGGTGGATGGAAAATTTTCGGACTGGAGGCAGGTTGCTAGCGGAGTGCCACAGGGATCAGTGCTTGGTCCTCTGCTCTTTGTGATTTTTATTAATGACTTAGAGGAGGGGGCTGAAGGGTGGATCAGTAAATTTGCTGATGACACCAAGATTGGTGGAGTAGTGGATGAGGTGGAGGGGTGTTGTAGGCTGCAAAGAGACATAGATAGGATGCAAAGCTGGGCTGAAAAATGGCAAATGGAGTTTAACCCTGATAAATGTGAGGTGATTCATTTTGATAGGACTAATTTAAATGTGGATTACAGGGTCAAAGGTAGGGTTCTGAAGACTGTGGAGGAACAGAGAGATCTTGGGGTCCATATCCACAGATCTCTAAAGGTTGCCACTCAAGTGGATAGAGCTGGGAAGAAGGCATATAGTGTGTTAGCTTTTATTAACAGGGGGTTGGAGTTTAAGAGCCGTGGGGTTATGCTGCAACTGTACAGGACCTTGGTGAGACCGCATTTGGAATATTGCGTGCAGTTCTGGTCACCTCACTATAAGAAGGATGTGGAAGCGCTGGAAAGAGTGCAGAGGAGATTTACCAGGATGCTGCCTGGTTTGGAGTGTTGGTCTTATGAGGAAAGGTTGAGGGAGCTGGGGCTGTTCTCTCTGGAGCGGAGGAGATTGAGGGGAGACTTAATAGAGGTTTATAAAATGATGAAGGGGATAGATCGAGTGAACGTTCAAAGACTATTTCCTCGGGTGGATGGAGCTATTACAAGGGGGCATAACTATAGGGTTCATGGTGGGAGATATAGGAAGGATATCAGAGGTAGGTTCTTCACGCAGAGAGTGGTTGGGGTGTGGAATGGACTGCCTGCAGTGATAGTGGAGTCAGACACTTTAGGAACATTTAAGCGGTTATTGGATAGGCACATGGAGCACACCAGGATGGTAGGGAGTGGGATAGCTTGATCTTGGTTTCAGATGAAGGTCGGCACAACATCGTGGGCCGAAGGGCCTGTTCTGTGCTGTATTGTTCTATGTTCTATGTTCTATAAAAGGTTCTGGAAAGTACCATATCGAAAGATCATAGAATAAATCATAGAATTCTACTGTGCAGAAGGAGGCCATTCAGCCCATCGAGTCTGCACCGACCGCAATCCCATCCAGGCCCTATCTCCATAACCCCACATATTTACCCTGACACTAAGGGACTATTTAGCATGGCGAATTTGCTTAACCTGCCTTTGGAGTGTGGGAAAACCTGGAGCACCCGAAGGAAACCCACGCAGACACGGGGAGAACGTGCAGACCTCACCCAGTCAGTGACCCAAGGCTGGAATTGAACCCAGGTCTCTGGCGCTGTGAGGCAGCAGTGCTAACCACTGTGTCATCGCACCACCCAAATAATAATATGGAGAGGCGATGGCCGCGTGATATTAATGCTAGACTATTAATCTAGAAACTCAGCTAATGCTCTGGGGACCCAATTGCGAATCCCACCACGGCTGACGGTGGAATTTGAATTCAATAAAAAAAATCTGGAATTAAGAATCTACTGATGACCATGAAACCATTGCCAATTGTCGGGAAAAACCCATCTGATTCACTAATGTCCTTTAGGGAAGGAAATCTGCCATTCTTACCTGGTCTGGCCTACATGTGTCTCCAGAGCCACAGCAATGTGGTTGACTCTCAATAGCCCTCCAAGGGCAACTAGGGACGGGCAATAAATGCTGGCCCAGCCAGTGACACCCATGTCCCACAAATGAATAAAAAAAAGCACTCTTATATGGAATTTCAAATCTACTGTTGAGGTTTACCTCAAAAAAAGAAGAACAGACAGCTAGACTCTATGATTCCAGGTTTGCAATGGAGCGAAGGAAGGTTGTTGAGACCAGTTATCCACAGATGAGGTGTGAAAGGTCACAACTTGCCTTCTAGTGAATGTCAATGACCTTTGACCTTGTGACTAAAACAAATTCATTATGACTGTCAGACCACTATTTGCCTTCCATCATGTGTCAATGCCTGTTAATCATGTGATTGAAACTGTTCTCTGATGTTGAAAATCTTTCATTCAAAAACAGAACAGACCTCAGAACAACATCAACAACACGATAAAAGCTGCAACAAAAGAATGTGCCATCTTGGCTTTTAATAACTGTCAGGCTTAAACGAAGAAAAAAAGCCTCCTCCAACCTGTTTCCAGAAAGCTCCAAGTTTATCTGTGAAAGGAATTTGACTTCTTGTTACAGTCGCCACCAATGCCTGTCTACATGACCAGTTAGCATCCTCCATTAGACAAAACATTGCAGTTTTGACCCCAGCCTTGTGAACTTACCTGAACTACAATTCGTGAGTTGGAAAAGCTCCCTCCCTCACTGGGCTCTCAAGGACATGTGAACTATCCTGCTTGATTTTAATACTTGCAGAAGTGCACTACCTTCTTTAATCGCATCTTCCTTTGGTGTGTGATGTGTGATTGACATAGTGTTAGAATTTGTGAGTGAGTGTGGGAATAAACAAATGCTCTGTGTTTAAACCCATGGAAGTCTGCCACTGTCAACTTTCAAATTGACGACACGTTAGAACAAAGAATAAACAACAAAGAAAAGAACAGCACAGATACAGGCCCTTCAGCCCTCCAAGTCCATGCCGATCAAGATGCCCTAACTAAACTAAAAAAAACCTTCTGCCCTTACTAGGTCCATATCCCTCTATTCCCTCCCTGTTCATGTACCCATTCAGATGCCTCTTAAATGTTGCTAATGTGCCCGCTTCCACCACCTCCTCTGGCAGCGCGTTCCAGGCACCCACCACTCTTTGCGTGAAAAACCTCCCCCCGCACATCTCCCTTAAACTTTCCCCCTCCCACCTTGAACCTGTGCCCCGTTGTAATTGAGACTCCCACCCTGGGAAAAAGCCTCTGACTCTCCACCCTGTCTATGCCTCTCAGAATCAAAAGCAATGGGCAGCGATGGGGAGATCAAAATGGCATTCTTCTGAAATTTTAAAACTCCTCAACTGCTCATTTTAATGATACATCGGCGCAGCAATCGCACGAGAGATTTAGCACCTACACTGGTGAGTTTGTAGATTGTGTTGATGGATTGTTGCCTTTCATTCAGCTGTTTACATATGTATTTATTCAGGTATTGCTCTGGCAGCACCCACCACTCTCTGCATGAAAAGTTTCCCCCGCACATCTCCCTTAACCTTTCTCCCTCTCACCTTGAACCTGTGCCCCCTTGTAATTGACACTTCCACTCTGGGAAAAAGCCTCTGACTATCCACCCTGTCTATGCCTCCCATAATTTTGTAGACCTCTATCAGGTCTCCCCTCAGCTTCTGTCTTTCCAGTGAAAACAATCCTAGTTTATTCAACCTCTCCTCAGAGCCAACACCCTGGAGACCAGGCAGCATCCTGGTGAACCTTCTTGGCGCTCTCTCCAAAGCTTCCACGTCCTTCTGGTAGTGTGGTGACCAGAACTGCACGCAATACTCCAAATGTGGCCTAACAAAGATTTTATATAGCTGCAACATGATTTCTCAACTCTTTTACCCAGTGTCCCGGCTGATGAAGGCAAACATGCCTTCTTAATCACCTTGGTCACCTGTGTTGCCACTTTTAGGGAACTGTGGACCTGCATGCCCAGACCTCTCTGGATGTAAATGTTCCTAAGGGTTCTGCCATTTACAGTATAGTTCACACCTAAATTTGATCCTCCAAAATACACACCTCGCACTTGTCCAGATTAAACTCCATCTGCCATTTCTGTGCCCAAGTTTCCAAACTGTTTACACCCTGTTGTATCCTCTGACAATCCCCGGCACTTTCAACAAATCCAACCAATCTTCGTGTCATCCGCAAACTTATTAATCAGACCACCCATATTTTCCTCCAGATCATAGCACTGATCCCTGCGGAACACCACTAGCTACAGATCTCCATTCTGAAAAGCATCCTTCCGCCGCGACTCTCTGTCTTCTATAACCAATGTACAGTAAGAAGTCTTACAACACCAGGTTAAAGTCCAACAGGTTTATTTGGTAGCACAAGCTTTTGGAGTGTCGCTCCTTCTTCAGGTGCGTCTTCTATAACCAAGCCAGTTCTGTATTCATCCAGCCAGTCCACTCCGAATGCCATGTGATTTTAATTTTTGTATCAGTCTGCCATGTGGGACCTTGTCAAAAGCCTTACTTAAGTCCATATAAACTACATCCACAGCCCTTCCCCCATCAATTATCTTTGATAATGATCAATTATCTTCAGAATTAACCCTTTCAAAAATAAACCACACTGATTACAGGCCAAGGGAAGGAGAATTGGAGGCTTCAGTTTATCTCTCTCCCCTGTCCATAACACAGGGAGAATGCCTTTGGCTGAAGAGTCTAGAACTAGAGGACATAGGCCTGAATTCTCCAGTCCTGAATGCACCCTACCGCAGCCAGCGTGAATGGAGAGTTTGGCGCTCAGCCAAATCGCCATTCACAACAGTGGGACGAGATAATCCCAGCCATGGGCGAAATCGGAGAATCCTGGCCATAGTCTCAGGGGAAGGGGTCAGCCATTTAGGACCGGGATGAAGATAAAATTCTTCATTCAGACGGTTGTGATTCTTTGGAAATCTCTTCAAGTTTACTTATTAATGTCACAAGTCGATTTACATTAACACTGCAATGAAGTTACTGTGGAAATCCCCTTGTCGTCACACTCTGGCACCTGCCCAGAATGCCTGTAAATTCTGACACTGAGGGAGAATTTAACATGGCCAATTCACCTAACCAGCACGTCTTTCAGACTGTGGGAGGAAACCGGAGCACAGACAGTGACCCAAGCCAGGAATCGAACCCGGGTTCCTGGCACTGTGAGGCAGTAGTGCTAACCACTATGTCACCTTGATACTTGGTCATTAAATATGTACAAGACTGGAAGTGATAGATTTTTGTTATCTGAGGGGGAATCGAAAAGATATGTGGATAGTATGGGGAAGTGGCGTTTAGGTAGAACACCAGATTTAATCTTTCTGAATGGCAGAGTGAGCTGGAGGAGATGTGCAGCCTTTTCCTGTTCCTATCTCCTCTGTCCTTGTCTGCAATCTTAAGTGATTTCTTCATCTTTCTAGAATATTCTTCTTTGGTGATTCACCCTCCCACCACTTTCCTCCCTTTACTCTACTTTCTCAGAAGACTAAGGAACTTTGGCATGTCAGCTACGACTCTCACCAACATTTACAGATGCCCCATAGAAAGCATTCTTTCTGGTTGCATCACAGCTGGGTATGGCTCCTGCTCTGCCCAAAACCTCAAGGAACTACAAAAGGTCGTGAATGTAGCCCAATCCATCACGCAAACCAGCCTCCCATCCATTGACTCTGTCTACACTTCCTGCTGCCTCAGCAAAGCAACCAGCATAATTAAGGACCCTACGCACCCCGGACATTCTCTCTTCCACCTTCTTCCTTCGGGAAAAAGATACAAAAGTCTGAGGTCAGGTACCAACCGAGTCAAGAACAGCTTCTTCCCTGCTGCCATTTTGAATGGACTTACCTTGCATTAAGTTGATCTTTCTCTACACCCTCGCTATGACTGTGACACTACATTCTGCACTCTCTCGTTTCCTTCTCTATGAACGGTATGTTTTGTTTGTATAGCGTGCAAGGAACAATACTTTTCACTGTATGTTAATACATGTGACAATAACAAATCAAATCAAATCAAATCTTTGGCATTCTGGTTTTGGCTGTTAGTTCTAAAAACCAGTACAAATGCGTACGCTAGAAGATTATTTTTAGTTTGGTGGAAGTTATATATTTTTAAATCCAGCATAAATGAATGAGTACCTGGTTTGAGTAGCTGACGACAGGCTGGAGGTAATTCCACATCAAAGGCCCATGTTATGTTAGAAAAGCCATGTTGGGAGGAGTTAAACTTTAATAATGGAAGCCTCATTAACTGTTTCTCTGGAGATTGTCTGTCTCCAGGCATCTCGAGAGAAGGGTTTGGCAACTGGTCGACAAGGAAAGGTTTTAAAGTATTCTTTTCAGATCAAAGGAAAAGTTTAAAGTTAAAGGTAATTGATTTGCAACTCTATCTGAAAACAGACCTGTGTGTGGTGTTCCCATGGTGTTGGGTTGAGAGAGGAAGGCTCTTTTTTTTTCCTCGTATCTTCTTCACAGTCAGTGGGGCAGTCAGCCAGGGAGGTGATGGCCGAGTGATATTATCACTAGACTATTGATCCAGAAACTCAGCTCATGTTCTGGGGACCCGGGTTCGAATCCCACCACAGCAGATGGTGGAATTTGAATTCAATTCTTAAAAAATCTGGAATTAAGAATCTGCCAATGACCATTAAACCATTGTCAATTTTCGGAAAAGCCCATCTGGTTCACTAATGTCCGTCAGGGAAGGAAATCTGCCATCCTTACCCGGTCTGGCCTACGTGTGACTCCAGAGCCACAGCAATGTGGTTGACTCTCAAATGCTCTCTGAAATTGCTTAGCAAGCCACTCAGTTCAAGGGCAACTAGGGATGGGCAATAAATGCTGGCCAGCCAGCGATGCCCATGTCCCACGAATGAGTACAAAAAAGATCCATGAGAGAGCAGTCTGTGGCCAGAGCAGCTAGCATTGGGCAGTGAGAGAATCTACCAGGACCTGTGTAAAGATGCACTTCCACAAACTCTATCAGTGAACACAAAAGTTATTCATTAATAAGAATTGTACAGCAGCTCAATGGGCTGTAGTGAGCTCTCAAAATATTTCTGCCTCGGAGCCCTTCTCACCCGAGGGAGACTCCACACTCAACTTATAACAAGGTGCAGACAATAACGAGCTTCATTGTTTAACTTCATGACACAGGGGAATGATGCACTTTCACAGACTTAATTAATGAACACAAAATGTATATAATAAGTATTGTACAGCAACCTCATGGCTGTAGCTAACTCCCAAAATGTCTCTTTGTCTACGAGACGCTCTCACCATGGGGTAATTCTACAGTAATTCTACATCTCCGAGTCCCAATTGATCACACAGGCCATGTGATCCTTACTCCACTGTGTTGTCCTTAAAGAGACAATCACCACATCCCTCCCCCTTTAAGTCCTTTATATAATTTTCAATAACTAATTCACTCGGTCTTAAATATTAACTAAACATTATGTACACGACAAGATGAACAATTATAAATCGAGTTGTTGAGGGGCTTTTCTGTTTTTTGCAGAGCAGTGTAATTCTGTAATCTGAGATTCTTCCTCAGGATCGACATTAACAGGAACTGTAATAACAGGTACTTCGTCTGGTACAGGTGGTTCACACTATCCCACGGAGACATCCATCATATCTATAACATATCTACAAGTCAAGCAGGTACTTTGGTGCTTATGAGTTTGAAAACATTTCTTGATGGCAATGCTGACTGGAGCATCTCTCTATTCTGCAAGTGGTCCACATGTTTACAAACGATCCGTCTCTCCATGCTCACTTGGTGTGACAGTGGTCTGGCCTTAGAGATAACGGCCAGAATTCTCCGAACTTGCCTGTGGCTGAGATTCTCCGGTCCTGTTGGTAGTGGTGGCGAGATTGGAAAATTCCACCCAATAATTCTGGGGATCCAGAATCATCCACTACCAAAGATTCTGGCATATCTTGCTTCATTTGCCATAAGTTATCATGCTATACTATGCAAATTATGGCTTGTTTTCTGATAACTTTGGCTGGCTTCTACCCTCCCTGACAAATTTGGAAACACGAGGCTCAGTCTCGTTCTGAGATGACATCTCATTAGCAGCTCTGCTGGTGGAACTCCCATTTTTACATGTGGAGTGGTATGAAAGCTAAGGGGAAATCATGAAATGTTGGTGTCTCCAAGGTTCCTCCTAAGTTTCTTTCAGGCCAGACTTGAAAGTTTGGAGAGCTCTCTTGGCTAATCCAATAACTTCATTCACAGTCTTACAGCCCCAAATATGCCTGACTCCAAATCATTCAGTGAGCTTGTGGATTTAGTGAAGGTTCAATTGCATCCACAATCATCAGTCATACGCCAGAGATTCCAATTTAATTTCAGAGCGAGAGCCCCAGGTGGATCAATCGCGACTTACATTGCTAAACGATGTGAACGTTCAAAGACTATTTCCTCGGGTGGATGGAGCTATTACAAGGGGGCATAACTATAGGGTTCATGGTGGGAGATATAGGAAGGATATCAGAGGTAGGTTCTTCACGCAGAGAGTGGTTGGGGTGTGGAATGGACTGCCTGCAGTGATAGTGGAGTCAGACACTTTAGGAACATTTAAGCGGTTATTGGATAGGCACATGGAGCACACCAGGATGATAGGGAGTGGGATAGCTTGATCTTGGTTTCAGATAAAGCTCGGCACAACATCGTGGGCCGAAGGGCCTGTTCTGTGCTGTACTGTTCTATGTTCTATGTTCTAAATCATAGAAATCATAGAAACCCTACAGTGCAGAAGGAGGCCATTCGGCCCATCGAGTCTGCACCGACCACAATCCCACCCAGGCCCTACCCCCACATATTTACCCGCTAATCCCCCCAACCTACGCATTTTAGGACTCTAAGGGGCAATTTTTAACTGGGCCAATCAACCTAACCCACACATCTTTGGACTGTGGGAGGAAACCGGAGCACCCGGAGGAAACCCACGCAGACACGAGGAGAATGTGCAAACTCCACACAGACAGTGACCCAAGCCGGGAATCGAACCCAGGCCCCTGGAGCTGTGAAGCAGCAGTGCTAACCACTGTGCTACCGTGCCGATGTGAAGTTTCGTGCTGATGCAAGTTTCAGAGCAATATGATTTTGGAGCCACCCTAAATGACATGTTGCGGGATAGGTTAGTCTGTCGCATTAACAATGACACAATTCAATGCAGATTGCTTGCAGAAGTTGACACAAATTTTAAACGAGCAATGGAGATAGCGCTGGCCATGGAAAACACTGAAAAAAGGGTGCACAAGAGCTGCTGGCTACACAAAATGGCATTGTTCACCAGTTAGGGCAGGAGCGCAGAGCCTACTAAGGTGCCAAAACCGCTGAAGCAGCTGAGAAGCAGGAAACAATTTCAGCCACTGAAAAACAAGTACAGAATACGCAATCAGTCAGTTATGTTTAAAGTGGAATGTTACCGATTTGGAGTCAACCACATTCCTGAATCATGTGGATTTAAGGAGGCTGAGTGTTTCTACTGCCACAAAGGAGGACAATTGATAAAGCAGTGCAGAGCTAAGCCAAGATCGGCAAGTGATCTATCAACCAATTATACAATGTAGATTCTGCTATTCGCTCTCTGTTTAATCTAAAAACAGGCAAGATAGACCCAATTACTATAACGCTCTGGGTAAATGGGAAGCCTCTTAAGATGGAAGTGGATGCAAGGGCATCAGCCATTGCGATGGATGAGCATACATTACAGTCCCTAAGACAGGGAGTCCGACCATTGAACTTGAAGAGCATGTCTGCCAACTTGAAGACTTTTACGTGAGAAACGATGAATCAAAGGCACCACAATGTTACCTGTAAGTTATGGACAATGGCCAAGCCAGCTCCCAGTGATAATGCCGACGGGTGAAAGACCAAGCCCTCTCGGCCACAATTGACTTCAAAAAATCAAGTTGAATTGAGCTGAGATTTTACAAGTGCGGAAGGGGAACTGCACAAACTGATAAGAAAATACAAGAGCACCTATTGAGGGGAGTTAGGCAAAATCAAAGATTTATGTGGATCCAGAGGCGACTCCCCAATTCTTTAGGGCAAGACCGATACCATATGCCTAATGAGAGAAAATAGTACTGAATTAAATAGGTTGGAAGATCTAGCCATTATGCAGCTGGTTCAGTTTTCAGAATGGGCAGCACCTGTAGTTCCCGTATTGAAACCAGACAAGATCATCCACATTTGTGGCAATTATAAGTTAACAGTTAATCAGGTCACCAAACTGGATAAATGTCCAATCCCAAGATCTGAACACCTGTACGCAATGCTAGTAGGAGGTCAATCTTAAACAAAGTTGGACATGAGTCATGTGTACCAGCAACTCGAATTAGATGATGCTTCCCGGGAGTTTGTTACGATAAGCACATTGGGCATTGTGGTCAGTTTCAATTCAAAGTGAGAAAATACTTATCACTCAATGCAAAGTATAATTTTTCTGTTAACAACATTCACTTCTGTGGGCAGAAACAACACATTATTGCAGGTGAATTGGTTGGTGCTAATTTAATGAAAGGTTTTGCCATTTTTAAACTTGGATGTGAAACCAGAAATCATACATCAATGGAACGCTGTCCGTATGGAGTTTGCACGTTCCCCTCGCGTCTGCGTGGCTTTCCTCTGGGTGCTCCGGTTTCCTCCCACAGTCCAAAGATGTGCGGGTTAGGTTGATTGGGCATTGCCCCATAGTGTCAGGGGGACTAGCTAGGGTAAATGCATGGGGTTATGGGGATAGGGCCTGGGTAGGATTGTGGTCGGTGCAGACTCGATAGGCCAAATGGCCCCCTTTTGCACTGTCGAGATTCTATAAATTCTATGATTCTCTGAATATGTCAGCATTAGTTTAGGATATTCTCATTTATCCACAGGATTGTTGTTTGTGGTGCTTGTGAGATTCCAATCTCTTGGAGGTTGCTGTCCTGATATTGTGTAGGGTCAGGCTCAAAGAAACGGAGCTGGTGGTATAATATACACGACAAAGTTGTGTGTAATTATCTGACAAGCTGTGGTTGTAAAGTGCATCGTGCTGAAACCTGAACTTTCAATGGACTTTGTAATTAGAAGCTTAGAGTTCAAAAGACAAGAAGCTTTACTAAACCTGTACAAAAGAATCTAACCCCATTGTGACTATGGTCCCCAATTCTGGGCACCCAAAGGATGTGATGGGGTGGGTTGTTAAGGGGCACAGAAACAGGAGAAACACTAGAATCCATGATATCTCTGCCTGCCCCGGGTTTAAAGTATAAATGCATATGAGACAGAGGGTGGAAGTTTTCCATCCCGCCCACCATGGGAATCGCAGCGGGCGGGGTGGGGGTGGGAGGTGGACTATGCAAAGGTCCATTGACCTCGGGTGGGAATTTTCGGTTTTCGGGCGGGTGCAGCCAGAAAATCCCACCCTGAGTATTAAGCTCGTAGTACTTGCTTCGTTTGACATTTGTCACAGTAAAATCATAGAATCATGGAATCCCTACAGTTCAGAAGGAGGCCATTTGGCCCATCGAGTCTGCACCGACCACAATCCCACCCAGGCCCTATCCCCGTAACCCCACATATTTACCCTAGCTAATCCCCCTGACACCAAGGGTCAATTTAACACGGCCAATCCACCTAACCCGCGTATTTTTGGAATGTGGGAGGGAACCGGAGGACCCGGAGGAAACCCACGCAGGCACGAGGAGAATGTGCAAACTCCACGCAGACAGTCATCCAAGGCAGGAATTGAACCCGGGTCCCTGGCACTGCGAGGCAGAGGTGCTAACTACCGTTGCCACCGTGCTGAAAGCTTTAATTTAAAATGTGAAACTTTGTTAAATGGCCTTTTCAATCCGCAATTGGAATCACAGATTTCTTCTTTAGAAGTTGGTGGTCTCTGCTGAGATCGCTTTCAAAGTAATTGCGGAGTGACATACTCATCCTGTGTCTTTCTCCTGGTGTTGCCTGACTTCCTGTGTTGTCTGTGGTGGAGGTAATAGAGGCACGGTGAATCATTTCCATCTCATTATCCCCTCATTTATATGTCACCCAGGATTGACAGGTGTCACTGTACTGGCACGATTTGCATCAGGAGATAAGAACCATGATTGCGGAAAAATCACTGCCAGCAATTGCCTATTAAAATTCGATGGGGAGGTTGCACTGACCCACTGTTAGACGATCTCCCTGTCAATTCGAACCATCAATAAAAGGAATCATTTGATCAAACAAACATTAATTCTCCATAAGTATTAATAAGGAAAGTATTAATTTACACAGAATGCATGAACTGAGTCCACCACTAAACAGCTTGGATCACTGCCTCTCACTGAGCTGCCCTCTCTGGACCGGATTGACAGTCTTGCCGCAGTGTTGGAACTTTTGTCTCTGAGTTGGACTTGAGTTCAAATCCCTTTCCGGAGAGTTGGTGAGTAGAATCATAGGGCAGAATTTTACCGGCACGTCTGCCTGAGGTTCCCGCCCAAGACCAACAAAGAATGCCGTTCTCCCGAACCTCGCCCGTCCTCAGAATCGGGGCAGGCATGCCGGTAAAATTCCAGTCATAGAATCATAGAATCCCTACAGTGCAGAAGGAGGCCATTCAGCCCATTGAGTCTGCACTGACCACAATCCCACCCAGGTCCTATCCCCATAACGCCATGTATTCATCCTGCTAACCACCCCCCCCGACACTAAGGGGCAATTTAGCATGGCCAGTCAACCTAATCCGCACATCTTTGGACTGTGGGAGGAAGTTGGAGCACCCAGAAGAAACCCATACAGACAGGGGCAGAATGTGCAGACTCCACACAGACAGTGACCAAAGCCGGGAATCGGACCCAGGTCCCTGGTGCTGTGAGGCAGAAGTGCTTATTACTGTGCCACCGTGCCGCCCTTACTTCTCCTCTTGGAAATTGAGGACAAAGGGGTATCAACATCAATGTATCTTGAAATGGATAGGCCGATCAGGAGCAAAACTAGGAAACACTTTTCTAAGAACGAGGGAGGGAATTGTGAAATTCTCTTCACCCATCGGAAAAGGGAGATGTTAATTGGAACTTTCAAACAGGGTGATTGGGGGACTGTCCCTTATTTTAACTGCTTGTTGTCCCATGTCCCTTAAAAGGACATCTTTTGTCCCATTGTTCAAGGACAGCCTGTGGGGGAATGAACTTCGGAGTCTCAATTCAACGATGCAAGTTTTTAAAATTAATTCGTAGGACATGGGCGTCGCTGGCTGGCCAGCATTTATTGCCCATCCCAAGTTACCCTTGGAGGGAATTTGAGAGTCAACCACATTGCTGTGGCTCTGGAGTCACATGTAGGCCAGACCAGGTAAGGATGGCAGATTTCCTTCCCTAAAGGACATTGGCGAACCAGATGGGTTTAATGACAATCGACATTGGTTTCATGGTCATCAGTAATGCTTAATTCCAGATATTATTTATTGAGTTCAAATTCCACCATCTGCCATGGCGGGATTTGAACCCGGGTCCCCAGAACATTAGCTGAGTTTCTGGATTAATAATCCAACGGTAATACCACTAGGCCATCGCCTCCAGCTGAGTGGGACTGCAAGTCGGTGAGCCAGTGAGCAGGGAGATGACAATGAACGGAATTATCTCTTTTTTTGACCATGTGTTACCTCAGGTGGGAAAAACAGGTGTGTAGCTCACCAGCTGCTCCGCCAGCTTTTCCAGCCAGAATTTTTGACGGATAGTCAAAGGAAATCCAGGGAGGCTGTAATTAGCTGTGTGCCCAGATCTGCTGTAAACCCTGCTGATGTGACATCACGTTGGCAGGGTGGGGGTGGGGGGGAGAATTCCTTATTTGGGGAGATGATACAGCAGGGAAGCCCACGAATACAGTTAAATCATAGAATTATAGAATCATAGAATCCCTGGAGGGCAGAAGGAGGCCATTCAGCCCATTAAGCCTGCACCGACAACAGTCTCAAACAGGCCCTACCCCTGTATTTACCCTGCTAATCCCTCTGGCACTAAGGGACAATTTAGCACGGCCAATCCACCTAACCCGCACATCTTTGGACTGTGGGAGGAAACCGGAGCGCCCGGAGGAAACCCACGCAGACACGGGGAGAATGTGCAAACTCCACACAGACGGTCACCCAAGCTGGGAATCAAACCCAGGTCCCTGGTGCTGTGAGGCAGCAATGCTAACCACTGTGCCACCGTGTCGTCTTAACTGTATGGTAATGGGGTTCTCAATCTTTCATGGCAGGGACTCTATGATGTCATTGGTGATGGTGGGGGTGGGGTGGCGGTGGAGACTATCTCAATGCGAAGTCCCACCAGTGTAACTATATTTTGGGTTCCCATTGGACTGTCCAACCCTCCGGCTTTTTTGACCACCAAAAAAAGGGGCGGAAAATCCCAATGCCTTTTGAGGAAGAGAGTTCCTGAGACTCCCAACCCTCTGAGAGAAAAAAACATTTCTCCTCATCTCAGTCTTAAATGATTTTTTAAAAATTCATTTGTGGGACATGGGCATTGCTGTTTTGGCCAACATTTATTGCTCATCCCGAGTTGCCCGAGGGCAGTTGAGAGTCAACCACATTGCTGTGGGTCTGGAGTCACATGTAGGCCAAACCAGGTAAGGACGGCAGATTTCCTTTCCTAAAGGACATTAGTGAACCAGATGGGTTTTTCCGACAATTGACAATGGTTTCATGGTTATCAGTAGATTCTTAATTTCAGGTATTGTTTATTCAATTCAAATTCCACCATCTGCCGTGGCGGGATTCGAAACCGGGTCCCCAAAACATTAGTTTCTGGATTAATAGTCTAGTGATAATACCATTAGGCCATCACCTCCCCCAACCCCTTATTTTTAAAGTGACACCTAGTTCGAGATCCTCCACCAAGAGAAAACATCCTACCCACATCCACCCTGTCATGACCCTGCAGGATCTTAAAGGTTCCAATCAAGTTGCTTCTCATTTTTCTAAACACCAGTGAATCCGAACCTAAACTCTCCATCCTATCCTCATATGCCCATTCCTGAAATTAGTCGAGCAAACCTTCTCTGAATTGTTTCTAATGCATTTACATCTTTCCTTAGATAAGAAGACCAATAATGTACACAATATTCAAGATGTGGCCTCACCAATGCTCTGTACAACTGAAGCATAACCTCCCTACCTTTGTAATCAATTCCCCTCACAATAAATTGTTATCATCCAGGTCAGAAACTCCTGGATTTTCTGACCTGGCCTAGGCCATAAGCTTTGCACTTTGAATTTGGCATTGGTGAACATAAGATGTTTCACTCCAGGTATGGTTCAAGTGACCCACAAGGAAGCTCTTATCAAACGAAGTTTACTTAAAAGAATACAGTTGACATATAATAAATAAGAAAATTAGCAATAACTTTTACCATAACAAAAAAAGAACAACCATGATATTGTATAAACCTTATCAGCTAATTATCCAGTTCCAAACCAAACAACCCCCACTAACATAAACTTCATTCTAGGTTTAGCACAGAAAGCAGGTATGCCAAGGTGATGCTGGATTTTGCAGCTTTGCAACACCTGCTGTGAATTGGTCTTTTGGATCACAACTGAGACTTCCCAACCCTGGAACTTCCAGCACAGATTGAGAGACCCAGAGATATTCCTTGCCTCCAGATTCCAGTTGCCCCTCACAGACAGCAGAATTTTCACTCCGGAGAGAGACAGTGTGGTAAACCACTGTTATGTTGTTATGTCCTGATGACTGGACACACCCCTACTGGTGCTGCCTGAGGCTCCTCCCCTGTTCACTGGGGTATAAAGTTGGCTGCTCCTCCCCTTCGCCTCATTCTGATCCGGTCTCTTGGTTAGAGTTACTGTAAGAGTTAGTTCACATTTGTAGTTAATAAAAGCCTGTTGTTCCAGATTCCGTCTCTGGGTATCGATAGTGCATCACAGAGAACACTGCTTTCAGTCTGCCGTCCAAACAACTTCTAATCAAACTGAAACTACAAACCTTTCGGATTTCTCCTGTGTAAAAAAAAACGGTCCCAAGGTACCACCTGACCTGTCAATCAGGCTCCACCCAAAAATTCCAAAAGGATCATGAAACTCCAGGATGCCGAATTAGTCTAAATGAAAATAAACATTGCTTCAATTGTCCTGCTTCAGCAACAGTAAAAGATATTGGTACGGACAGCACGGTGCTAAAACTAAAAATGCCAGGCCTGCTTGAAAAAAACTGCAGAGAAACATGATTAAAATGCATTTCTTAAAGGCACAGTAGTGTCACAAAATGATAACATTCTATTAGCTTTCATAATTACTTGCTGTACCTGCGTACCAACCTTTTGTGATTCATGCATGAGGGCACCCATATCCCTGACCACATAACACTTCTAAAATGAATGCGGCAATATCTCCCACCCTTGCCAGGCATATAGATATAGAATCTACAGTGCAAATGGAGGCCATTTGGCCCATCAAGTCTGCACAGACAACATTCCCACCAAGGTCTTATTCCCGTAACCCACATATTTAGCCTCTTTAGAAGAATGAAAAGAATGAGGGGAGATCTTATAGAAACATATAAGATTATGAAGGGAATAGATAACCTTCTACAGTCTGCAAGGGTGAGTAACAACTTGGCATTTAGATGTTCTGGAGGGTGGCCATGAGTTGGTGCCCTCAGAGATGTGAGATGCAGAGTGCTAACAGGCACAGTGACACAGTGGTTAACGCTGCTGCCTCACCCTGGCCTGGCCCTGAATACAATGCTCTTTCAGAGATTCAGTGCAGTCCCAATGGGCTGAATGGCCTCATTCTACACCGTCGGGATTCTATGAGGTGCACTGAACATCTTTCAGAGCAGATAGACTTCAGCGGTTCAAGAAGGCAGCTCACCACCACCTTCTCAAAGTATACCTTTACTGCTCAACAAACATCACTTTAAAAAGCAAATGAACTCCTTAACATTCCAGTGCTGTCTGTGGGAACTTTCTGCCTGTAAATTGTCTGTAAATCAAAAGTATTTAGCTGCCAGTAAAATGCTTTGGGAGAGCCTGAGCTGGTGAAAGGCGCTATATAAATGCAAATTCTTTTCTTTTTCGCAGACGCAGCGCAACGAATTTTTGTTTGCTAAGGAAGAACGAGAGAGGTTTACAGCAGAGAGCGATCCAGCTCTTTCAGTCTGTTTAATCCATCTGACTCCTTACTGCAGCAATCTCAAACCACCCCGACTGCTTCAGATGTTTATCTATTGTCCTCTTATAATCACAGCTTGTCTCTGTAGCAAAGCATTCCATGTTCAATCGACTGTCTGTTACGATCGACTGTCTCTCTCTGTTACAAGTTTCCCCAATGACTCCTTGTCACTGAGTTCCCAACCAGAGGAAAAAGTCTTCACCCATCAAATCTTCATAATTTTAAAAACCTCTGTGAAATTATCTCTCCTCCTTGCAGTGAAGATAGTCCCAAATGCCTCAAATCTCCTCGTGTAACCATAGGTTCTCATCCCAGCTTTCAACCTGATATCATCCATTTGATCCAGGGCGGCATGGTGGCACAGTGGTTAGCACTGCTGCCTCTCAGCACCAGGGATTCGAGTACGATTCCAGCCTTGGGTAACTGTCTGCATGGAGTTTGCATGTTCTCCCCATGTCTGCATGGGTTTCCTCTGGTTGCTCCAGTTTCCCCCCACAGTCCAAAGATGTGCCGGTTAGGTGGATAGGCTGTGCTAAATTGCGGATTAAAGTTTATTCATCATTAGTCACAAGTAGTCTTACATTAACACTGCAATGAAGTTACTGTGAAAATCCCCTGGTCGCCCCACTCCAGCGCCTGTTCAGGTACGCTGAGGGAGAATTTAGCATAGCCAATGCACCTAGCCAGCACGTCTTTTGGACTGTGGGAGGAAACTGGAGCACCTGGAAGAAACCCACGGAGATACGGGAGAATGTGCAAACTCCACACAGACAGTGACCCAAGCCGGGAATCGAACCTGGGACCCTGGCGCTATAAGGCAGCAGTGCTAACCACTGTGCTACCTGAGACTAACTGGCACCTACGGATGAGATCAGCGCCTTGAAGAGAAGGAGGGAGACAACTTGATAGGGTGAAAGGAAAGGGAATGTTTCCTTTGCTGCTGGTGCTGTTTCTATCCGGATGCTTTCATTGTAGTTGGAGCTGCCCTTCTTCCTGATCTACATTAGAAAAAGAACTGCATATAGATGCTTGGAAGTAATATAAAATATTTACATTTCTAAATGTCAGGACACACACTCTCAATAGGTTAGTCCACAGAACGGGGGTCAGGGATGGGGCTGAAGGCACAGTTATCGTGCCTTATGTGAACTGTAGTGTTCATGCATCGCAGTGGCATCTGAACCTTCCTGTACTTTTAAAGCTATTGTACGCAAATACAGCCTTCCTACTACCACAGAATTGTATCTGGGGATCTGCTGTATGTTGCCTGCTTCCTAATTCTCTGCTGGAATAGTGCAGGTGAGGACAAATCCGGCGGGAATGTGATATGCTGCAGGCTTGAGTTTTTCAGTAAATCTGCTTATGGAGCTTTTCCACATCATTGATGATGAATTCCGCGGTGGGTGATTACATGGAGCGCAGATAATAAGATGTTCACTTGATCGTGGCTGTCTCTTTCAACCGGCAGAGCAGAGTAATATTCAGGGTCAACTTCTTTGATAATGACCGCTTGGGGCCTGGGCAAGGCCACCAGACATTCCAACATTGCCGAGTAAGAGAGAGAACAACTTTGAGACAGAGGGTGTGGTTAAATGGGGGAGGCAAAGGGAAGGCTTTTTGAAACACACCAAATGTCTCCATCTTCAATTCCACATCATGGATTCCCAAGTTTATGACCTATTAAAGCCTGTTTAATGCATGAGCTGCGAGTTTCACCAGGCATCAGCTGGACTGGTAGAAAACCCATTATTGTTCAGCTTTCCCCTGCCGCTCCAGTCTGAACTTTTCTAAGATTGGAAGATCTGTTCCAGTGAACATTACACTTCATGGTGAAGGTTTTGCTAGGCCAATGTGGGCAGACATTGTCTGGGTTGGCGAGTTTTCTCTTGCGGGCAGTGGCGGCCTTACACTATGCGGGGCTCCGGTTCCATCTTCATTTCTGGCACCCCCATAACATCACATTACATCCCATGCCCAATGATATCACACCCTATTCCCAATGATGTCACGCCCCACTCCAGTGATGTCACATCCTGCCCCCCCAATGTCACATCCTACCTCCAATGATGTCACATCCTGCCCCCGATGATGTCACACACTGCCCCTAATTATGTCACATCCTGCTCCCAATGATGTCACATCCTGCCCCCAATGATGTCACATCTGTACCAATGATGTCACACACTTCCCCCAATTATGTCATATCCCGTACCAACGACATCACACACTGCCCCAATGATGTCATCATCATGTCCCAATGATGTCACATCCTGCCCCCAATTATGTCACATCCTGCACCAATGATGTCACACATTTCCCTCAATGTCATCATCCTGCCCCAATGATGTCATATCCTGCCCCCAATGACTTTTGCATTTCAAATGCTCAATAGTTATTGTTGTAACTTTAATCAATGTTCACCCCTCAAGAATTAATGGAAGTTGTCTACTCAGATCAGTATTTTATACTTCCAATTAATACTGCTGAATGTCATGGTGTAAATCTTTATAAATAGTTTGACAAGCTTCCTAAAATTTACCTTGTGTTGATAAATGCGCGCTCATGTGTGTCAGTTCAAACCGGGCTACAATATAAGGTGCAAAAAAATCAGGTTTTTGAAAATATTTAAAATCCATTCTAAATTGTGTTAAAAATTTGAAATCTCTAAAATCAAATTCTGGTGTTTCCCACTTTAAATGGAATTATTTAAATACATGTTCTTAAAGCAAAACTAGTATGAACATTAATATTTTGGACAAAGTTTTTATAGTAGAGAATCCGGGGGGGCATGGGGATTCTCCCAGCCCACTGCATTGTTCTAGCAGCGCAACGGGCCAAAGGCATCAGTGGAGGCCGTTCCGCGGGCTCCCCACTGGGCGCCACGGCCTCCGTGCATCTCCCAGCCAAAGATTTCCAGCAACATCAGCTCCGTGCCGGAAATCGGCATTTACATCCGGAAATCAGTGCGGTACTGATTACAATATGGAAATCTTCATTTCCATTTCAGTAGCGGGCCGGGATTGAAGGCTCCGGGCCGGCTAGCATCTTCCCCCTGCCAGGAATGGTTCACTCCAACAGGGTTTACAACTGCTCCACACTAATGGAGAATAGGCAGCCGACACCGCTGGAAGGAACAGAGGCCATTGAGGCCCCCCCACAGGAGTTTGGGGATAAGGGGATTCCCCTTAGGCAGTGGCAGCTTGGCAGTGCCAGTCTGGCCACCTGGCACTGCCCAAGGGGCAAAGTGGCACAGCCCAAGGGCACCTTGGCATCAGGCAGTGCCGTGGGGGCTTGGCCAGAAGGGGGCAGCGCCTATTGGAGGGAACAATCGGTGGGTGGGCTCTGCCACTCTGCATTGGCAGAGTAAAGGAGGACAGCGATCAGGGTTGGCCATTTGGGTGGAGGAGGTTGGGGGCTGCCAGGGGGCGGGGGTGGAGAAGGGAGGGGGATCAGGAGATCAGGGCTGGCCGGGGGTGGGGGATGGTGGGGAACATCGGGGCTTTCCCAGGGAGGTTCTGGAGACCAGCGATCGGGGGCGTGGGGGCTTGGCAAGGCTAACGATGGGGGGTTGCTGGGTTGGCCAGCAATTAGGCTGGCCAGTGATCTGGAGGCCGGCAATGAAGCGGGGGGGGGGGCACTGTGCCGATTTTCACGATGACAGATCAGTGCATGCGCAATGGCTCGCTCAGCGCTATGCTGCCAGCTTCTCGGGCGTGAATAGGCCCCACCCACGGATTTTCAGAATGAATCACGCTAGGGCACTCTGCAGTGAAGGAATGTTGGAGATTCAATCTGGAAAACACACTGAAAAAAACAGCAGGAATTACTCCCATTTTCCCTCAAATTGGGGAATTAGAATTTTTTTGGGAGCATCCCAGCCTAGTTGTGTGAAGACATATTGGGGGCAACTCTCCCATCCTGTTACGCTGATTTTGTATCGCAGTGGGCCTGGAGATTTAATCTGCGCCGGATTAGCACGATCCAAGCCAGGCATCCAGCCCCGACCACCTCTCCCAGCGCCGGGTTTCCAGTGCCGTCAGCTCTGCGCCAGAGATAGGGTATGTTGGACAGTAAGTGACGCAATGCTTATCCCTGGTTAGGTAAGGAGATATTTCGCCTTGATGGCTTATGTCAGTTTTATAAAGTGGGTTTCCTCAGTCTCACCCAGCCTGTTCTAATGAAAAGTGGTACCAAAATGTTAATTCTGCTGAGCAATTTCAGCTTGGATGTTTCAAGGCCAGCTTTGAAAACTTCCTTTTAAAGTCTGTGAGCTTTAGAGATGGCTTCCCTCACCCAAAACCCAATCATTATGGCAAGGGCCAAGATGAAAAGAGACCATTTTAATGTTGAAAATGACAGAAATTCAGGTTCTTGCAGAACATCTGAAGTAAACCACAGAATTGATTAATAGTTTCCTTCAGGCAGATAATAATGGAGTGAGGCCAGTTTAGAATTTAATGATGTTATATTAAGATACTGGCAGAATAAACAAACTTAAAATTAAAGTTTATTTATTAGTCACAAGTAAGGCTTACATTAACACTGCAATGAAGTTACTGTGAAATTCCCCTAGTTGCCACACTCCGGAACCTGTTCAGGTCAATGCACCTAACTAGCACGTCTTTCAGAATGTGAGAGGAAACCGGAGGAAACCCACGCAGACACGGGGAGAACATGCAAACTCCACACAGACAATGACCCAAGCTAGGAATCGAACCCAGGTCCCTGGCGCTGTGAGGCAGCAGTGCTAACCACTGTGCCACCGTGCCACCCCTCTCTGTCCATTTCTCTGTCAGATCTATTTTATATTGCCTGATCTTTGATTTGATTTGATTTATTATTGTCATGTATTAGTATACAGTGAAAAGTATTGTTTCTTGTGTGCTATACAGACAAAGCATACCGTTCATAGGGAAGGAAAGGAGGCAGTGCAGAATGTAGTGTTACAGTCATAGCTAGGATGTAGAGAAAGATCAACTTAATGCGAGGTAGGTCCATTCAAGAGTCTGACGGCAGCAAAATTCCTCTCTTTGGGTGAATAGACCCATCTCAAATATGAAGCTGTTCTTGAGTCAGTTGGTACGTGACCTCAGACTTTTGTATCTTTTTTCCAATGGAAGAAGGTGGAAGAGAGTATGTCCGGGGTGCGTGGGGTGCTTAATTATGCTGGCTGCTTTTCCGAGGCAGCGGGAAGTGTAGACAGAGTCAATGGATGAGAGGCTGGTTTGAATGATGGACTGGGCTTCATTCACGACCCTCCTAAGGTTAAATGGATAAGTTTGATTCCTCTACTCATTCAATTGTCAATGAAACATCTGAACCCAAAGGCAAAGAAGCAAGAATTACTCAGAGATAGTCTAATGAGAGCTTTCTGGCCTTTGGGTTTTCATGGACAGAAGATGTTGCTTGCTCCTTGCCTAAATGTCTCATCTGCAGAGAGAAGTTGGCAAATGCTGCGATGGTACCAAGTTAATGACATTTGCAGACAAAACATCTTGTGATCAAAGACATTCAGTACTTCAAGCAGTTTAAAGGTCCAGCATGGAGCAGGCCCAACGTCTGATGGAGTGTGTTCGCATAGTGGAGAAAGATCAAGAGGCTAGTTTCAAGGTGACTGATCTTGTAGAAAAATCGAAGAAGCCCCATACCATTACCGAAACTTTAATTATGCCTGCAGGTAAAAAAATGGTAGGTGTGATGTTCGGAGCTGATGCTGCAAAAGAGGTCGACAAGATTCCATTCTTTGATAATATAGTTCAACTGTGAATTGACGCCATGTTAGCTGATATCGCAAGGTTAGCGACTATTTGGAAGTTTGCTTTGCAGATTGATGAGTCCATCAATGTAGGCAGACACTGCCAGTTGCTGGCCAACATTCAGTATGTTGATGGGGACTTCATTCTGAAGAATTGTTTTATTTTGCAAGGAGCCACCGAGTCATACGGCTGGTGAGGAATTATTTTGGGTAACACATACTTACTTGAAGGAAAAAAGACTTCCCTGGGCCATGTAATACCGTAACCATAGTCAATGTAAATAAATGTGATGCTCATGAGCAATCACTTCAGCTGAAAAAAAAGTGGATGTGCCTTGGAATTCTTTGGTCTCATTGAAGTGTGCCGTGTTACTGTAAAGGATGGGAACCACTGATGTAGGGGAATAGGTGCGGCCATGCTTGTTGCTGCACAATCTTGCTTATTAATAATCCTTTTGCGTTTCTAATGAAGTCTGATGAATTGCATCATTACATCTGGCGACGAGGATAAAATTATCTTGACACTGCCTCTGGCCCAACACCTGTGAGTATCCTATCTTGATTGAAGTCTGGAAAAAAAAGTACTCACACGCCTCTCTTTGGGTGAATGGACCCATCTGAAATATTGAGATACTGCCAGATCCTGAGGGACAAATGCAGAAGAAACCTGAATTGGCCGGTGGTGTCAAAAGTTTAAAAGTGTATAGAAGAATGAAATAAGTGAAAATAACCCTGCGAGGCAAGAGCTGTGGCTTTAAGTTAAAAAATGAAACTTAAGTTAAAAAAACAGAATTGCCCAATTACCAGAACAGAATACTATGACTATTCCTCGCACATGACTAACAAAGATTGTGAAAGAACTGTCAAGACATAAGACTTTGTTGTACTGTGATGATATGTGTCTCTATGCATTATAAAAAAATCCATATTAAATACATAATATGACATGGTGTCATAATATGAAACTTAGGTAGTGGATCAAGTTAGGTCCCTGAAATTATTGCCTCTGTGACCAGATCTCTGTCATACCAAGTAGACGAGGAGGGACATATCGTTTGTAAATATGTGGACCACTTGAGGGGTAGAGAGATGCTTCAGCAGTCGGTGTTGTTATTGAGAAATGTTTTTGAACCCCTAAGCAGCAAAGTACCTGATGAACCTGTTACAGACATACCTGATGTCCCCCTGGGAGCAAGCTGCAATGAACTGCCTGTAGCAGAATAGGTACCAGTTATTGCAGTTCCTCGGAATGTCGATCCTGTGGAAGCATCTCTGTCTATAGAATTACACTGCTCTACAAGAAACAGTAAAACTCCTCAAGGACTCGATTTATAATTGCCCAACTCATGTATGTGATGTTTAGTTAGAATTTAGGACCGAGTAACTTAATTATTGTATAAAGGAGTTAAAGGGGGAGGGATGTGTTGATGGTGGTGAATGAAGGTCATCTGGCTTGTGTGAACAATTGGGGCTCAGGGTGGGTAAACACTCCAGAGGAGTAAGTCTTCTATTGGGTCTGAGACATATAGGAAACTAGATGCAGCTATGCTGGCCACTGTACTGCGATACAATTGTTCTTATTAATAAATCCTTTTGTGTTTCAAATGAAGAATGTGGAAATGTATCATTGCAATGTGTCAATCTGCAAATCCTTTGAAACACGCCAATGGATGGTGGTGAGAACGGGCAAAAGATTCCTGGTCCTCAAGCTATAAGCCTCTGGTGACAGACTCGTGGTTTGTTCCGGGAATAATTAGCTATGGAAACAGACGAAAGTCTGCCTTAGTACACCACGAAGAACGGGAAGGGAATTGGAATTGAAAGGATAATTCGAAAAAAGAATGTTTGAAAAAGATACTTGGGTCTGCAATTGAGGACACTTTGGTCAATTGCTAATTAACAAGTTATTTATATCAAGTCACTGCCGAACTGATCACTCACTGCTGTTTGTACATGAGGGGCTTTTGTTTGTAGTGATTTGAGCTGAAAGTAAAGGGATAGATCAGTGCATGCCAATGTGTAATCTGTACTTTCTGTGTGACAGTACTATCAGTGCTGACTTATAGCATGGCTGGAATTTTACTGCCACGCTTGCCCCGGAATCGGGGGGGGGGGGGGTGCGAGCCTCGCAGAACGGAATTCTCCGTTGGTCTCGGGCAGGATTTTACAAGCCTCGCCCGAACGAGGTCGTAAAATCCCGGGCAAAGTATCCAGCTGATTTTAAAACAAAATACTTCATTCCAGAAATGTTTGTCTCGAATTGTTAGTTCTGTGGCTCCAAACCCTGTAAACAGCTTGACAAGTGAACATCTTATACCAGTGTGTTTAAAGATGATGTGGAGAAGCCGGCGTTGGACTGGGGTGGGCACAGTAAGAAGTCTCACAACACCAGGTAAAAGTGTCGCGAGCCTTCAGAGTGCTGCTCCTTCAACCTGGTGTTGTGAGACTTCTAACTAATGTATTTAAAGGGAGGGAATTCAAGGTGAGATGATTCTGACATTCTTAGACAGCAGTAAGAAGTCTCACAACACCAGGTTAAAGTCCAACAGGTTTATTTGGTAGCAAAATCCACTAGCTTTCGGAGCGCTGCTCCTTCGTCAGGTGACTCACCTGACGAAGGAGCAGCAAGCGCTCCAAAAGCTAGTGGATTTTGCTACCAAATAAACCTGTTGGACTTTAACCTGGTGTTGTGAGACTTCTCACTGTGTTTACCCCAGTCCAACGCCGGCATCTCCACATCATTCTTAGACTGCACAGTGTCTGGGGAAATACTGCATACTGTTTTGTCGGAGGAGTGGCGGATGTTGTTGGTGGTTGAGGGAGTGGTTCTGGGCTTCTCCCTGGAGGTGAGTGGAGTTTGAAGACCAGTCTGCAGAAAGCCTTCTGTCACTCTTGGGGGAGAGAGGGGTGGGGGGAGGGGGTGGCTACATTTGCAGTCCCTCTTGGGCTGCAGAACAACAGGGAAATGGAGCATGGAACGCAGAGAGGGGGAAGCTGTTCACAGAGGGATTCTTACTTTCCTTTTGTGAACTGTACAAGAGAAGGAATTTATGCTGGGTATTTAGATGACACTGCTTAGACCTATCCAGTTCTGGGCACCACAGTTTAGAAAGGATGTCACTCTAGAAAGGATGTCACCTTTGGTGCAGGTGAGATTTACTAGAAAAGACTGAGGAGGAAGGACTTTATTTATTTGATTTGATTTATTATTGTCACATGTATTAATATACAGAGAAAAGTATTGTTTCTTGCGTGCTATACAGACAAAGCATAAACGTTCATAGAGAAAGAAATGAGAGAGTACAGAATGTAGTGTTACAGTCATAGCTAGGGTGTAGAGAAAGACTAAGTTAGTGCACGGTAGGTCTATTCAAAGGTCTGATGGCAGCAGGGAAGAAGCTGTTCTTGAGTCGGTTGGTACGTGTCCTCAGACTTTTGTATCTTTTTCCCAATGGAAGAAGGTGGAAGAGAGAATGTCCAGAGTACGTGGGTCCTTGATTATGCTGGCTGCTTTTCCGAGGCAGTGGGAAGTATGGACGGAGTCAGTGGGTGGGAGGCTGGTTTGCATGATGGACCGGGCTTTGTTCACGACCCTTTGCAGTTTCTTGGTGTGCTTGTAGCTCCTTACAAATAAAAAAATTCTCCTATTTTGGCATATTGACCTCATCAACATACCGAACATTGGCCAGCAGCTGACAGAGTCCACTTATATTGGTGGACTTGTCAATCAGCAAAGCAAACTTCCCACTGGTCATTAACCTCTCTGGCAGCACCTCCTCGATATCAGCTGATACGGCATCAATTCACCGTTTAACTGTTATTCAAGAATGGAATTTTGACAATCTCCGAACATCACACCTAAGCTTTTTTTTATCTGCAGGCATAATTAAAGTTTTGGGAATGGTGTGGGGATTCTTTGATTTTGTGACAAGATCAGTCACCTTGAAAATACCCTCTTGAGCTTTTTACGATATCCAAACACACTCCATCAGACCTAGGGTTTGTACAAAACTTCATGACAGACTTAGACAGTTCTCATGGTACACCAGCGTGCCTTGGCACATTAGTTGAAAAACCACTGTCCTACATCTCTCCTGCGCAAATGAGGACTTCACCCCCTGGGTGATTACTCACTGTGAGTCCAACTTGGTCACACAAGCCAGGTGACCCTAACCTTACTGTGCTGCCCATAAAGGAACAATCACCACATACATTCAATCCATGTGTTATGAACATACCCCTTCCTTGGCTATCAAGTCCTGGGATGGGATTCAAACCTATAGCTTCTAGTTCAGGGGTAGCGACATCACCCACAGCACCCACGGAAAGCGACTGGCCCAGATGGGGATACCCGGACGAGCACTCAGATGCCACGTGGATCAGCTGGCGGGGGTATTCGCAAATATTTTCAACCTCTCTTTACAACAATCTGAGGTCCCTATCTGCTTAAGAAGAAAACCATCATCCCGGTACCTAAGAAAAACCAAGCAGCGTGCCTCAATGACTATCGTCTGGTGGCTCTGACATCCATCATTGTGAAGTGCTTCGAAAGGTTAGTCATGGCACAAATCAATTCCAGCCTCCCGGACTACCTGGATCCATTACAGTTTGCCTACATCCGCAACAGGTCCACAGCAGATGCCATATCCCTGGCCCTGCACTCAACCCTGGAACACCTAGATAACAAAGACACCTATGTCAGACTCCTATTTATTGACTACAGCTCAGCCTTCAACACCATTATTCCCATGAAACTCATCTCCAAATTCTGTGACCTGGGCCTCGGCTCCTCCCTCTGCAACTGGATCCTGAACTTCCTAACTCGCAGACCGCAATCAGTAAGGATAGGCAACAACAGCTCCTCCACGATCATCCTCAACACCGGTGCCCCACAAGGCTATGTTCTCAGCCTCTACTATACTCCTTATACATCCATGACTGTGTGGTCAAATTCCCCTCCAATTCGATTTTCGAATTTGCTGATGATACCACCGTAGTGGGTCGGATCTCAAACAATGATGAGACAGAGTACAGGAATGAGATAGAGAATCTGGTGAACTGGTGCGGCAACAATAATCTCTCCCTCAATGTCAACAAAATGAAGGAGAGTGTCATCGACTTCAGGAAGCGTAAAGGAGAACATGTCCCTGTCTACATCAACGGGGATGAAGTAGAAAGGGTCAAGAGATTCAAGTTTTTAGGTGTCCAGATCACCAACAACCTGTCCTGGTCCCTCCATGCCGACACTATAGTTAGGAAAGCCCACCAGCGCCTCTACTTTCTCAGAACACTAAGGAAATTTGGAATGTCAGCTACGACTCTCACCAACTTTTACAGATGCACCATGGAAAGCATTCTTTCTGGTTGCATCACAGCTTGGTATGGTTCCTGCTCTGCCCAAGACTGCAAGAAACTACAAAAATATGTGAATGTAGCCCAATCCATCATGCAAACCAGCCTCCCATCCATTGACTCTGTCTACACTTCCCGCTGCCTCGGCAAAGCAGCCATCATAATTAAGGACCCCACGCACCCTGGACATTCTCTCCTCCACCTTCTTCTGTCGGGAAAAAGATACAAAAGTCTGAGGTCACGTACCAACCAACTCAAGAACAGCTTCTTCCCTGATGCCATCAGACATTTGAATGGACCTACCTTGCATTAAGTTGATCTTTCTCTACACCCTAGCTATGACTGTAACACTACATTCTGCACTCTCTCGTTTCCTTCTTTATGAACGGTATGCTTTGTCTGTATAGTGCGCAAGAAACAATACTTTTCACTGTATGTTAATACATGTGACAATGATAAATCAAATCAAACCAAACCACAAGGCCCCCTATTATCCTACAACGATTCCCCTTAATACAAAATTCCCATTTGAATATTGAGTTCTTTCTCTAAACCATGAGGTATTATCCCCCTTTAATATTATCCATCTGTCATGAGCTTTTAGGGCCTTTACACGTGCTTTCTTGATCAATCAATTCCCCAAGATCAGTTCCACAACTCCCTCGAAATGTCCCATCTCTGGCCTGCAAACTCACTTTCAGGAGTTTCTTTGTGCTTGTCTGTTAGCTGTTGCTTAAGGTTAGAGCTTAGAATCTCTGCAGTGCAGGAGGAGGCCATTCGGCCCATCGAGTCTGCACCAACCACAATCCCACCCAGGTCCTATTCCCGTAACCCCATCTATTTACCCTGCTAACCCCCTGGCACTAGGGTCAATCTAGCATGGCCAATCCACCTAACCTGCACACCTTTGGACTGTGGGAGGAAAACGGAGCATCCAGAGGAAACCCACGCAGACATGGGGAGAACGTACAAACTCCGCACAGACAGTGACCCAAGTCGGGAATCGAACCCGGGTCCCTGGCGCTGTGGGGCAGCAGTGCTAACCACTGTTCCGCCGTACTGCTGTTTGTCGGGCCTCTTAATAAGCTGTTCATAATGGCCATCCAGTCCGACCATCCTTCTTTCTCATGCATACCAACTTTTACATTCCTTCAGGAATTGGTTCTATTTTCTCTTATCAGCATGTCCGTCACGGTCCAATGGCTCGTTCCTGCCTGGCCTCTTTCTTATCTGTGAGAAACAGCTTGCAGCATTCAGCATTTTATTTTACTTTGAAAAAGTCTTGTGGCTGTGTGAAACAAGGTGCTTTATGAAATTGGGTCTGTATTTGAGTCTGATGGAGTCGCAGCAGTCTGTGTTTTTACACCAGCGAGCCAACGGAACCTGCGAGGTTCAAAATGGCAAATCTGATAACGCAACAATGTTAGAAGCTGTGTGAGCTCACGATCCACTCGCTCACTCTGCACGATTTCAGTGCGTGGATGGCACATCCAGGAGATGCCCTCGCAAGCATGTTGCATCACAGGAGATAGGAGGAGGAGGAAACCACACAGCTTGTCAAGCTAACTCCGCCATTCAGTATGATCATGGCTGATCTCAGGCTTCAATTACACCTGCCTGCTCACTCCCCAATCCGTTTGATTTCCCGAGAGACCAAAATTCTAGCTCAGCCTTAAATGTATCCCACATTGGAACATCCGCAACCCTCTGGAGTGGAGAATTCCAAAGATTCCCAATCCTCTGAAGGAAGCACAGAGTGGTTAGCACTACTGCCTCAGGGCGCCAAGGACTCGGGTTCAATTCCAGCCTCGGGTCACTGTCTCTGTGGAGTTTGCATGTTCTCCCCGTGTCTGCGTGGGTTTCCTCCGAGTGCTCTGGTTTCCTCCCACAGTCCAAAGATATGCGAGTTAGGTGGATTGGCCATGCTAAATTGTCCCTGAGTGTTAGTAGGGTAAATGCATGGGGCTACAGGGATATGGCCTGGGTGGGATTTTTGTTGGAGCAGGCTCGATGTGCCGAGTGACCTATTTCTGCACTGTAGAGATTCTATGAGTCTGTGAAGTAATCTCACCTCATCTCCTCCCACCGACCAACCTGCCCTTTATCCTGAGACTGTGCCTCCATGTCTCCCCGACCAGCAGAAACAATCTCTCTGTCTACATTATCAAGCCTCTTTAGACCCTTGCATGTTTCAATAAGATCATCTCTCCTTCTTTCAACTCCAGAGGGAAAAACTCAATTTACTCAGTTTCTCATCATGGGACAAATTTCCCATTCCAGGGACCAATCTAGTGAATCTTTGCTGTACCTTCTCCAATGCACGTACGTCTCTCCTTAAATATGGAGGTTTTTAAAATTCATTCATGGCATATGGGCTTCGCTGGCTGCCCATCATTTATTGCCCATCCCTTGCCCTTGAACTAAATGTCTTGCTGGGCCATTTCAGAGGGCATTTGAGAGTCAATCACATTGCTGTGGCTCTGGAGTCACATGTAGGCCAGACCAGGTAAGGATAGCAGATTTCCTTCTCTATGAGACATTAGTGAACCAGATGGGTTTTTCTGACAATCGACAATGGTTTCACGGTCATCAGTAGGTTCTTAATTCCAGATAATTTTTATTGAATTCAAATTCCACCAGCTGCCGTGGCGGGATTCGAACCTGGGTCCCCAGAACATTGGTTGAGTTTCTGGATTATGAGTCTAACGATAGTACCATGAGGCCATCGCCTCCGCAGTAGCATCGAAACCACACACAGTGTTCCAGATATGGTCTGTTGCAAATTGTCATTGCGGACACTGAAAATTGAGTGTCGTCCTGGAAACCAGAACTCTCTAATTTGACCATGTGTAATAGAACCTTCCAGCACTTGGAAGAGGCCATTCAGCCCATCGAGTCTGCTCCGCCATTTAATTAGATCATGAGTATGGTCTATCCCTTCCTTTCTCAACAATGTTGCGGTGTTATTTATCATAGGGTTGTGGGGATAGCGGCTGGGTGAGATTGTGGTTGGTGGAGATTCGATGGGCTGAATGGCCTCCTTCTGCACTGTAGGGATTCTGTGAGCTATTGTTCTTTCACCCCCGTGTACGTGTAGCTGGAGAAGATTGAAAGTTGATGGTCTTAGCTGTACCCTTGGCAGGCACACTGAACCTATCCCCATGATTAATATGAAATAAAAATCTGACTGGAAACCTGTGAAGGTGGCTTCTTGGCTTCCAGCTACAAAGACCTACCCTCCCTCCCCTTTGCCCACCCCCACCCCACCAAGCCCTACCCCCACTTTTATGTTGTGCAGGTATTTCTAGTTGGGCGGGTGGTGGTTCAAAGTTGTTTGTTGATTACCAAAGACGAGCGTGGAAATGAGATTGGAGCAGGCTTTCTCTGGCCTCTTGTCTCAATTTTCTGAAGGTTTATTGGACGCTCAGATACAATATAGGCAGCACAGTGGCACAATGGTTAGCACTGCTGCCTCATAGCGCCAGGGACCCGGGTTCGATTCCCAGCTTGGGTGACTGTCTGCGCGGAATTTACACATTCTCCCCGTGTCTGCGTGGGTTTTCTCCTGGTGATCCGGTTTCCTCTCACAGTCCAAAGATATGCAGGTTAGGTGGATTGACCAGGCTAAATTGCCCCTTAGTGTCCCAAGATATATAGGTTAGGGGGATTAGCAGGGTAGATATGTAGGGTTACGGGGTAAGCCTGGGTAAGAGTCAGTGCAGATCCAATGGGCTGAATGGTCTCCCCCTGCACTGTGGGGATTCTATGATACAATATTAGTAGAAGAAGCTATTGATGGCTAAAAGCAAATTACTGCGGATGCTGGAATCTGAAACCAAAAGAGGAAATGCTGTAAAACCTCAGCAGGTCTGGCAGCATCTGCAAGGAGAGAAAAGAGCTGACATTTTGAGTCCAGATGACCCTTTGCCTGATGGCGCTGAGTCTAGCATCCCCTAAGATCAAAAGATTGCGCGGATATTTGGGTGTGAACTGATCAAACATGGGTCCCCAGGTCAGATAGATTGCTGGCACATCCATTCAAGGCAGGGGGTACACTGATGACTTCTCAGATACTTGCAGTTGAAGAGGCAGTGCCCTCGTGATGGGAGCGAAGGAAAGCACAGAGAGGAGAGAAAAACAAACCTAGAAACCAGCATTTCCTGTGACTGAGTGGCGTGAAATTTCAATTCGGTTTCAAGGCTTGTATAATTAACCTCATTTCAGCAGTCTGAGCCTTTTATTGGCTAATTTCATAGATGAAATAAATGCCAGTGTACCAGAGACTGAACACCGGGCATTTGACTTGCAAAACTACTGTGACTTCGCGAAGAAACGGTAGATAGTTTCAGCACCATGCAGGAAACTAGGTGTTTAAGTATTAATGGCCTGTTTAACGTGAGCAGCGAAGAAAGTAATGAGGGTTACACAAGAGTGTGGCAGATCTGTGAACTGGCTGGTGTTTTAACAGTACCTCATTACCACCACTGTTTAATTAGAGAAACGTTAGGACTGTTTATGTAGCAGAAGATGGAATAGCTGCTTCACGCTGAATCTTGCCTTTTCAACACACTTAATGCCCCACATTTCAAACAGCCACAGGGGATTACTCGACCGAGTTAAGCTTCAGCATTTCCTGTATCCCTCTTTGCATTCTTGGTTGTTTCTGTCACCTAGGCCATGGATTACCATGTATTTCCAAGTATTTCCACCGCGGTAGCGTCACCTCATTCCACCCCGACCTCAGCTCATCCACTGCTGAAACCATCATCCATGCCTTTGTTCCCTCGAGGCCCCAATGCCCTGAGGCACCTCTGGCTGGTCTCCCACATTCAACCACCCAAAAGTGTGCTGTTCATGTCCCCACTCACATCACGCCTCACCCACCCGTCACACATTCCAGTACCTGTGTCACCAGAGGCTCCTGAGGGGCGGCACGGTGGCACAATGGTTAGCACCGCTGCCTCACAGCGCCAGGAACCCAGGTTTAATTCCAGCCTCGGGTGACAGTGTGGAGTTCGCACATTCTCCCCGTGTCTGCGTGGGTTTCCTCCGAGTGCTCCGGTTTCCTCCCACAATCTAAAGATGCGCGGATGAGATGGATTGGCCGTGCTAAATTGATCCTAGTGTCAGGGGGGTTGGGAGGGTAAATATGTGAGGTTATGGAAATACGACTTGGGTGGGAGTGTGGTCGGTGCAGGCTCGATGGGCCAAATGGCCTCCTTCTGCACTATAGAGATTCTATGATTTTATGACTGTGGAGTTTGCACGTTCTCCCCACGTCTGCATGGGTTTCCTCCGGGTGCTCCAGTTTCCTCCCACAGCCTGAAAGATGTGTGAGTTATGTTGCTTGGCCATGCTAAATTGTCCCTTAGAATCCCAAGCTGCGTAGGTTAGGGGGATTAGAGGGGGAAATATGTGGGGTTACGGGATAAACCTAGGTAAGAGTCGCGCAGACCCAATGGGCTGAATGGTCTCCTTCTACCATGGTAAATTGCCCCTTAGTGTCAGGGGGATCAACAGGGTAAATACATGGGGTTACGGGGATGGGGCCTGGGTGGGATTGTGGTGGGTGCAGACTCGATGGGCCGAATGGCCTCCTTCTGCACTGTGGGGATTCTATGATTGGATGATAATATTCCCAATCGCGTTTGAACAAATGTCAATGAGGATGCGGACAAACGTGTTCCTGGTTTTAAGGCCGAATTCTTCCATGTAAAGTTGCCGCCAAGACAGCAGGACTGTCCCTCTCGGAAAATGACCTTAAATATTCATCTTGATGTTGGTGCCTGGTGCTAAATAGGAATTA
This sequence comes from Mustelus asterias, assembly GCF_964213995.1. NCBI lineage: Eukaryota > Metazoa > Chordata > Chondrichthyes > Carcharhiniformes > Triakidae > Mustelus > Mustelus asterias. Next base: position 90,917,725 of record NC_135813.1, on the reverse strand, counting down.
ATGAGTCAACAGCAACAGTGCAGCAGTAATGGTTGGTGATCAGCCCACAAAACATGTGCATAATGGAGTGGAGAAGTTTGGAATTATTCAATGTGGTTTATAAGGATTAATTGTTTGCATGCAGTTCTTCATTTTCCTCATTACCCTACATCATGGAGACAATTTACAGGGAAATCATTATGGGCAGATGCATAATCACCATTTTAATGCTGAATGCACTATTATTTCTGGACAGCAATAACCACGCAATATATATAGCCACTAAATGCTTTAAAGAAAGACTTTTTATGCAACGCCGTTTTTTGAAAGTGCATTACACTTAATTCCCAAGTACTTGTGGAGTGCAGTCACAATTGTAATGGCGGGAAATTCAGCGGGCAAGTGCAGAGGGAGAACAATGGGATAACCGAGCAGTTATTCGTGATCGGTCGGTTGAAGGATGAATATTGACCAGGGCAGCGGGAGAAATGCCCAGCTCTCCTTTCATACTACGGAATCTTTTATGTCTATCTTAACAGGGCATTCGGCACCCCAGTTTAACAACTTACAGGAATGTATTCATGACCCGCGAGAATGCAGTCAAGGCCGGCAGATGGATGTGTGGATTGGGGTTTTTGGGGATATGATATTCCAAAATGATGCGGGTGCAGTTAAGATTGGGAAAGGGAAGACCCCCAAGGATTCACTATCGGGCCTTGAGGACAATTCCTGCTCATCACAGATCCCAAGGAATCCTCCCAAGGTATAAAGACCACAAGACCACAAGATATGGACCAGAAGTAGGCCATTCGGCCCATTGAAACTGCTCCGCTATTCATGAGATCATGGCTGATCTGATTTAATCCTCAACTGCACCATCCTGCCTTATCCCCATAACCCCTCATTCCCATACTGATTAAAAATCTATCTCCAACTTGAACAAACTTAATGACTCAGCCTCCACAGTCCTCTGTGGTAAAGAATTCCACAGATTCACACGGCTCTGAGAGAAGAAATTCATCCTTATCTTTGTCTTGAATGGGCGACCCTTACACTGAGATTATGCCCTCTGGCCCTAAATTCTTACACAAGTCTGGGTTGCTGTCTATGTGGAGTTTGCTCATTCTCCCTGTGTCTGCGTGTGTTTCCTCCAGGTGCTCCAGTTTCCTCCCACAGTCCAAAGATATGCGGGTTAGGTGGATTGGCCATGGGAAATTGCCTCTTAGTGTCAGGGGACTTGCTAGAGTAAATGCATGGGGTTATAGGGATAGGGTCTGGGTGGGATTGTGGTCAGTGCAGGCTCGATGGGCTGAATGGCCTCCTTCTGCACTGTAGGATTATATGATTCTATGTGAATCTATGATTCTATGAAGAGGAAACAGCCTCTTAGCATCTACGCTGGCAATTCCCCAGAGAATCCTATATGTCTCAACAAGGTCTCCTCCCATTCTTCTAAATCCCAATGAGTACAGACCCAACCTACTCAACCTCTCCTCATAAGAACATCCCTCCATTCCTGGGATGAACCCAGTGAACCTTCTCTGGACTGCCTCCAATGCTGGTATATCCTTCCTTAGATGAGGGGACATGATGGTTTCTCCAGAGGGTTTGACACTGAGGAAGCCTCCCCCATGTGTTTACAGAGCAGCATATATTTTAGATATAAATTTGGGTTGTTATTTGCCTGGAGTAGGAACTTTGATGATCCACAGAATCATCAAGGATAAAAAAATTCCTCATGTCGAAAAGTGGGATTGGCTGATTTTAACTTCTTTGTGAAGAAGGTGGAGACAAGGGGGTTGGTATAAAAATTGGCCTTTAACCCATACGCTAACCAGGCAAGGGAGGAGTAAATACAGCCACTGTCCTTGCTCACTGCCTCTCTTCATGTTTCAGTGTGTGTACATGTGGAAACGAGGTGTAGATGGAGCTGGACTAAGGTCAGTGTGATTTTTTTACTCACTCAGGAGATGTAGGCATTACCGACAAGGCCAGCAATTTATCACCCATCCCTAAATGCCCTTACAAAGGACCATTTCCTTCAACACAACTGAGTGTCTTGGCCATTTCAGAGTCAAACGCATTGCTGGGGAGTTTGGAGTTGCAGGTAGGCCGGACCACATAAGGATGGCAGATTTCCATCCCAATACAGAACAACAGATGGCCATTGTTGTACATACCATTTTAATGTAAAGGTGCTCGGCAGAACAAGGGTTAATGTAGGGTTGGAGAATAGCGCTGTATGGTGTCACATGGTAATAGACTCTGGAAGAGCAGTGTAGAGGGAACACTACGGAAGCATCTTGCCTGCATGATAGCAACCCCAGGCAAGACAGCAACCTTGGATCTGTAAATAACTAGAGACTACCAATAAAAGAGTCCTGGTAAAACAAATTGCAAGAGTTCTTCAATGAGACATCTAAATAACTCACATTACATCAGTCAACGGACAAGCTTTTTAGTTCAGTTGTGTTTAATTTCCCAGTTGCTATGGTGGGATTTGAATTCACATTAGGATGCTTAGCACTGCTGCCCCACAGCATCAGGGACTTGGGTTCAATTCTGGCCTCGAGTCACTGTCTGTGTGGAGTTTACACATTCTCCCCATGTCTGTGTGGGTTTCCTCCGGGTGCTCTGGTTTCCTCCCACACTCCAAAGACATGTAGGTTTGGTGGGTTAGCCCTGCTAAATTGCCCCATAGTGTCCAAGGATCTGTAGGTCGTGTGGTGTAGCCATGGTAAATGGGCCTGAGTGGGATTCAGAGAGTCGGTGTAGACCCGATGTGCTGAATGGCCTCCTTCTCCACTGTAGGTGTTCTATGATTGTCTCTGGATCATTATTCCAAATCCCTGGATTACTTAGTCAACATAGACATGTTAATCATGCCTGAATAACGTTGAGCAGCACAGTGGCACAGTGGTTAGCACTGCTGCCTCCCAGGGACCCGGGTTCGATCCCCGGCTTGGGTCAGTGTCTGTGCGGAGTCTGCATGTTCTCCTTGTGTCTGCGTGGGTTTCCTCCAGGTGCTCCGGTTTCCTCCCACAATCCGAAAGTCGTGCTGATTAGTAGGATTGGCCATGTTAAATTTTCCTTCAGTGTTACCCGAACAGGCGTCGGAGTGTGGCGACTAGGGAAATTTCACAGTAACTTCATTGCAGTGTTAATGTAAACCTACTTGTGACACTAATAAATAAATAATAAAAATAAAAACATTGCTTGCTGATCTTTACAGTCTGGGCTCAGATCTGAAGAATGGCCAATTGAGAGAATCAAACATTACAAAATCGCAGAGAAGGATAAAGAAATTGGACTGCGTGAATTTTCCTGCTATCTATAGTTAGAGGGCTGAGGTTTCTTTGTAACGATCGCTGTATTTATTAAGGAAAAGCTGGTTAAATATGTGACGCAGAGCAAGATGATAGGGAACAGAGAAGTGAAATAAGATCATTTTGCAACAAAAAGTCCACCTTATCAAATCCCTTCCTAATCTTAAAGACCTCGATCGGGTTACCTCACAGCCTTTGCTTTTCTAGAGAAAGGAATCCCCAAGCCTGTTCAATCTTTCCTGATAGGTATAACATCTTAGTTCTGGTATCATCCCTGTAAATCCTTTTTACACTTCATCTCCAGCTTCTACATCCATGAGACCAGAACTGTGCACAGTACTTTAAGTGTAGTCTCATTTCGACCTGCTCAGAGTGTCTTGAGCAATGAAAAGGCTCCCCTGCCTCGATTAATTGACTTGGCTATGGTCTCGGGATCAACAGAGAAGTCATTACTGCTTCAGACTCTCCTGACAAACAGAAGTTATTGCTTAATTTTAAGTCGGGAGCTGTATTCCTCTGAGCCTTCCAGAGAAACCTAGCCAATCTTTCCAGCACAGAGGATAAAGGTTAGCATTTAAAACGTTAACATATAAACCACCAACTATTTCAGTAGCTGTGGCACCAGTGGTTGGAATGAATAGTATGCTTTTTTTGTGTTAAAAATAGCTCCCAGGAATTCTCTTGATACGATCAATATTCACTCACTCAGTAAACTCGCAACAACAGGAGACCATTCAGCCCCTCAAGCCCCTTTTGTCATTGACAGCTCATCTACACATCAACCCCATTTACCATCCTTTGATCCAAAAGGGGGATAGAAGGAAGAACTTAGCACTTCTGCCTCACAGCGCCAGCGGCCAGGGTTCGATTCCCGGTTTGGGTCACTGTCTATGTGGAGCCTACACGTTCTCCCCGTGTCTGCGTGGGTTTCCTCCGGGTGCTCCAGTTTCCTCGCACAGTTCAAAAGGCGTACTGGTTAGGTGCATTGGCTATGCTAAATTCTCCCTCAATGTCCCCGAAAAGACGCCAGAGTGTGGCGACTAGGGGGGATTTTGATTTGATTTATTATTGTCACATGTATTAACATGCAGTGAAAAGTATTGTTTCTTGTGCGTTATACAGACAAAGCATACCATTCATAGGGAAGGAAACAAGAGATTGCAGAATGTAGTGTTACAGTCATAGGAAGGGTGGAGAGAAAGATCAACTTAATGCGAGGTAGGTCCATTCAAAAGTCTGACAGCAGCAGGGAAGAAGCTGTTCTTGAGTCGATTGGTACATGACCTCAGACTTTTGTATCTTTTTCCCGATGGAAGAAGGTGGAAGAGAGAATGTCCGGGGTGCATGGGGTCCGTAATTATGCTGGCTGCTTTGCCGAGGCAGTGGGAAGTGGATTTTCAAGGTAACTTCATTGCAGTGTTAATGTAAGCCTACTTGTAACACTAATAAATAAACTTTAGAAGGAAGAACGTAGCACAGCTGCCGCACTGCACCAGCGACCCGGGTTCAATTCCTGGCTTGGGTCACTGTCTGTGTGGAGTCTGCATGTTCTCCCCGTGTCTGCGTGGGTTTCCTCCAGGTGCTCCGGTTTCCTCCCACAGTCTGAAAGACGTGCTGGTCAGGTGCATTGACCGTGCTAAATTCTCCCTCAGTGTACCCGAACAGGCACCGGAGTGTGACAACTGGGGGAGTTTCACAGTAACTTCATTGCAGTGTTAATGTAAGCCGACTTGTGACACTCATAAATAAACTTAAACTTAACGCAGTTGAGGATTCCTCTGCCAACAGTGAAATGCCTCCTTGAAGTGGACAGCCAATCTGGCTCGTAGCCTTCCACTGGGAAATTACCTGGGTGATGGGACTACATCAGGTGCCTGTCCTGACCCGGCTCGCCACTATTTTAGTGGCTGTCCCAACCCTCAATCCACCCCCCTGCAGCCAACAAAGTCACTTAATGTCTCCATCAAGCACTCAATCAAATGGTCATCAGTTCGAAACAGAAAATACTTTCGTTGGTCAGTTTGCATTTTTTAAAATTTTGTGTGTGCAGTGTCTGAACTTTTGACCCAATACCTTACTCCGGAGTACATTTCAATCCAGCAGAGAGTTCCACCTTGATTTTTAAGTGCTATTACTTAAGTACAAGGGAGCCAAACTCTAACTGTTTTGGTTGGGTCATATATATCAACATAATCTGGGCAACATGGTGGCACAGTGGGTAGCACTGCTACCTCACAGCTCCAGAGATCTGGGTTTGATTCCCGGCTTGGGTGACTGTTTGTGTGGAGTTTGCACATTCTCCCCGTGTCTGTATGGGTTTCCTCCACAGTTTTCTCCGGTTTCCTCCCACAGTACAAAGATGTGCAGGTTAGGTGCATTGGTCATGCTAAATTGCCCCTCAGTGTCCTGGGATGCGTAGGTTAGAGGGATTAGCGTGGTAAATTTGTGGGGTTGCGGGAATAGGACCGAGGTGGAATTGTTGTTGGTGCAGGCTTAATGGGCCAAATGGCCTCCTTCTGCACTGTAGGGATTCTATGATGATCTATGGTCTATTGGGTTAGTGTCTCCCAATGATTTGGTTAGGGTCCCTGCTTTTGGATGCTTTCCTGGATGCTCCATCGTGTGACATTCCACCAACAAACAGCACATCCACTGAAATAGGCCATTCCCCCCATTTCAAGTAACTTTGTAACATGGCAATGCCTTGGCCAATCAGAGTTGACCCGCAAACCAATCAGCAGCCTTCTCTCCTGTAGTACGACTGGTCCTGATTGTTTGAAATTTGGTATTCTTGCATTTGTCCCGATGAGCGCAAGATGAAATGGCAACACGTCTCTCGTTTCAGTGAAATAAGTCAATGTTTAAAAAAAAGAATGAAATGTACAAGGTTTTGTTAGTGCCCTTAGTTCTGCTCATAGCAATGTGCAGGAGATTAATGTTCAATTCCTGCAGACTCCAGAGTAATCCTGAAAGGTTGGCAACTCTTCAATCCACTGCCTGTTGGGTACATGCCCACATGTATCGATGGCATCATTTGGTTCATTCTGAGCTTGGGTTCTATATGATCCCGGGAGGACTAGTTAAGACAGCCTCGTCCTTTTAGTTCCCAGACATTTCCAGATTGCATGTGTTCGTTCTGAGCGAGCGAGAAGAAATGTATTTGTACTTATTGTTAACCTACAGTGTTATATCTCACCCTGTAGCAATAAGATTGGCCTCTGTGTTTGCAGGTTCCTGGGTTATGGGGATCTCAACACTCTAAGCACTCACAGAAGCAGATGTAATTGCTTCGCTCCGGTCCTGAGGTATATTTTTTGTTTACAACCCTGTCAGTTGTTACTCGGGAGTTTTCCTATTAAGAAATCCGTGCCCATGTACAGCAACTCTGCACCAACTGCGGAAAAATAACAAGACGCTTCCATTAATCAGAACACGAGCTGCGCCAATAAAAATGGATCAATTGGAAATAGTAACCGCATAACGCACGATAAAGCACAAAATAAGCAAGAGACAACAATTATTCATTTGACGAAATGCCAAAAAGGGTCCCTATATTGTAAAAGAATTCTGGCAAAAGGTCATCGACCTGAAACGTTAACTCTGTTTCTCTCTCCACAGATGCTGTCAGGCCCATTGGGCAGAGTTTTCCTGTTCCGCTCGCCATGGGAAACTTGACGTTTGTTTCTATATGCTCATGTTTTTTAAAGCTATGTAAAATATTGTAAAACTACCGATGCACAGTGTCAACACAGATGCACCATATACAAGATGCACTGAAGGAACTCAACAACTCTCCTTCGACAGCACCTTGAAAACCCACAATCTCTACAACCTAGAAAGTCAAGAGCAGCAGATGCCTTGGGACACCACCTGCAAGTTCCCCTCCAAGTCTCACACCATCCTGATTTGGAACTTCACTTTTACTGGGTCAAAATCCTGGAACTCCCTCCCTAACAGCACTGCTGGTGTAGCTACACCACGTGGACTGCAGTGGTTCGAGAAGGCAGCTCACCACCACCTGCTCAGGGCAATTATGGATGGGGTAACAATTGCTGGCCTAACCAGCGATGCCCAAATTGTATGAACAGGTAAGTAAAATAAAAGTTCGCCAACATTCACAGCACATTGTGTTATTTTATTGAGCAGGATTTTCTGACCATTGCCACCAGTGGTAACTCCCTATCCCGCCAACAGTGACATTCCGTCATGGGTTCCCCGGTCACAGAGGCTGTGAACGGCTGGTAGATCCCACCAGTGGAAAATCCCACCCAGTGCCTTGTCGTTATCCCATTGCTGCTTGTGGAATCTTGCTGTGCACAAATTGACCTCCTACATTACAAACAGTGACGCCATCTCAAAAAGCATTTCATTAGCTTTAAAGTGCGCTGAGACATTCTCAAGCCATGATAAGCACTTAAAGAATGCAAGATTTTCCTTGCTGCCCATTGCCACTTCTCCTCGTCACCATTCCTTTCAGTTATCTTTGGATTAACATTCGCTCATCTCTCTTAATCCTTCCACTGTACTGCTTCCTCAATGGAGTGTCCTCGGGTATCTTATATGATGCTCTATGCAAGTCAAGGTTTTCTGTGTTCAGATACATGAAGGAGGCAGCCACTACATTACAATGGCATGTAAAGAGATTTTACATAAGGTGCCTAATCAATACTGTCCAAAGTCCAAAGATGTGCGGGTTAGGTTGATTGGCCAGGTTAAAAATTGCCCCTTAGAGTCCTGAGATGTGTAGGTTAGAGGGATTAGCAAGTAAAATATGTGGGGGTAGGGCCTGGGTGGGATTGTGGTTGGTTGATGGGCCGAATAGCCTTCTGCACTGTAGTGTTTCTATGATTCTAATACTCTACCAAAAGAAATGTAACTTCTGTATGACTTATGGTGGACAGGACTAACAGCAGTTTCGTTTGTTTGCAGTCAGTGGAATATTTGGCTGGTTTGGGTTGGGAGCCATTCCAATTTAAAAGGACTCTATAAATTCATATTCAAATTTATGTTATTTTTTAATTCATTCGTGGAACATGGGCATCGCTGGCTGGCCAGCATTTATTGCCCATTCCTGGTTGCCCTTGACTTTGTCACAATTGATACAACTGAGTGGTTTGCTGGGCCATTTCAGAGGGCAGTTGAGAGTCAACCACATTGCTGTGGCTCTGGAGTCACATGTGGGCCAGACCAGGTAAGGATGGCAAATTTCCTTCCCTGAAGGACATTAGTGAACCAGATGGGTTTTTCTGACAATGGTTTCATGGTCATCAGGAGATTCTTAATTCCAGATATTTTTTATTGAATTCAAATTCCACCATCAGCCATGGCCGGATTCAAACCCGGGTTTCCAGAGCATTAGCTGAGTTTCTAGATTAATAGCAACAATACCATTGGGCCATTACCTCCCCATGGCTATCTCTTATTGCAAATCGTCTTGGTAGCTTTAACTAATTATTATGACATGGATTCAACAGCTGTCCAACAGTAATGGGCGGTGGATTCATGTCATGCTAAGGACAAAAGGATTGAAAGGATGTAAGCTGGAATAATAGCTTCTCCTGAGAACCTTACACTCCAGCTGGTGAATTTTGTATTTGTTATAAGACAGATTGTGACAGAGAGGAATGAAGAAAGGAAATGTCATTTAAAGACCAAGTGAACTTTAAAGAGATGTCAAGATTTGACTGAAAAAGATCTCAAATATTTATTATGATCTTTAACAGGCACATTGGTTTGGAGTTTTAACACGTGTGTGGCTAATGCAAGTTTATTTATTATTATCACAAGTAGGCTTACATTAACACTGCAATGAAGTTACTGTGAAAATCCCCTAGTCGCCACACTCCGGTACCTATTCGGGTACACTGAGGGAGAATTTAGCATGGCCAATGCACCTTACCAGCATGTCTTTCGGCCTGTGGGAAGAAACCGGAGCACCCAGAGGAAACCCATGTGGGAGAACGTGCAGACTCCACACAGACAGTGACCCGAAGCTGGAATCGAACCCGGGTCCCTGACAGTGTTAACCACTGTGCTGCTCTGCTGCCCTACTGGCTTGCAAAACAGTGATGGGGGAGAGAGACTTCCTTGTCAACTTTCTGTGGGCAGGGAATGGGGATTTAACGTGGGTCCAATTGTAATAAGCAAGGCCACAGAAAGCTTGTAAATTATCTGTACTTATTTCATCAAACTGGACTTTAATCCAGAGGCAGTAGGCTGATCTTTATATAGCTCGATTTTGTTGGTTACCCCAGAGTTCCAGCTTTCATTGTGCGATTTGAAAAATCAGATAAACTTTAAGAATATTAATAAGTCTTCTTCAGAAATCCGACCTGATCTTTATTAATTAATCAAGCTGGATATTTCATCAGGAGAGCATTGGCCACCTCTGATTCCTGCATTCCGTTTACCCGAACAGGCGCCGGACTGTGGTGACTAGGGGATTTTCACAGTAACTTCATTGCAGTGTTAATGTAAGCCTTACTTGTGACTAATAAATAAACTTTAAACTTTCCATGCTACACACAGTATGGAGAAGCAACTGTGCAAAAAAATACAAGGGTCTTTACATAGCTCTCTCATGAAATAAGTAGTAACATTAGATTGACAAAGCTGACAGGTTTAAGTTACAGCAAGCTTCCATGTAAAGCATCAATCCTTCCATCGGGAAAACAATGACACCAAGCTTTGTTTCTGATTGTTAAAACAAATTCCATCTAAGGTGAATCTTGAGGCTTATGGATGAGAGCTTGTTTGTGTTCATAAAATACAGAGAACATTTTCATATCGTTCAAAAATCGTTTTGGAAAGGAGCTCACTGAATGTTACATTTTGTTATTGCAATACTGTCGCTAATGATGACATCCATTCCACCTATCTTAAATCGCTCATCTAGAAACCAAATAGTATTAAAAAAGGATCTATTGAAGATAAAACCTTTATTGCATGGGCACCGACTTCAGTTGGCAGCAACGTGAGGACATTTAGTTGATCTAACATTAAGAAGTAAAACTTTATGGGTAGCACTACTGCATGGCACTGCCCTGGCACTGGCACTACTCAGGTCCACACCCCCTTTTCCCACCCGAGTTGAAATTTAGCCAAAAGACTGGAAAATTCCACCCGATCATAGAATCCCTACAGTGCAGAATGATGTCATTTGGCCCATCGAGCCTGCACCGACCACAATCCCACCCAGGCCCTATCCCCATAATCCCATTTACCCTGTTAATCCCCCTGACACTAAGGGACAATTTAGCTTGGTCAATCAACCTAACCCGCACATCTCTGGAGGGTGGGGGAAAACCAGAGTACCCAGAGGAAACCCACGCAGACATGGGGAGAACTTGCAAACTACACACAGACAGTGACCCGAGGCTGGAATTGAACCAGGGTCCCTGGCGCTGTGAGGCACCGTGCCACACATCCCAATGGGTAATGGTCTCGGTCATTCCAAAACCATACAATCCTGCCCAAGGTCTGCCCCTCACCCGCTCCAATTCCCGTGTGGGTGGGGCCAGTAAAAGTCCGGTCAATCTGGACACCACACTTTAGAAAAGCGCAAAATTGATTAGAAGACAGTGCAGACGAGATTTACAAGAATGCTTTCAGGGATGACGGAATTCCAGTTATGTGGACACACAAGAGAATCTGGGATTGTTCCTCTTAGAACAGAGAAAGCTAACTTGATTTGACAGAGCTGCTTAAAATCATGATGGGTTTAGATCGAGTTCATGATAAAAAAAACTGTTTCCAGTGGCTGTGGGGTCAATAACCAGAGAGCAGAGAGTTATGATAATTTATCGAGGTGACATGAGGTAAACCATCATTACATAATGAAACATGTAAAATCCTGATGGAATTGGACAGGCTAGATGCGGGAACAATGTTCCTGATGTTGGGGAAGTGCAGAACTAAGGGTCACAGTCTAAGAATAAGGGGTAAGCCATTCAGGACTGAGATGAGGAAGAACTTCTTCACTCAGAGAGTTGTGAATCTCTGGAATTTTTTACCACAGAAAGCTGTTGGGGCCAGTTCATTAGATATGTTCCAGAGGGAGCTGGATGTGGCCCTTGAGGCTAAAGGGATAAAGGGGAGAATCCCTACAGTGGAGAGAAAGCGGGAGTGGAAAATTGAAAGTGCATGACCAGCCATGATCCTATTGAATGGTGGTGCAGGCTCAAAGGGCTAAATGGCCTACTCCTGTACCTATTCTCTATGTTTCTATGTCTATGGAATGCGTTGCTCTGTGGGGTGTTAAATTCAGTCACCGTCTCCAAAAAGGAATTTGAGAAAAAAAACACACAGGTGATAAGATCACAAGGATGTGAGGGAAAGAATGGGAGAGTGGGACTAACTGGACTGCTCTTTCAAAAAACTGGCATAGACTCGATGGACCGAATGGCCTCTTTCTGTGCTATTTCATTCAAAGATACTGTGACGTGGGGAAAGCTTCCATCTCTCAGCAAATCTTCCTGCTGAAGAATAAAGCTTCGATTAAAAAGGCTTTATATATAAACGCCAGTTAAATTAAGCTGCTCAAGTCTTATTCAGTCAAGGGTGTCCTTGCAAGCACTCAAGCATTCTTTTTATCTGAGGTGCTACAGGATGATTTTGGGAAGGTCACACACAATGTTGCTTACCTCAGGCAAAGGAACAGAACAGATTGCTTCCAGAGAGGCAAAGAATATTATTTAGGAAAAGCCTTTTCAGGGGTGTGGCTTAATGTAGAAAAGCTGGATATAAGCTTAGTTCAAATCGTTAGAAGCCTCGCACCACCAGGTTAAAGTCCAACAGGTTTATTTGGTATCACAAGCTTTTGGAGTGCTGCTCCTTCATCAGGTGAGTCACCTGATGAAGGAGCGGCGCTCCAAAAGCTCGTGATTCCAAATGAACCTGTTGGACTTTAACCTGGTGTTGTGAGACTTCTTATCGTGCCCACCCCAGTCCAACGCCGGCATCTCCACATCATAGTTCAAATAGAATTACATTCACTAGAGGTAAAGTTTCTTTGTAACCTAATGTTTTAGTCAGGTTGTGTGTCATTCAGTGCTTAACAAGAACAGCAAGGTATCTTATGAAGACAGACTAGACCTTGACAATTTTTTCTATTTTGATATAAATGTGAGAAAAGGATGCTTCACATCAGCAGTGATTCCAGTGGCACAGTGGTTAGCACTGCTGCCCCACAGCACCAGGGACCCAGGTTCGATTCTCAGCTTGGGTCACTGTCTGTGTCGAGTTTGCACGTTCTCACTGTGTTTGCGTGTGTTTCCTCCGGGTGCTCCAGTTTCCTTCCATAGTCTGAAAGACATACTGGTTAGATGCATTGACCCAAATATGCGCTGGAATGTGGTGACTAGGGGAATTTCATAGTAATTTCATTGCAGACTTAATGTAAGCTTTACTTGTGACTAATAAATAAACGTTAACTTTAAACATTAGGGAATTTTTTAATCAAAACAAGCTATAATCTGCATACAATTTAATATAACTCTAGCAAAATGAAATAGTTTAACTTTTAACCATTGAACAATCTTTAAACATGAATAAGAACAATTCTTAATTTCTAACTTACCACTATTTCAGTTCCAATTAAGCAAACATTTTCTTATCGACTTAAATCTCACTTTAAACATGGTTATCAAATCCAGGCAAACTTACTTTGACTTGGGTAAAAGCTTGAAGCCTTGAGAGAGGCTTTTGAGAGAGAGAGAGAGAGAGAGAGAGAGAGAGACTCTTCTTTTTAACAGCTCCAGTCACTAACTGTTCTTTTTAAATGAAAATGAAGCTGCTTTTCTGCTACAAGCCTAGCTCCTCTCATTTTAATATCACATGACAAAAGACCCTTTTTACCTAATTCATCTTCCATTACTTAAATAAAAAAACACAATTAGCTTCATTTTAGGTAAACACTAGAGGGTTAAAATGAGTTATTATCCTGCTTTCCAGCATCTGCTGAATTCTTGCCAAAAAAACCAACTGCTTTGAGAAAAAAACCAGCGAAATTTCAAAACAGTCCCCTTCAACATAACATATAGCGCTAGAACAAAGAACAGTACAGCACAGAAACAGGCCCTTCGGCCCACCAAGCCTGCACCAATCACATTGCCCTATCTAGACCAACCGCCAGCATCCCTTAATCCCCCACTTGTTCATGTGTCTATCCAAATAAGTTTTAAATGTCGCTAACGTGTCTGCCTCAATCACCTCACTTGGCAGTGTATTCCAGGCCCCCATCACCCTCTGTATAAAAACCTTCCCCCGCATGTCTCTACTGAACCTTTCCCCCCTTATTTTGAACTTGTACCCCCCTTGTAATTGTCATTTCTGCCCTGGGAAAAAGCTTCCAACTGTTCACCTTATCTATGCTCCTTATAATTTTATAAGCTTCTATTAGGTCGCCCCTCAGCTTCCGTCTTTCCAGGGAGAACAATCCCAGTTTATTCAATCTCTCCTCATAACTAATGCCCTCCATACCAGGCAACATCCTGGTAAACCTTTTCTGTACTCCCTCCAAAGCCACCACATCCTTCTGGTAGTGTGGCAACCAGAATTGGAATCAGCATTCCAAATGTGGCCTAACCAACATTTTATGTAACTGTAACGTAATTTGCCAACTTTTATACTCAATGCCTGGCCGCTGAAGGCAAGCATGTCATATGCTTTCTTCACCACCTTTTCCACCTGTACTGCCACTTAGAAGGATCTGTGGACCCGTACTCCAAGATCTCTCTGTGTGTCTAAGCTCCTGATAGTTCTGCCATTTGTTTTATAGCTCCCACCTGAATTGGATTTACCAAAATGCATCACCTCGCATTTATCCGGATTAAATTCCATAGCACAGTATTATCTTTAAAACCAGGTTCCAGACAGGTGCCATGGACTGGAGAGAGTTTCCACTTCAGACACAATCAATGATCCAGATACCAAGTGCGGCCAAAAAAGAAGCAGTTATTTTTCCCCCAAGTTTCCATTTAAAGCTCAGGTGCATATAGTTGAACATGCAGGGGCCCATAACTTCCGATGTCTGGATGGTTATGCCCTAGAGGTACTCCAGTGGATGTTCTGGGGGACCCTCCCCCCGCCCCCACACAAAGACTGCACAGGAATAGTTTGGGACATTCAAACTTCCAATGGGCAATTATCCTGCACTGGGAACCATCCAAAACTCTGATTTAACTTGGAGACATCAGATAGTCCTGACTCTCAATCTGGTGATTGTCCCTTTAAGGATCAATCTGCAGAGTAAGGGTCACATGCCCCGAAGAACCAATTGGGGAGCGGGGTGGGGGTTAAGCGCAGGCTTCTGTGCTCAGAGTCGTCTCGGGAGCTGAGTGCATCCACGAGGCTGCGAGTCTCTGTATAGTTTCAACCTGTAAATAAATTAATTGCATTTTCCCCAAATGGGTGAATGAGCATCTTTACACTTGGTGACGAAGATAAAAAAAATCGACCCTCAGATTGTGACATTTTATATTGAGGTTGAGTGAAAGCACCAAGATGCCACTCTATGGATGGACAGATCCGATTGATTCTTCCACAGAGGACTGGACACATATGTAGAGCTCCTTGGATATCACTTTCAAATGAATGAAATAGGGGAGGAGGCATGAGAAACCAAAAGATTTAAACTGATTCACAATCTCACAGCCCCGAGTGCACCTGACCTCAAATCGTTCAGTGAGCTGATGGAATCGATGATTACCGATGGTCAAATTCTCCGACCTCGCCCCTGGCTGGCATTCTCTGGTCCCAGTTTTGGCTGAGTGCCAAATTCTCCATTCTCGCTCACAGCGACGGCAGGGTGTGAACGGCTGGAGAATTCCCTGAGAAAGATGATGTCGAGACTGTACAAGGGATTTAATTGTCCAATTTTGTTGTTTGGGAATGTCAACTTTGGAGAAAGGATGTGTAATTTCTGGCCTTAAACATCAGTCATACTCCAGAGATTCAAGATCAATTCGGGGGGGTTGTGGGGGGGGGGGGGGGTTGTGGGTGGGGGTGGGGGGGGGGGTGGGGGGGGGGGGTGGGGGGTGGGGGGGGGGGTTGTGGGGAGGGGTGGGGGGGGGGTGGGGGGGGGGGTTGTGGGGGGGGGTGGGGGGGGGGGTGGGGGGGGGGGTTGTGGGTGGGGGGGGGGTGGGGGGGGGTTGTGGGTGGGGGGGGGTTGTGGGTGGGGGGGGGGTTGTGGGGTGGGGGGGGGTGGGGGGGGGGTTGTGGGTGGGGGGGTGGGGGGGGGGGGTTGTGGGGGGGGTGGGGGGGGTGGTGGGGGGGGGTGGGGGGGGGGGTTGTGGGTGGGGGGGGGGGTGGGGGGGGGGTGGGGGGGGGGGGTTTGTGGGGGGGTGGGGGGGGGGGTTGTGGGTGGGGGGGGAGGAGGGTGAACCCCAGACAGAACGGTTGCGATTTGCATCACATCACGAAATTGAAACAGTTATTAGATTTTTGCAATTTTAGAGCCACGTTGAATGATATGTTACGGGACAGGTTAGTCTGCTGGGTGAATAACGAGGCGATTCAACAGAGATTACTTGCTGAGGTTGATATAAATTTTAAGTGAGCAATGGAGATAGCACAGGCAGTGGGAAGCATTGGGAATGATGCATAAGAATTACCGCACCCGCAAAATGGCACCGCCCACCAGTTAGGGCAGGAATCTGCAGTCAGTAGCGATTCCAAAACTGTTAGGGCAAACTGTGCTGATAAAAACTGCAAAACATAGAAGAAACGTTGACGGAAGTAACTTACAGATGGGCCTGGTGATGTTGCGAAGCATTTGCTGCAAATGTGCATGCGTGAATTAAAGCCACTTAATTGAAGTAAGTCTGTCTTTTGCTTCTTGTTTTTCAGAAGATGCTTTGATGTCAGCATCTCCTTAATGAGCAGTTGCCTCTTTAAACTGGCCTTTTTCTGAGGGAGCAGTGCAATCCTCAACCTTTGGTTATCTCTATTGTCCTGTTGTCTTATTCTCTGTGTGAGTCTCTCATTCCTTTCCCTGCTCCCGGCTTGTTTCTATCAGAAGAGCATATCCACTCTACTGTAAGGACTCCATCACTGAAGGAAGAATTGCTGGGAGGCACATTCCTTTCTTAATTGTACAGATAACAATAAGTTCAGTCAAAGCTGATCTTTCAAAGCAAGATTGTGCACATTTAAAGCTTGTGAACTCAACCACTTCCTGATTTGACAAGTCATGCGGACAGCTCACCAATCTTTTCCACAAGCTTAACTTAAATCAGGTGAAATTCTGGTATAAATGGCAGATTTTCTCGGAAGGCAGCTTGAGCACTCATTATCCTGGAGGCCGGGCTCACCTGCTGCCAGTCCAGTGTGAGCTAACGTGCATTTTGGAACTGATGGCAATTTGCAGCCTGCATTTCAATTCCCTGCACCGGAACCACGCTGCTTATCCAACAAAATCAAATTGGGAAAGCGGGGCCAGTTCGAGCTGTATACACGGACCGGGACAACGGAGGTAAAATGAGTGGTCGAGTTCTCCGACCTCGCCCGCGGCTGGCATTCTCTGGTCCCAGTTTTGGCTGAGCGCCAAATTCTCCATTCTCGCTCAGGAAGGGTGTGACCGGCTGGAGAATTCCCCGAGAAAGATGACGCCGAGACTGTACAAGGAATTTAATTGTCCAATTTTGTTGCTTGGGAATGTCAGCTTTGGAGAAAAGTTGTGTAATTTTAGTGCTTGCTTGCTGCTGATTATTCATTCCTTATTAGTGCTTTCAGCTGTTTTTAATTCATTGGCATTTAATCAATTAATATTTGATGTTAATAAAACAGATATGTTGATCCAACCATGATTTTCAATCTTGCTTTGCCCCACAGACTGGTGAGGCTCTTTGGAGAGGTGATACCATGAGGCTTGATGCTTCTGAGGGCATTGTTTGAGGCTTCGGAAAGGTGCCATGCAATGGATTACTTCCAAGATGCCAACCTTGTAATTATCCAATTAAATCAGTTTTCATTTCAAATCGCCTGAGCAGAGGACTCAAATAAATGAAGGGCCCTGGAAGTTTGCAATCTTCCTGTACCTGATATGCAAAGGCTTTGCCTCATTGTGTTAACTCTTTCACCTGCAGACAAGGTAGAATGCAAATGGACAAAATTGTCCACCATTTACAAGTATACTCACAGACCCATCGAAAAGAGCACAAAGGAATAGAAGCAGGAGTCGGGTACCAGGCCCTTCAGCCCTGCCCCACCATTTAATACAATCGTGGCTGATCTCAGCTCCTTTTCTGTGCCATTTCCCCATAGCCCCCTATTCCTTGATCCATCAAATATTCATCCACCTCCACTTTAAATACTTCTACTGATCCAGCCTTCACTATTCTTTGGGGCAGAGAATGCCAGAGATTCACCATCCTCTGAGAGAAGAAATTTCCACGCACCTCAGTTTTAAATAACTGGCTCTTTATCTTGTAGCGATGTCCCCTTGTTGGAGACTCTCCCACTAGTGAAAACATCTCACCATTCACCCTGTCAAGCCCCCTCAGGATCCTATGTGTTTGAATAAGGTCACCCCTCACTCTTCTAAACTCCAAGGAATACAGACTCTCTTCAATCTCTCTTGATAGGGCAACCCTCTCATCCCAGGAATTAACCTGATGAATCTCCTTTGGTCCGCCTCCAATGTTACTACATCCTTTTTAAGGTAAGGGGACCAACACTGTACACAGTATTCCAGGCAAGGCCTCACTGATACCCTGTGCAATTGCAACAAAACCTCCCTATTTTTAAATTCCAACCCCTTTTCAATAAAGGCCAAAATGTTGTTTGCCGCCTTAATTGCTTGTTGGACCTGCTTGCTAGCTTTTTGTGATTCATGCACTAGAACACCCAAGTCCCTCTGTATGTCACTCACCTGCAGTCTCTCTCCATTTAGATAATAATCTGCCTTTTGATTTCTCCTATCAAAGCGCATGACCTCACATTTCCCCACATTAAACTCTATTTGCCCGGTTTTCACCCAGTCACCTAATCTACCAATATCCCATTGCAAAATCACAATATCCGCATCACAACCTGCCCTTCCACCTGTCTTTGCTTCATTGGCAAATTTGGAAACCTTACATTCTGTTCCTTCCTCCAGGTCATTAATGTAAATAGTGAACAATTGTGGGCCAAGAACTGCCCTCTGCGATACTCCACTCGTTACATCTTTCCGCTCTGAAAAGGGCCCATTTATTCCAACTTGCTGTTTGCTAGCTGACAGCCAGTTTTCAATCCATGCTAACACACTTCCATGGGGGATTTTACTTTATGCACCAACCTCTTATGCAGCACCTTGTCAACTGTCTTTTGGAAATCTAAATAGACTACATCTACAGGTTCCCCTCCATCGATTCTCTCTGTTACATCCTCAAGGAATTTGAGCAAATTTGTCAAACGTTATTTACCTTTCATAAAACTATATTGACTTAGTTTGATTATATTCAGCTTTCCTGAATGATCAGTTATTTCCTCTTTGATTATTGACACCAGCATCTTGCCAATAATAGATGTTAAACTAACTAGCCTAGAGTTTCATGCCTTTCTCCCTTTTTGAACACTGATGTCACATTGGCTGTTTTATGATCTACTGAAACTCTCTTGGAATTTAGCGAGTTACGAAAAATTTCAACCATTGGGTCCACTATCTCTGCAGCCACATCCATCAAAGCCCAAGCGTGCAATTCATCAGGTCCTGGTGACTTGTCTGCCTTTAGCCCCTCAAGTTTCTTGAATATTCTATCCCTTGCGAGTGGGATTATTGTAAATTCTAGCATGTTACTTCAAATCAACCCATCAGATAACTTGGGGATATTTGCAATATCTTCCACGGTGAAGACTGATGCAAAACATTTATTTTGCTTATCCGCCATTTCTTTGTTTGCTGTTATCAATTCGCCCACCTCATTCAGTAGAGGTCCCACATTTATCTTAGCTGCCCATTTCCTATTTATATATTCATAGAAACTCTTACAGTTTGTTTTGATGGATACAGCACAATCGGCCCAGTATGCCCATGCCAGTCAGCAGAGGTTAGACTGCACTAATTCCATTTCCCAGCGCTTGGTGGATAGCTCTAGAGGTTACGGCAGTGCAGGTGGTATGTTAGCTATGACTCTCTCCAGTTTTTACAGGTGCACCATAGAAAGCATTCTTTCTGGTTGTATCACAGCTTGGTATGGCTCCAGCTCTGTCCAAGACCGCAAGAAGCTACAAAGGGTCATGAATGGAGCCCAGTTCATCACTCAAACCATCCTCTCATCCATTGACACTGTCTATACTTCCCACTGCCTCAGAAAAGCAGCCAACATAATTAAGGACCCCACGCACTCCGGACATTCTCTCTTCCACCTTCTTCTGTTGGGAAAAAGATACAGAAGTCTGAGGATACATACCAACGACTCAAGAACAGCTTCTTCCCTGCTGCCGTCAGACTTTTGAATGGACCTACCTCGCATTAAGTTGATCTTTCTCTATGTCCTAGCTATGACTGTAACATTACATTCTGTGCCCTCTCATTTCCCCCTCTATGTACAGTATGCTTTGTCTGTATAGTGCAAGAAATGATACTTTTCACTGTATACTAATATATGTGACAATAATAAATCAAATCAAAATCAAAAATCAAGCACTTTCACACTGAAAACCCTAAGCTCTGGAACACCTCTCCAAACATTTCCACCTCTCTTTCTTCAAAGGCGATTCTTATAACTTACCTCTTTGATTGCACTGTTGGTCAACTGTTCCATTATTGCCTAATGAGGTTTATGGTGTCAAATTGAATTTTCTAACCCTCCTGTGGGAAGTTTTACTCTGCTCAGGGTGATGTATAAGTACAAGGTGTTCTTGCTGTTAAATGTAAATCTGAAATAGCAGAGGACCAGCGATATAACCACAAATTTAATCTATTAGCTTCTGCAACAGATACCCTCACTTTTCTAAGGCCATGGCAGATCCTTGGTTTGATTTGATTTGATTTATTATTGTTGCATGCATTAGTATGGAGTGAAAAGTATTGTTTCTTGCGCGCTATACAGACAAAGCATACCATTCATAGAGGAGGAAAGGAGAGAGTGGAGAATGCAGTGTTACAGTCAAAGCTAGGGTGTAGAGAAAGATTAACTTAATGCGAGGTAGGTCCATTCAAAAGTCTGACAGCAGGGAAGAAACTGTTCTTGAATCGGTTGGTACGTGACCTCAGACTTTTGTATCTTTTTCCTGACGGAAGAAGGTGGAAGAAAGAATGTCTGGGGTGTGTGGGATCCTTAATTATGCTGGCTGCTTTGCCGAGGCAGTGGGAAGTGTAGACAGTGTTAATGGATGGGAGGCTGGTTTGCGTGATGGACTGGGCTACGTTCACGACTCTTTGTAGTTTCTTGCGGTGAAATGATTTGCCTCAATTAAACATGTGTAGAATTATAAGAAGGTTTGGTAAAACTCTAACCCTAATGCAGATTGTTTTTACTCTCCATCGGTCAGTCTTGGTCTTCTCTGCTGCAAACCCAGTGAATGAAAGTACGCAGCAAATTCAATTTCTCTATAAGACGATAAGCAGTGACTTTTATCTGCATGCAGATTCTAAATGTGCATTTCTGTTTGATGTCTCAAAAAGGGAACAATTTAGTTGATTATCCAGGAGTTTAATTAATTTGAATTGAAGACATTTATTTGATGCTGGCTGCTGTGCCCGTTGAGTCATCTTCTTTGAATTCATCAAATGCCTTGTGTTTTGGACGCTTTCCCACTTCTGAGCCGACTTGAGACTAATTATTCTCAATATTTCTTTAAGTGCATCCCGACAGGCGACTGTAGAAATTGAGTTTCTTTTCCATTCTTCACCCGTTCCCCCCGCCACTCCCCCCTCCCCCACCCCAGCCCCCCATCTCCCTCCCCAGAACAAAACCACAACTGCTAATTTCATGGTTAGCACAGATTGCCATGAATTTGTCATTCAATAATCATGAGTTACTCGCCCTGTATTCCTTGGCTGTGTCTCCTAAATAAATAATTCACTGGTAATTGTACTGGTCCAGTGGTGCAGGACATAGCCAGGTAATGCAGAATTGGATGCAGATTTAATTCTCGCTTTGAGCAGACTGGGAGGCAGGCAGCTCGAACTGTCATCAGCACTGTGAGCCTATAGTGAGGGTGCGGGATGAGCTGCAACAAGCTCACAGCTGAAATTCTCCGGCCTTTCACACCGGCAGGGTTCGCCAGTCCTGCCGGCAGCACACCCCCACCCACAGGTCTCCCTCTGATGTGGGGTGATGTCAATGGGAATTCCTATTGACAGCAGCAGAATTAGAGAATCCCACCGCTAGCAAACAATGCGCCACCTCCCGACAGTGGGAAACATGCGGCTGGGAGGCCGGAGAATTTCGTCCCACTTTTCTGATTCTCAACCCGGGACTCCTTACGGAAAATCCACCCATGTGGCTTTCCGTAGAGCACAGATTGAATGCCAGAAGAAAGACTTTGTGTTTGTATAGCGCCTTTCTCAACACCGGGATGTCCCAAAGCCCTTTACAGCCAAGGCAGTACATAGCCACACAATAAAACCCCACGGGTTTCCTCCGGGTGCTCAGGCTTCGACCCACAGTCCAAAGATGTGTGGATTAGGTTGATTGGCCATCCTAAATTGACCCCAGTGTCAGGGGATTAGCAGGGTAAATATGTAGGGTTACAGGAATAGGGCCTGGATGTGATTGTGGTCGGTGCAGACTCGATGGGCCAAATGGCCTCCTTCTGTACTGTAGAGATTCTTTGAAAGAGCAATGTGCTGCATTGCTACATAGTAATGATAACTGATCAGATGACGTATTTCAGTAAATTTTCATAGAATCATACAGTGCAGAAGAGGTTCTTCTGCCCATCGAGTCTGCCCTGACACGTGAGAAACACCTGACCTCCCACCTAACCCCATTTACCAGCACTTGGCCCATAGCCTTGAATTTTGGTAAGGGATAAATATTGGCTGAGATCCTGGGATACTATGGTCAGGAATCGATGGTCAGATTACTTATTGGCAATTCCTGTTAAACCTCAAATAATCCCTCTTTTCTACCCCTGTCTTGTCCCCCCTGGCAGAACCCTTAAGAGTATTGATAGGCAAAGGGATCTGGGTGTACAGGTACACAGGTCACTGAAAGTGGCAATGCAGGTGAAGAAAGTAGTCAAGAAGGCATACGGCATGCTTGCCTTCATCGGCCGGGGCATTGAGTTTGAAAATTGGCAAGTTATGTTGCAGCTTTATAGAACCTCAGTTAGGCCGCACTTGGAATATAGTGTTCAATTCTGGGCGTCACATTACCAGAAGGATGTGGAGGCTTTGGAGAGGGTACAGAAAAGATTTACCAGGATGTTGCCTGATATAGAGGGCATCAGCTATGTGGAGAGGTTGGGGAAACTTGGTTTGTTTTCACCAAGAGGTTTTAAAGAGGTGCGTATTGTCTCCAGACAGGACAGTTAGTGAGATGTTGCAAGCCCAGACACGTTGTGGGGGTTACAGATAGTGTGACATGAACCCAAGATCCTGGTTGAGGCCGTACACACTTCTTTAACTTGTGCTTAACCCTCTCTCCACTCACATTGTCTGTACCTTTAAGACTTGATTACCTGTAAAGACTCACATTCCAACCATTACCTTGTAAATTGAGTTTGTGTCTGTGTATGCCCTGTTTGTGAACACAAGTCCTCACTCACCTGATGAAGGAGTGAGACTCTGAAAGCTTGTGCTGCCAAATAAACCTGTTGGACTTTAACCTGGTGTTGTGAAAATGTTTTCACCCAGAAGGTGGTGGGAGCCTGGAATGTGCTGCCTGGGAGGGTTGTAGAGGCGGGAAACCTCACAATCTTTAAAAAGTACATGGATGAACACTTGAAATGTCATGACAGTCAAGGTTATGGGTCAAGTGCTGGCAATTTAGATTAGTACAGATTTAGTGTAGTTTTGTCAGTGCAGATTCAATGGGCAAAAGCGTCACTTCTGTACTATCTGACTTGATGGGTGGGACTTTTTGGCCTCATTCATCTGGAAACTGTAAAATCCCGCTGGAGGTCAATGGATCTTTCCATGGTCGGCCCCTCGCTCGCTCCGATTCCCGTGGCGGGCTGACGGTAAAATTTCAGCCTTAACTCCACTTCCCTACCTGTTCCCAGAATGCTTGACTCTCCTGCAGATTACAAATCTGTCTAAACCGGCCTTGAATATATTGAATGATCCAGTCTCCTCTGCTGTCTCTGAAAGAGAATTCCAAAGACCCTCTAAGAAAATAAATTCCCCTTCATCTCTGTTTATCACCTATTCCAATGATCCAGGCATCACAGTCTGCATTCCTTGGTCCTTTCCATAATACTTTGAGTTAGAAATATTGGGGGCACTATGCTCCTTAATACACGGGGCGGGATTCTCCAGCTCTTCATGCCGGAGGGATTCTCTGTTCACAGTTGGCACCATGCAGGGATCTGGACGTCTGAACATGGCTCACATCTTGACGTTGGACAATAATGAAATCATGTCAGTGGGTGGAGTGGGAGAATTGCATGATAATTTCCAACTCTCTTTCATTGGAAACAGCTGTTGTGATAACTAAATACAACTGCTCATGAATCAAAGCCGTTTACAATGTCTGCATCGAAGTCTCACCAAATAAGTATTTTGTCACCTTTTGTTACATTTGTCACAGATGGTCAATTTCATCATAGAATCTCTCCCTTCGCTCTGCTTCATAGAACCATAGAAATGATACACCACAGAAGGGGGCCATTCAGCCCATCTTGTCCATGCCAGCCTCTGGACACCCAGGTGCCCTTTCTAATCCCTGTAGTTTACAGCACTTAAGGTGCAGATCCAGATACTTTAAAAAGAGTTTAGGCTCTCTGCCTCCACCAACATCTCGGGCAGTGAATTCCAGACACCCACCTCCCTCTGCTTAAAAAGATTTTTCCTCATGTCCGCTCTAATCCTTCTGCCACTATCTATGACCCCTGGTTTTTGAACACTCTGCCAAGGGAAACGGGTTCCTCCTGTCTATTTTCTCCCTTTCCCTCATAATTTTGCATACCTCAATCATGCCACCCCTCAGCCTTCTCTGTTCAAAGGAAAACCACCCCAACGTCTCCAATCTCTCCTCGTTGCTACAATTCTCCAGCCCTGGCAACATTCTAATAAATCTCCTTTGCATTCTCTCCAGAGCAATTACATCCTTCCTGTAATGTGGTGACCAGAATTGCACACAATACTCCAGTTGTGGCCTCACTAGTGTCTTATACAGATCCGTCATTGTATCCCTACTTTTATATTCTATTCCTACGCCAATGAAGGGGATCATTCCATATGCTTTCTTTACAACCTTATCTACCTGTACTGCTACTTTTAAGGTCTTGTGCACCTGCACGCCAAGATCTCTCACTTCATCTACCC
Organism: Mustelus asterias; assembly: GCF_964213995.1. Lineage (NCBI taxonomy): Eukaryota > Metazoa > Chordata > Chondrichthyes > Carcharhiniformes > Triakidae > Mustelus > Mustelus asterias. The sequence continues at coordinate 90,893,002 of NC_135813.1, read as the reverse complement.
CTCTCAGTATATTCCCTTTTTCTGTGTATTCCCTCTTACTATTTGACCTCCCTAAATGCATTACCTCACACTTATCAGAGTTGAGCTCCATCTGCCACTTTCCTGCCCAGGCCACCAACCATCGATATCATTTTGGAGCTTACAACCATCCTTTACACTCACCGCGACATGGTCAATTTTTGTCTCGCCTGCAAATTTCCCAATCATGCCCCCCGCATTCAAGTCCAAATTGTTAATATATACAACAAACTGCAGGGGTCCTAGCATTGAGCCCTGCAGAATACCACGTGAAACAGCTTTCCACTCGCATCGGGCAATATTCGAGCATTATCACTGATGAAGGTGCTAAAACCCACTGGATTTATTGGGATCTAAATGCAGGCATGAGTCTTTCTCAATGACATTTCATTGCTGGTGGTGAAACCTACTCCATGCTCACACCTTGTCCCATCATGCTCCCCAGAACAATAGAATCCCTACAGTGCAGAAGGAGGCCATTCGGCCCATTGAATCTACACTGACTCTCTGACAGAACATTCCACCCAGGTCCTAACCCCGTACACCTCAAATTCCTCTGATCAACACATCCTGGGACATTAATGGTCAATTTAGCAAGGCCAATCCACCTAACCTGCACATCTTTGGATCATGGGAGGAAACCGGAGCACCCGGAGGAAAGCCACACAGGCACAGGGAGAACGTGCAAACTCCACACAGACAGTCACCTAAGGCCAGAATCGAACCTGGGTCCCTGGCGCTAAGGCAGCGGTACTGACCTGGTCATTTTCACAGTGGAGCAGTTCCTGGAAACCATGTTTTACTTAGTACAACAATCTCAGCTCATAGTTGATGTGGGCTATTCATAGAATCCCCACAGTGCAGAAGAAGGCCATTCAATCCATCGAGCCTGCACCGACCACAGTCGTATTCAGATCCTATCCCATAACCCCATGCACTTACCTTTCTCATCCCCCGACACTAAGGGGCAATTTAGCATGGCCAATCCACCTAAACCGCACATCTTTGGACTGTGGGAGAAAACTGGAGAACCCGGAGGAAACCCACACAGACAGGGGGAGAACATGCAAACTCCACACAGACAGTGACCCGAGGCTGCAATTGAATTCGGGTCTCTATTGCTGTGAGGCAGCAGTGCTAACCACTGTGCCGCACCTATTGAAGGCTGTGAGTTTATTTGGTAATGTCTGGATATTCCAACTACCGAATAAGGCATTTTTGCTCAGCGCTGTTGGGGGTGAAGTGAGGCCATTTTTTTGGCCCTCCTTTTCATTGGACTGCCCCCTGCTTTAGAAATGTCCTCATCACCAAATAGAGCTGCTTTGCCTCCCGGGGCAGATTCGAGAGGGCCAGGCAGTTGCTTCTTCAACATGCAAACAGCCAGCAGACCCTGGCCAGCTGAGTTAACATCACCTGAGTGAGTCATTCACAAATGATCCAGCTTCTTCACAAATTACAGGCAGATGAAGCGAGCAAGATATTTACCTGTTCAGGTGAGATAAGAGCAACAAGGTTTGTGTGCGAGCCAAGCTGCTTTCTATTGGCTAATGCGCCTTATCCAGTGGCAAGGACTGGCCGAGATTATTGGCAATTCATCAACTGCATCATAATCATAAAATCATAGAATCCCTACAGTGCAAAAGGAGGCCATTCAGCCCATCGAGTCTGTACTGACAATAATCCCAACCAGGCCCTAATCCCTTAACCCCATACATTTACCCTAGCTAATCCCCCTGACATTAAGTGGCAATTCAGCATGGCCAATTAACCTAACCCGCACATCTTTGGACTGTGGGAGGAAACCGGAGCACCCGGAGGAAACCCACGCAGATATGGGGAGAACGTGAAGACTCCGCACAGACAGTGACCCAAGCTGGGAATCAAACCTGGGTCCCTGGCGCTGTGAGGCAGCAGTGCTAACCACTGTGCCACTGTGCCGCCCATATGCTGAAGAAGGTGATATGCGTTCCATTGCAGATCATGAGGTTCCGGATCATATGGGGAGCAATAAAGTTATTGAATCTCTGATTCTTCTGTGGAGGGTGTGCCCTCAAGGCCATGCCCATGATACTTTTTAGGGAGCATGGGGTCTGAACTTAGCCAGGGGTCAATTTTACGAAAAGCAGTGGTACCACAACGAGCCAGGAATGTGAGTTGTAGAAAAAGTGTTTTCAGTTGTGCTGGCGGACATGACTTCGCTTATCAGTGGAACCAAAATGTTTTTTTTAAATTATTGTCACATGCATTAGCATACAGTGAAATGTATTCTTTCTTAAGCGCTATACAGGCAAAGCACATCGTTCATAGGCAAAGAAAGGAGAGGGTGCAGAATATAGTGTTACAGTCGTAGCTAGAGTGTAGAGAAAGAGCAACTTAATGCGAGGTAGGTCCATTCAAATGTCTGATGGCAGCAGGGAAGAAGCTGCTTTTGAGTCAGTTGGTACTTGTCCTCAGACTTTTGTATCTTTTTCCCGAAGGAAGAAGGTGGAAGAGAGAATGTCTGGGGAGCGTGGGGTCCTTAATTATGCTGGTTGCTTTTCCGAGGTGGCGGGAAATATAGACAGAGTCAATGGATGACAGGTTGGTTTAAGTGATGGACTGGGCTTCGTCCACGACCCTTGCAGTCTTGGGCAGAGCAGGAGCCATACCAAGCTGTGATACAACCAGAAAGAATGCTTTCTATGGTGCATCTGTAAAAGTTGGTGAGAGTTGTAGCTGACATGCCAAATTTTCTGAGTCTTCTGAGAAAGTAGAGGCGTTGGTGGGCTCTCTTAACTATAGTGTCGGCATGGGGAGATCAGGGCAGGTTGTTGGTGATCTGGACACTTAAAAACTTGCAGCTCTCGACCATTTCTGCTTCGTCCCCATTGATATAGACAGGGGGCAGTGGCAAATCTGTGGTGAAAACGAGGCCCAATATTCCACCAATGCTTCAGCACCAGTCTCCCTCAATAACCACCCCCCCAACATTAAATCCCCCTCAGTTAAACCCACCTTTGCACTGAATTAAATTGCCTGTGTTTAAAATACCCTTTACAGGAAGACAATTTGTTCCACTGCCCCATTGGCTCTCAGGGTTCTCCTCACACTGAACCCACACTAGCCAACCTCCCTCCCTCCTTGAAATCAGGCACCCCTCTGCCAACAACCAACTAAGAAATCAATCCCCCACTGCAAAGGCAGCAAGCAACAACATTGCTAACAACAGTCGATTCTCGGGGGGAGTGCTGCACTGTCAGAGGGTTCGTACGGATGGAGTGCTGCACCTTTGGAGAGTCAGTACTGAGGGAGGGCTGGACAGTTGTTGGAAGGTTAATACTGAGGGAGTACTGCACTGTCAGAGGATTAGTACTAAGGGAGTACTGCACGATCGGAGATTTAGTCCTGAGGGAGTGCTGCACTGTCAGAGGGTCAGTACTGAGAGAGTTCTGCACTGTCAATGGGTCAGTAATGAGGGAGTGCTGCACTGTTGGAGGGTTAGTACTGAGGGAGTGCTGCACTGTCAGAGGATCAGTACTGAGGGAGCACTGCACTGTCAGGGGGTCAGTACTGAGGGAGTGCCGCACTGTCAGAGGGTCAGTACTGAGAGAGTGCTGCACTGTCAGAGGGTCAGTACTGAGGGAGTGCCGCACTGTCAGAGGATCAATTCTGAGAGAGTGCTGCACTGTCAGAGGGTCAGTAATGAGGGAGTGCTGCACTGTCAGAGGATCAGTACTGAGAGAGTGCTGCACTGTCAGAGGATCAGTACTGAGAGAGTGCTGCACTGTCAGAGGGTCAGTACTGAGAGAGTGCTGCACTGTCAGAGGATCAGTACCGAGGGAGCACTGCACTGTCAGAGGGTCAGTACTGAGAGAGTGCTGCACTGTCAGAGGATCAGTACTGAGGGAGTGCCGCACTGTCAGAGGATCAGTACTGAGAGAGTGCTGCACTGTCAGAGGGTCAGTACTGAGAGAGTGCTGCACTGTCAGAGGATCAGTACCGAGGGAGCACTGCACTGTCAGAGGGTCAGTACTGAGGGAGAGCTGCACTGTCAGAGGATCAGTACTGAGAGAGTGCTGCACTGTTGGAGGAATAGTACTCAATGAGTGCTGTACTATCGGAGGGTCAGTACTGAGGGAGTGCCGCCCTGTTGGAGGAATAGTACTCAATGAGTGCTGTACTATCGGAGGGTCAGTACTGAGGTAGTTCTCAGATATGTGGGTTGATGTTACGAGGCAGTAAATAAAAAAGGGTGAGAAATTTCCGACTATTCACACTGACAGGATTTTCCAGTCCCGCCGAGGGCACGCTCCCCATCTCGGGTTTCATGGCAGCGAGAAGTGCATCCAACGGGAAACCCCATTGACAATGGTGGGACCAGAAGATCCAGTTACCGGTCAATGTCAGGACGCCTCCCACCACCACGAAATGCGCAGCGGGATGCATGGAAAATCCCGTCCAAGGTGTTTGGAATTTTTATTCAGTTGAGGTCATAATAAAGCTGGAATGAGGCTATCTATGATCAGGACTTAGACATGTAGGGATGCATGAGGCAGAGGAAGCACACACTTACATCTGTTTTCATAGCTTTGTTCTCCTGGAAAAGGTCATTTACCTGAAGACAGAGACTATCGCCTGGGGGCATCACCCTCCATCAAGTCCGACTGACTAGGGAGCCTTTCCTGATCTTACCACCTGCCATAGGCATGTTGGAAAGATGTGCAGGTTGACATTCCTTTACACTTTACACAAGTGGGTGGCACGGTGGCACAGTGGTCAGCACTGCTGCTTCACAGCGCCAGGGACCTGGTTTCGATCCCTGGCTTGGGTGACACTTCTGTGTGGAGTTTGCATATTCTTTCCGTGTCTGTGTGAGTTTCCTCCGGTTTCCTCCCACAGTCCAAAAATGTGCGGGTTAGGTTGATTGGCCATGATAAATTGCTCCTTAGTGTTAGGGGCTTGTCGAGGGGATTAGTAGGGTAAATTTGTGAGGTTGTGAGGGTGGGGCCAGGGTGGGATTGTTGTCGGTGCAGGCTCGATGGGCCGAATGGCCTCCTTCTGCACTGTAGGGATTCTATGATTCTAATCAACCTGTTTATCCATTTCGCAAACACACTAACCTTCGCCATTACATCTTGGAGTGGGAGTAAAACGTAGAGCTTGTAACGCAGAGACAAGAATGAGACCCACTACACCACAGGATTTCATTTTTAAAGTAAAGTTTATTTATTAGTCACGAATAAGGCTTACATTAACACTGCAATGAAGTTACTGTAAAATTCCCCTACTCACCACACTCCGGCGCATGTTCGGGTCAATGCACTTGACCAGCACATCTCTCAGACTGAGGGAGGAAACCAGAGCACCCAGAGGGAACCCACGCAGACACAGGGAGAACATGCAAACTCCACACAAAAGCCGGGAATCGAACCTGGGTTTCTGGCGCTGTGAGGCAGCACTGTGCCACTGCACCGCCCATTCGATTTCCCACTTGTGTAAGTCTTCATGACAAATAAAATGACTGATTTGTACCACTTAACCCCAGCTCAGGTAATCACTCAACTTCCACCAAAGTTAATTAAGGCACGTTATTGTTCAGGAAGCTACGTGTTGGAAAAAGTTAGAAGTTGCTGCTCCTTAGCTTGACAACTCACTATTTATTGCGTTGAATAATACTTGATGTTTTGTTCTAGAATTATGCATTGCAGTGAGATAATTACCTCTGGAACTCTAGGTAATGGAATGTTTGATCCCAGGAACTCTGTCCTTAGACGAGGAAATATGCAGTTCCACGCATTTCACAGAGTGGTGTTCTACTTCTAAATGTGCCCCAGGTTCCTTGTTAGGGAAAGGTTGAACATCAAAGAGCAGCCTCTATGTCTAACTCCAAATATCCTACAAAGTTAAATTAAAGACAGAAATTCTAATTTCTCTCACATCACAATCCTGTTCTGTGGTCTTATTTAAGATACAATTCCAAATGCTTTTCATTCAAAGAATGTACTCATGAGTAATTAATGAGCAAACACTTGGCAGGAATCTATCTCACAGAATGTCTTCATTTAATGTTGCTTTTGAGGCATGAGATCAGCCCTAATTTGAGAGTGGGAAAAGAATGCAGGGCGTGAATTTCATGCCTGTTGGGCGCTTGTTTGGCGGGCCTGTAGAGGATGTGGAATCTGCTCCCGGGCAACATTGCGTTACAAACACAAATTCACACTGAATCCTTGAGTCATAGAGGTTTACAGCATGGAAACAAGCCCTTTGGCACAACTTTTCCATGCCACCCTTTTTTTTTAAACCAATAGACTGGTCCCAATTGCCCGCGTTTGGTCCATATCCTTCTATACCCATCGTACCCATGTAACTGTCCAAATGCTTTTAAAAAAGACAAAATTGTACCCGCCTCTACTACTACCTCTGGCAGCTTGTTCCAGACACTCACCACCCTCTGTGTGAAAAATTGCCCCTCTGGACACTTTTGTATCTCTCCCCTCTCACCTTAAAGCTATACCCTCTAGTTTTAGACTCCCCTACCTTTGGGAAAAGATGTTGACTATCTAGCTGATCTGTGCCTCTCATTATTTTACACACCTCTATAAGATCACCCCTCAGCCTTCTACGCTCCAGGGAAAAAAGTCCCAGTCTATCCAGCCTCTCCTTATAACTCAAACCACCAAGTCCCGGTAGCATCCTGGTAAATCTTTTCTGCAGTCTTTCTAGTTTAATAATATCCTTCTATAATAGGGTGACCAGAACTATACACAGTATTCCAAGTGTGGCCTTACCAATGTCTTGTACAACTTCAACAAGACGTCCCAACTCCTGTATTCAATGTCCTGACCAATGAAACCAAGCATGCCGAATGCCTTCTTCACCACTCTGTCCACTTGTGACTCCACTTTTAAGGAGCTATGAACCTGTACCCCGAGATCTTTTTGTTCTATAATTCGCCCCAACACTCTACCATTAACTGAATAAGTCCTGCCCTGGTTCGATCTACCAAAATGCATCACCTCGCATTTATTTAAATTAAACTCCATCTGCCATTCATCAGCCCACTGGCCCAATTGATCAAAAACCAGAGAGTGGTGTTCTACTCCTAAATGTGCCCCAGGTTCTTTGTGAACGAAAGCACCCAGTGAGCAGGGAAGGTGGGAGGGCAAGTCAGGTGGGCATTCTGTCCCACCGTCTCTCGGACAAGTGACTAGGTATATTGGTCAAAGAGGTCGCTGCCAGGTGTGACATCCTGATTCCAAGGGATAGCAAGAGGAGGCCACCACTTCTAACAAAGAAGGCTTTGGCAGAGGTGGCCACACCACAACGTGGTGTTCCAGACCTGGATACAGTGCCAACTGAGGAGTGCCCAGTCATGGTGCTGGATGTGCCCTCCCAGGCAGGGTCCACTCAGGCTCCACTAGCCAGAGGACAACCACCAAGGTCATCAGGGCCAACAGGACAGCAGAGTCAGCAATCTGGCTCCAGTGCCGGTGCCAGCGAGCGGGGTGTGGGCACCAAGATGCAGCACCCACAGACGTAAGTTTAAGGCACCTTGCGCACAATTTCCATTCATATTCCAACACTCTCTTGATGGTGCGACTATTTAACACTAGAAAATGTTCTGCTTGTTTCTTGTGTCTTTGAATATGACATAAACATTGATTTTGTTGTAATGGCCTGAGTATGCGTGTTGGTTCTTGTAGATGTGGGGGGCAGCAGGGATTTTGAACTTTACTATAGGCTATGGTTAGAATTTGGGGTGCTGGATTTGTGGAATCACAAATGTCTTGTGAGGCAGCGTCCTTGGCATGAGGATTCGGGGTAGACCATTTAAGACGGAGTGAGGAGACATTTCTTCACCCAAGAATGGTGAACCTGTGGAATTCATTAACACAGGAAGTAGTTGATGCCAAAACATTGAATGTATTCAAGAGGCGGCTGGGTACAGCACTTGGGGCGAACGGGATCAAAGGTTATGGGGAGAAAGCAGGATTAGGCTACTGAGTTGAACGATCAGCCATGATCATGATGAATGGTGGAGCAGGCTCGAAGGGCCGAATGGCCTCCTCTTGCTTCTATCTTCTATGTCTCTATGCTTCTATGAGCTGGAATCGATGTCAAGACAGCCTCGCTGAAGGTGCGCAATATCAAGGCCTCCCTGTGTCCCTGCCTTCCTGACTTTTGCCACCACGTCCTCACCCTGTGCCTACCCTGGCTCCTCATCAAACCCAACAGTAGATTCATCCTCTGTGGCATCTGGAGCTGCCTCGCGATCCTCAGCCTTCAGTGGGTCCCCCCCTCACATTCCTCAGCCTCCAGTGTGTCCCCCCTCACGCTCCTCAGCCTCCAGCGGATTCCCCTCACATTCCACAGCCTCTAGTGGGTCCCCCCTCACATTCCTTAGCCTCCAGTGGGTCCCCCTCATATTCCTCAGCCTCCCGTGGATCCCCCTCACGTTCCTCAGCCTCCCATGGGTCCCCCTCATGTTCCTCAGCCTCCAGTGGGTCCCCCTGGCCAGAGGCAGACTGTGCTGAGCGCAATATGCAAAGACTTTAAGGGGCACACGCTCTGGAGGATACCACAGTGTTGCTCCTGATTGGCCCAGCCATCTGAATCGCATCCTCAGCAACCAAATGGTCCTCTCTACCGCTGCCCTTGCGGAGGTACGACTCCAGTTGCAGCTCTTCTCCGGCTCTGTTCCGGAGTGCTGGAGTGGGACCATCGGCATCTTTTCAAAGGATAGCCTTTGTTACCCAAGCACCATCTAGCCAAATGAGCAGGAGCGATGAACAGCCTTGGCAACTGGTGAGTGTTGCATGATGTAGGCATCATGTGAGCTGCTGGGGTGAGAGGCACAGACTCGCAAAATCTGTGTCTTGTGGTCGCAGATGATCTTCACATTCATTGAGCAGAAGGTTCCAGGCCCACAAGCAGGCACCTTGATGGCCACATCAGTGTGTTTGGTGGCTCTCTGGATACAGGGGAAGGTCTCTGGCTCTCTCAGCCTGGCTAACCCCACCTATCCGATAATGAATAAATGTCATTTATCACATGTCTGAGGCTTCATGTTGGCTATCACGTTTCTTATCTTACAAAAGTGACTACGCTTCAAAAATACTTCATTGGCTTTGATATGTCTGAGATGAGTCATAGAATAGAATGAATCATAGAATCCCTACAGTGCAGAAGGAGGCCATTCGGCCCATCGAGTCTGTACCGAGCACAATGCCATCCAGGCCCTATTCCCATAACCCCACATATTTACCCTGCTAATCCCCCTGACACTAGGGTCAATTTAGCATGGCCAATCAACCTAACCTGCACATCTTTGGACTGTGGGAGGAAACCGGAACACCCGGAGGAAACCCACGCAGACACGGGGAGAACATGCAGACTCCACACAGATAGTGACCTGAGGCCGGAATTGAACCCGGGTCCCTGGCGCTGTGAGGCAACAGTGCTAACCACTGCACCATCGTGTCGCCCGCAAAAGTGAAAGGTGCTACATAAACGTAAGTATTTTCCGTCAACATGGACTGAAACTAAAAAGGACACCGAACAACATGGATGCGAGTAGGTTGAAAGCTGAAGGGCTCTTTAAGAACACACACTTGTGTTACGGTTGATCGAGTCCCAACAAAGAGAAAATGAGATAAATCTCTACGGGGTCACGCGGCGAACAGCCACAAAAGGGCAGGATTGAGGGCAGCTCTCCAATTAAACCGACCACAAGAGACCCTGGTATTGTGCACTGAAATGTCATTACAACACGCCAGATTACACGGCAAACGGAATGAATAGGGTTCAGCTTTAATGAGAAGATTGATCAGTCTGCCCAAAACTTAATTATTTCCCATTTCTTTCCAGGAATGTTGGCTTGTATCTTATAAGATATTTATATGAGCCTTGCTAATTGTAAGCACAAAGCAATGGTTGCGAGGAAATGAGTAAATAGCAGAATTCAAAGAACAAAGAAAAGTACAGCACAGGAACAGGGACGGCACAGTAGCACAGTGGTTAGCACTGCTGCCTCACAGCTCCAGGGACCCGGGTTCGATTCCCGGCTTGGGTCGCTGTCTGTGTGGAGTTTGCACGTTCTCCCCGTGTCTGCGTGGGTTTCCTCCGGGTGCTCCGGTTTTCTCCCACACTCCAAAGATGTGAGGTTGATTGGCCATGCTAAATTGCCCCTCAGTGTCAGGGAATGTGTAGGTTAGAGGGATTAGCAGAATAAATTTATGGGGATAGGACCTGGGGTGGGATTGTTGTTGGCGCAGACTCGATAGGCCGAATGGCCTCCTTCTGCACTGTAGGGATTCTATGATTCTAACAGGCCCTTCAGCCCTCCAAGCCTGTGCCGATCATGATGCCTGCCTAAATTGAAACCGTATGGACTTACGGAGTCCGTATCCTTCCATTCCCATCCTATTCATGTATTTGTCTAGTTGCCCCTTAAATGCCGCTATCGTACCTGCTCCCATCACCTCTCCCGGGCAGCGCGTTCCAGACATTCACCACCCTCTGTGTAAAAAACTTGCCTCGCACATCTCCTCTAAACTTTTCCCCACACACCTTAAAAATATGTCCCCTCGTACTTGACTTTTCTACCCGAGGAGAGAGCATCTGACTATCTACACTGTCCATGCCACTCATAATCTCGTAGACCTCCACCAGGTCACCCCTCAAGCTCCATCGTTCGAGTGAGAACAAATCGAGTTTATCCAACCTCTCCTCATAGCTAATACCCTCCAGACCAGGCAACATCCTGGTAAACCTCTTCTGTACCCTCTCCAAAGCATCCACATCCTTCTGGCAGTGTGGTGACCAGAATTGTACACAATATTCTAACTGAGGCCTAACTAAGGTTCTGTACAGCTGCATCATGAGCTTTGAATTTTTATACTCAATGCCCTGGCCGATGAAGGCAAGGATACTGTATGCCTTCTTGACTACCTTATCCACCTGCATTGCCACTTTCAGTGATCAGTGGACATGTACACATAGACCTCTCTGCCTGTCAATACTCCTGAAAGCTCACCACTGAATTCAGTTCAAAGTTTTATTCCTGAGATGTTGCGATTACTCAGTATGTGGAGGTGCCAGCGTTGGACTGGGGTGGGCACAGTAAGAAGTCTCACAACACCAGGTTAAAGTCCAATAGGTTTATTTGGTATCACTAGCTTTCGGAGTGCTGCTCCTTCATCAGGTGATAACTCAGTAGGTTTACCTGGACAGTAGCTGAGACACTCAGGCTGAGAAAGTGTCTTGTCCACGAAGTCTGAGACCACAAGTGTGCCAGTCTTTGTAGAGGTTGCCCAAGAGCGCGTCAATATTTGTAGAGGTCCCCAGTTAAGTACCACCCATGGGGCGGCACGGTAGCACAGTGGTTAGCACTGCTGCTTCACAGCTCCAGGGTCCCAGGTTCGATTCCCGGCTCGGGTCACTGTCTGTGTGGAGTTTGCACATTCTCCTCGTGTCTGCGTGGGTTTCCTCCGGGTGCTCCGGTTTCCTCCCACAGTCCAAAGATGTGCGGGTTAGGTTGATTGGCCAGGTTAAAAAAAAAAATTGCCCCTTAGAGTCCTGGAATGCATAGGTTAGGGATTAGCGGGTAAATATGTGGGGGTAGGGCCTGGGTGGGATTGTGGTCGGTGCAGACTCGATGGGCCGAATGGCCTCCTTCTGCACTGTAGGGTTTCTATGACTCAGTTGGTAATACTCACGTGTCTGAGCCACATGGTCTTGGGTTCAAGTTCCCTCCAGGACTTGAGCTCAGAAATCAAGCAGTACTGAGGGAGCGCTGTACTGTTCGAGTACCGTCTTTCAGATGATGCGCTAAACCGAGGCCATACTTGCCTGCTCAGCTGGGCGTAAAATATCTCATGGTGCTCTTTGGAAGAAGATATTCCCAACTCAAAGTTCTATCAGATTGTTACATTTTGGGATTTAGGGTAAATGGAGGAATGATTGGGTCATGTGACCTGTTGTGAACTCTGTTGACAAATACTGGGATGGTTTAATGGTTAAAGCTTAAAGGACCCGGCCTTTTTACTGGGAAACGGTTGCAAGATATTCACACTTGTAAGCAATGGCAGAAGCATCTCTGCTGACAGTGGATTGACTGTTAGTCTCCAAAGCCCTAGGTATTAAGAATGTTCAATTTTGTAAACAATTATACTTAACTGTCTACTCAATTTCAAGATAAAATATGGTTGAGAGTCTAAAGGATAGCGAGTCAAAATTTCTATCAGATACGAGGCCGTGATCCCGATGATTCGCATTGCTATGGAGGTGGGCCAACAAAGCAGAAAGGAAACTTAAAACATCAAATTAAAATGTGATTATCAGGACTCATCAGGTATCTCTTTTGAATTCCTGGGTGAAACACTACGGCGCCTGTTCAGATACACTGAGGGAGAATTTAACATGGCCAATCCACCTAACCTGCACATTTTTGTTCTGTGGAAGGAAACCGGAGCACCCGAGGAAACCAATACAGACGCGGTGAGAACGTGCAGACTCCGCACAGACAGTGACCCGAGCCGGGAATCGAACACAGGTCCGTGGTGACCGTGCCGGGTCTAGGACTCATCAGGTAGTTCATACACTAGCAAGCCAACCTCATTAGCCTGGCTGAAGTCATCACAGTGAGTGTGTCTGAGTGTCTGAGTTTTCGAGTGAGTCTGTGTGAGTGCATGTGGCTGTGTGAGATTTTGAGTGAGTGTGTGTGGGTGAGTGTGTGATTGTGGGAGCGAGTGGGTGAGCGAGTGGGTGAGCGAGTGGGTGAGCGAGTGGGTGAGTGAGTGGGTGAGTGGGTGAGTGAGTGGGTGAGTGAGTGAGTGGGTGAGTGAGTGGGTGAGTGAGTGGGTGAGTGAGTGGGTGAGTGAGTGAGTAGGTGAGCGAGTGGGTGAGCGAGTGGGTGAGCGAGTGGGTGGGCGGGTGAGTGAGTGAGTGAGTGCCCCATGGTCTTGGGGCCGTGTCTGTCTTTATCTCTGCTCCTTCAGCAGAAAGTCAGAAAAGGTTTGAATATTTAGCTCTGCTGCCGGGCACCATTTAATGGGCATTTTTATTAATTACTCTTTTTAAAATGATCAATTTGACATTGATTTTTTGCTCAGCAAGTTGTTAATGTTTTCTTCATGCCTGAACATTTATTTTTAATTTGTGTTTAATGTGCCACGCCAGATCTCAGACAACTGCTGCTGGGTTCCTGGGAATAAGAGGCTGTCAGAGGGTCTGATTGCTTTGTGGAGGAAGGGCTGGAAAAAGGGGTTATTTTTAATCCAATCGAAACAGAAAGTGTTGGAAATGCTCAACGCTTCTGGTGGCATCTGTTCAAAGAGAAACAGAGGTCAGTGATTCTTCCTCAGAACTAGTGCAGCTTGTGGACCTGACACATTGGCTGGGATTTTCCAGCCCTTCCCACCTGCAGGATCTTCCAGTCCCTTCGAAGACCATGACAGATTTCCCAGTGGCATAGCCAGCGTTCAATGCAAATGGCCACTGACTTCGGCCAGACCACAAAACTCGGCAGGGTGGGCCAGAAGTACAAGCCATTGTCTCTGTTTCTCTCTCCACAGATGCTGCCCGGCCTGCTGAGTATTTCTAGAATTTTCTGTTTGTATTTCAGATTCCCAGCTCCAATGTGGGCACTATGGTTAGTTTCAATTTAAAATGTGAAAATATTTATCACTCAATGCAAGGTCTAATTTTTTTGTTCACAACATTCACTTGTGTGGACAGAATCAGCACATTATTGGAGGTGAATTGATTGGTGCTAATTTACTAAAATGTTTTGTCATTTTTAAACTTGGAAGTAAAATTAGGAGTCATATGCCAATAGAATATGTCACTGTTAGTTCAAGATATTCTTATTTGTACAAAGGATTGTTGGTTGTGCCCTTTTGAGATTCAAGTCTTTTGGGCGTTGCTGTGCCCATATTGCGTCGGGTCAGGTTCAAAGAAGCGGGGCGGCACGGTGGCACAGTGGTTATCACTGCTGCCTCACGGCGCCGAGGACCTGGGTTCGATTCCCGGCTTGGGTCACTGTCTGTGCGGAGTCTGCATGTTCTCCCCGTGACTGTGTGGGTTTCCTCCGGGTGCTCCGGTTTCCTCCCACAGTCTGAAAGACGCGCTGGTTAGGTGCATTGGCCGTGCCTATTTCTCCCTCAGTGTACCCAAGCAGGCGCCGGAGTGTGGCGGCTAGGGGATTTTCACAGTACCTTCATTGCAGTGTTAATGTAACCCGACTTGTGACACTAAGAAGTAAACTTAAAACTTTAACATGAATGGTCAAGTTGTGTGTTGACAAGCTGGGGTTGTAAGTGTATCGTACTGAAACCTGAGCTTTCGCTGATCCTTATAGAGGCATAGACTGATATGAAACACTTCGATGACTATTGTTCCCATGTAAGGTGCCAGCAGGACATGACGGGTAGAGTTAAGGTCAGGACGTGAGGGAAGTGTTAAGATCAGGATGTGAGGGGGAGGTTTAAGGTCAGGATGTGAGGGGGAGGGTTAAGGTCGGAGCAGGGGTTGGGTTAAGGGTTGGGGGAATGGGTGGTAAGTGCAATAAGGGGGTCTGGAAACAGGAGAAACACCAATTTCTCTCCTCAGCACTGGACTTCTCACAATAGATGCTATCACGGAGCAGGTACAAAGGAGAGCAGGGAAGTCTTGGCCAATGGTTATCCCTCAACCACCAGATCATTATCGCTTCACTGTTTGTGAACTAATTGATCACCTAGGTTTGCTACATTCTAGAGCTGGCTACATTTTACTTTCGTGGCACGGTGGTTAGCATTGCTGCCTCACAGCTCCAGGGACCCACGTTCAATTCCGGCCTTGACTGTGTGTGTAGAGATTGCATGTTCTCCTCCGGTGTTCCGGTTTCTTCCCACAGTCCAAAGATGCACAGGTTAGATGGATTGGCCATGCTAAATTGTCCCTTAGTGTCAGAGGGGCTAGCAGGATAAATACATGGGGTTACGGAGATAGTGCCTAGTGGGGACTGTTGTCAATGTAGACTCAGTGGGCCAGATGGCTTCCTTCTGCACTGTAGGGATTCTATGATTTTACGATCAAAGTGGTTTGTGATACCTTAAGATCACAAAAGACACAATTTAAATGCAAGTCTTTCTTTATTTTCTCTTTTTCTCAAGCATGCTGTTAGTTGCTAAATTTTGATAGATCCTGTTATGTATGTTAGGGAATGCCCCTTTAAGGGAACAGGTCAGGTGACCCAGAACTCAAGCTCCACCCTGGGTGGAGCTTGTCTTGCCAGTCTTGTGCTGACTGTGCCAGAGGCACGGCGTGTTAATTAACTGTTCCGGTTAGTTCACTCCCACTTAGCTTGTGGTCTTTTATGAATACATATTGGACCTCATACATAATAAATCCAGCCAGTCCAACCAGAACATCCAGAATGATGTTCTGATGGTGGGAGGAGTCCAGAACCAGGGGTCATAGTCTAAGGAACCAGGGTAAACCTTTTAGGGCTGAGGTGAGGAGGAATCTCGTCAACCAGAGAGTGGTCAGCCTGTGGAATTCAATATCACAGGAAGCAATTGAGGCCAAAACATGGTATGTTTTCAAGAAGGAATTAGATATAGCTCTTGGGGTTGAAGGGGATCAAAGGATATGGGGGGAAAGTTGGATCAGGCTATTGAGTTGGATGAGCAGCCATGATCATAAGTCTGCTGGAGCAGGCTCGAAGGGCCGAATGGCCTACCTCAGTTCCCATATTTCTATATTTCTATGTCTAGCAGTGCTGGGTATTTTTTAGAACATGTGCCACTGGTCATAGAGTGTCACAATTCCAGCAAGAAAAGATGGTCAAAGAAGGTGCACGGCATACGAGACCCTCGCTGGGGCCACACCTGCTGGGTGGAATTAAAATTCAATATCGCAAATAAAAGATGATTAATAAAGCACTCAATCAACATCACTTAAAAAAACAATTATCTCATCATTATCTCATTATTCTTTGAGAACTTGGTGTGCATGCTAAATAACATTTCCATTTGATAATCCGCTCTGCGCCGATTTCCGGCGCTGATGACGCCAAAAAACTTACCTTCGGAGACCTGCGGAGGCCGTGACGCCCAGCGGGAATCCCACGAAATGGCCGCTGCTGATATCTCCCGACCTGCTGCCCAGGCTAAATTGCCCCTTAGTGTCGCAAGATGTGTAGGTTAGGGGGATTAGCGAGGTAAATACTTGGGGTTGCGGGGAACAGGTCTGGGTGGGATTTCACCTTAGTGTCAAGGGGATTACGTGGGATTACAAGAATCGGGCCGAGATGGGATTGTTATCAATGCAGACTTGATGGGCCGAATGGCCACCTTCAGCACTGTAGGGATTCTATGATTCTATTATTCTACTCGAACAGTGCAGGGGGCTGAGAGAATCGCCCCCTATATTTCCGTTCCTTTGCAGTTACTGGGTCAAAATCCTGAAATTCCCTCCCTAATTGTGGGTCAACCCACCACACATGGACTGCAGCGGTTCAAGAAGGCATTTCACCACCACCTTCTCAAGGGCAACTAGGGATGGGTAATAAATGCTGGCCAGCCAACGATGCCATGTCCTACAAATGAATTTTTCAAATGTGACTAATGTGAACAGATCTGATGTCCTGGTTCACACTTTGCCCGATTTATTGAAATAAAAGGAATGTACAGTTGGGTAGAAAGAAATGGTTTAAAACTCTTGGGTAATCGAATCTCAGTTTACTGCCAGCTTGGGTTTGTTTAACACCACTGTGCCACCCGTGTCATGTTTCACATCAGCAAACAACAACAGAAACAAGGTCGTGGTAAGCCAACAGACATAAAAACCTGACAATAGGGTGGCACGGTGGCACAGTGGTTAGCACTGCTGCCTCACAGCACCAAGGACCCGGGTTCAATTCTGGCCTCAACTGACCATCTGTGTGGAGTTTGCACATTCTCCCTGTGGCTGTGTGGGTTTCCTCCGGGTGCTCCGGTTTCCTCCCACAGTCCAAAGATGTGCGGGTTAGATTGATTGGCCATGCTAAATTGATCCTTAGTGTCAGGGGGTCTAGCTAGGATAAATATATTGGGTTACGGGAATAGGGTCTGGGTGGGATTGTGGTCGGTGCAGACTCGATGGGCTGAATGGCCTCCTTCTGCACTGTAGGATTCTATGATTGATTCTATGAATAAGCCATAAGACGATGAGCTTGTCAAACCATGGGATCTTTCTCATACTTCATGAGATTCCACTTTGAAGACGGAATCCTGCTTCGAGGTGGTCAGGTATCCAACAGGACGGAATGCTTCATGTGATGGTATGGTGGCATGGATTATTCATGGGAATCAGCTGGGTTCAGTAGTGAAAAGGTGTCTGAACATGTTGCACTATTTTCTACTTTTCTTAAGTGGGATATTTCAGCTTCTGCCTATAGAACAGTAAGTTTTAGTTCACTACAGCTTCAAGAGAATCTCAGAGAATGACGGTCTGGTTATTATTTGAACATAAGAGTAACATGTGGTATTAAGCACAGCACTAACTTTAGACTAATGCTTCCTAAAGCTTTGAAAACCTCATCCCTTGGTTTGGCCTGTTGTAGTCTGATTGATAGAGATTGACTTATTATTGGAATGAAAGCAAGAGGCTGTCTTGACCTGCCTATCTCCAAAAAGCAAGTTGCCTTGTCCCAATTCCCCACCTTTTCCCCATAGCGCTGCTATTTATTTCTCTTCAGATCCACATCCAACTCTCATTTGAAGGTCACAACTGAATCTTTCTCCACCATCCTATCAGAGTGCATTCTAGATCCTAACCACGGTGGCACAGTGATTAGCATTGCTGCCTCACAGCGCCAGAGACTCGGGTTTGATTCCCTTGGCGTACCTGAATTGACGCCAGAGTGTGGTGATTAGATTTTCACAGTAACTTCATTGCAGTGTTAATGTAAGCCTACTTGTGACACTAATGAATAAACTTTAAACTAACCACTCGCTACGGGCGGCACGGTAGCACAGTGGTTAACACTGCTGCTTCACAACGCCAGGGACCTGTGTTCGATTCCTGGCTTGGGTCACTGTCTGTGAGGAGTTTGCACATTCTCTCTGTGTCTGCGTGGGTTTTCTCCGGGTGCTCCGGTTTCCTCCCACAGTCTGAAAGACTGCATTGACCCGAACAGGCACCGGACTGTGGCGACTGGGTGAATTTCACTGTAATTTCATTGCAGTGTTAATGTAAGTCTTACTTGTGACGAATAAATAAACTTTAAACTTTAAAAAGTTTCCCCTCTTGTCGCCTTTGCTTCATGTGCCACTAGTATGACTGCATTATGTTACTATCATGGTGGGCAATCTAGATGGACTTTGGACTTTTATCATCTAGCAATTGCTGAGTTGACTGGTCTTGATAACTAGCTCAGGGGAATGAACAAGAGAGTCCTTCTGCACATTGTCTTTGCTCCTGGAATCAGCCTACTCCTTAACAACGGCAGGACGAGGACCTTTCTCACATCAGAGGGTTTGGGTGAAATGGCCACTTTTCACAATTGGAATTTCTGTGGTTGAGATGAATGGGATCATGTGGAAGCAAAAACTAAAAGAAAATATGTTTTCTCCCTGTCAATTTATGGGTGAATATTCTGGAGTTTGGGATTGTAGAAATTCCTTCCTCATCAGAGCACCCCTACAGTGCAGAAAGAGGCCTGAGGAATCCTGTGTACAAATAGCCCTGTTTATTTCAGTCTACGCAAAGACTTCATTTTAAGATTTTACTGCCTATGCACAACTACATTTAAATGCTAGACTGTAGTGGTTAACTAACTCTGCTAAGCTGACCAATTGTAGCTAGCTTGGCTACATGTAGAATCAGAAGGCATGGTGGGTTAGTTAAAAATTGACTGCATTCCTGAAGGGTACACAATGAAGGCAAACAACAATTTCGCATAACAGCAGCTGCAGGGATTGTTTTTCTCGATGGAGACAGCCTGCAAAAAGCACTTCCAATAAGGAGATAAGGATTGAGGACAGCCTGCAAAAAACACTTCCAATAAGGAGATAAGAGTTGAAATATATTTTTGATTTTAGAGTTTTGCTTTCAGTTTTGCGTTCAAGTGCGCGTTCAGTCAGTTCGCCTTTTGCTTCTGTCATGTTAATTCTTTAAGTTCTTTTCAATAAAAGAAAACCATTTTAAAACTCGTACCAGCGCTGCCCTCTCATCTCTTCAAACAGATGAATGGACCCAACAAGGCCACTCGGCGCATCAAGCCTGCACCAACAACAATCCCACCCAAACCCCGTGCCCTCACCCTCGAGTCCCGCAGACATTAAGGGGTAGTTTGGCATGGCCAGTCCTACCAAACTAACCTGCACATCTTTGGATTGTGGGAAACCGCAGCACCCGGAGGAAACTCACGCAGACACAGGGCCAACGTGTAAAGTCCACACAGACAGTGACCCAAGGCCAGAATTGAACCCGGATCCCTGGTGCTGTGAGGCAACAATGCTCACCATTGTGCTGCCCAGGATGAACTGGATAGGGTTGAATTCAGGGTTGAATAGCTTGCATAGAGTCTGCTGTAGAATCAAGCTTGAAGGGCCAAATGGCCGTTTCCAATTCCCTAATTCTTATTCTGCTCTCCTATGTTTGTTTTCTATCCGGCTCATTGGTGCTACTATTTTTAATTAACTCTTGAGCCATTTTTTATGCTTCACAGCTCCATACAGAATAACTCACAGTCTGTGGTGTGCTACTGCAGAGAGTTGGCATGGTGCTTAAGATTCCAGACAATTCTCACTCTCCCTCTATTCAATATTGTAAAACACTTGTGATTTCTTTATAAGTTAAATTTTGCACTATTGTGTAAATATATGACAGCGTTTCTTTCCCCTGACATCAACTACTTACATTTATAGCACCTTAAATACAGTAACATGCCCTAAAGATCTCATGTGAGCTTCATAAGACACAAATGTGACATTGAGCCTCAAAAGGAGAGAAAAGGACAGGTGGCTAACATGGTCAAAGAGGTGGATTTTAAGGAGCATTTTGAAAGAGGGTAGGGAGGGAATTTCAGAAATGTGGGCCTCTGCTGCTGAAGGCATGACTGTTAATGGAGGAACGTTGCAAATTGGGGATATCAAGGCCAGAATAAGAGGAGTGCTGAAATCTCAGAAGATAGTAAGCTCGCAAAAGTTACAGAACTGGAGGGGGATGGTTGGGGAGGGGGAGGGGGGGTGATCATGGAGGGATTTGAAAACATGGGATGAAAATTACCATAATACTAAATAACCCTCACAATGCAGAATGAGGCCATTCGGCCCGTCGAGTCTGCACCGACTCTCCAAAACAGCATCTTACCCAGGCCCACTCATTCCACGCCCATACCCCATAAGCTCATGCATTTACCATGGCCAATCCACCTGACATGTACATCTAGGGACGCTAAAGGGCAATTTAGCATGGCCAATCTATCTAACCAGGACAGGTTGGGACTGTGGGAGGAAACCAGAGCACCCGGAGGAAACCCACGCAGACATGGGGAGAATGTGCAAACTCCACACAGACAGTCACCCAAGGCCGGAATCGAACTTGGGCCCCTGGCAACTGTGAGGCAGCAATGCTAACTACTGTGCCACCGTGCCACCCTGCCAGAGCAGTAAATTATTAATGCGAACCTTAATGTTATCAACATTACATGTGTAACTGCTTAAGGACACAGTTCAGTGTATTACTTTATCTAATAAAGAAAAATCTTGAGAATATTTCTCAGTCACGGCCAACAGATGGTAGTTATAATGGAAACAGGTGCCACATCGATCAGTGTTATTGTAAGGCATGATTTCGCAAACAGTATTTATTTTACTGAATGAATGTCACAGATTCTCTGCCTTAAAAGAAAATAATGATAATAAAAGGACTCAAGTCCTTCACTGTGACAAGAAGATCCAGTGTTATCTGCCAATTTTAGCTCAGTTTTATCCTCTTAAGGATCAGAGTGCATTTACTCCATAATACATGGAACAAGAAAGACCCACAGGACTAATCCTCACGAGTTTACTGCAGACCTCAGCTCCATTATTCAATCAGTCTGCATCGAAGTGACCACAGTTCACTGAACCAAGAATCAGAACGAAATAATTAAGCACTGCTAGTCCTACACCTGGGAAGCAAACAAGAGAAGTCCCAATTTATCACATTACAGAACCGCATCAATGTTTAATGTGGGCCATTGGTGGGACTGCTACCACAAACTAGCTTCAAAACGAGATAGGAGCAGGCCCGGTAAACAGGGTGTCTTTGCGAATAGCCAATCCCCCTGTCAATCGTAAAAAGAAATCGTGGATTGACACCAGGATAAAATACTGGAGGGGGTGGCTTCACGGTAACTTCATTGCAGTGTTAATGTAAGCCTACTTGTGACACTAATAAATAAACTTAAACACTTCACGCATTTCTCTGAAGTTCCTTTCTTGCCCTCAGTTGGCCATGAGGCGGCATGGTGGCACAGTGGTTAGCGCTGCTGCCTCACTGCGCCAGGGACATGGGTTCGATTCCAGCCTCGGGTGACTGTCTGTGTGAAGTTTGCACATTCTCCCCATGTCTGTGTAGTTTTCTTCCGTGTGCTCCGGTTTCCTCCCACAGTCCAAAGATATGCAGGTTAGGTTGATTGGCCATGCTAAATTGACCCTAGTGTCAGGGGGATTAGCAGGGTAAATATGTGGGGTTATGGGAAAAGGGCCTGGGCGGGTTTGTGGTTGGTGCAGACTCGATGGGCTGAATGGCCTCCTTCTGCACTGTAGGAATTTATGATGTGGCTCCAAATGGGTTAATGCCTCAACTTAAATGGGGCTAATTGAGTTGAACGTGTTGGGTGGAATTTTCTGCCTCCACTCATGGCGTGTTTTGAGGCGGAGGGGAGGCGGCTGGCGACGGAATCTTCCGGTCCCGCCGATGTCAACAGGGTTTCCCATTCCCACCCTTGTGCAAACTCCATGTTGACAGCGACTCGAGGCTGGACTTGAGCCTGGGTCCCGGGCACTGCGAGGCAGCAGTGCTAATCACTGTGCCAGCGTGCCACCTCACTGTGCCACCCTATTGAATTCCAGAGGAGGCTTCAGGAGCAGTCTGGGTCTCCGGCTGCTCCTGTTTGCTTGTGAGCTGAGCCACACGTAATTCGGTTAATTATTTGTTTGCAAGTTTTAGCTGAAGCAAGGTTAACTACAGGCGCATGCTTAAATATGTGATCATGTCTGCCACATCACAATTGCCACATTCCTAACCTTGGGCATCTTATTTAATTTAGCAGGATTTATTAAAATATCAACTAACTGGGGTACATTGAGTACAAGGCAACAAAATGAAAACATTCATTATGAATTTATATTCTAGACTCCTTCCTTAAATTAAAATAATGTACATTTGAAGTGACGGAGATTTGAAAAAAGAAACACATTTCACATGTTAATTCTGTCTTTCAATAATAGCTCCATTCCAGACAATCCTGCATAATTACAGCACTCAAATTGGCCCCCACTTCAATTTTCATCTGATGAGTCACTCAACATCACGCTTTATTATTTAAAGCTCTTAACTCTTGCTTCCACCATTCTTCCCGGCAATCAGGGTCCAGTCTGAATAGCGAGAAGCAGGACAGGTTCGTGCAGCGAGCAATCGCATCACTGAAGAAAATTAAATGGCACGCAACTCAACCGGAAGATTTCTGCCCACCAAGCTGAGCTGCAGACAAGTAAGTTAAAGAAAAGGCAGCAGGTACTGTATGGCTGTATGATGCACTTGAAGAGCAGGAGACCAGCGTAACATTTTTGGGCTTTATTATTGTGCCCCCACCCCAATAATGTCCAGTCTTGGGCTGACAAGTGGCAACTAACATTCACGCCACACAAATGCCAGGCAATGGCCATCACCAATAAGAGACAGTCTAAAGTAAAGTAAAGTTCATTTATCAGTCACAAGTAAGGCTTACATTAACACTGCAATGAAGTTACTGTGAAATCCCTCTAGTCGCCACACTCCGGCGCCTGTTCGGATCAACGCACCTAACCAGCATGTCTTTCAGAATGTGGGAGGAAACTGGAGCACCCGGAGGAAACCCACGCAGACATGGGGAGAATGTGCAAACTCCACACAGACAGTGACCCAAGCCGGGAGTCGAACCCAGGTCCCTGGCACTATGAAGCAGCAGTGCTAACCACTGTGCAACGCCCCTTGACATTCAATGGTGTTACCATCACTGATTCCCCCACTGTCAACATCTTTGGAGTTACCATTGACCAGAAACTGAACTGGACTCACCACTTTAACACAGTGGCTACAGGAGCAGTTCAGAGCTCGGAATACTGCCACGGGTATCTCATTTCCTGACTCCCAAAGCCTGTCCACCACCTACGGGGTGACATGGTGGCACAGTGGTTAGCACTGCTGCCTCACAGCACCAGGGACCCGGGCTCGATTTCCAGCTTGGGTCACTGTTTGTGTGGAGTTTGCATGTTCTCCCCGTGTCTGTATGGGTTTCCTCTGGCTGCTCCGGTTTCCTCTCACAGTCTGAAAGACATGTTGGTTAGGTGCATTGACCTGAATAGGCACCGGAGTGTGGCGACTAGGGGAATTTCACAGTAACTTCATTGCAGTGTTAATGTAAGCCTTACTTGTGATTAATAAATAAACTTTAACTTACAAGGCACAAGTCAGGAGTGTGATGGAATACTCTCCACTTGCCTGAATGGGTGCAGCTCCAAAGATGCTCAAGAAGCTTGACACAATCCAGAACAAAGCAGCCCGCTTAATTGGCACCATATCCACAAACATCCACTCCATTCATCACCGATGCTTAGTATCAGCAGTGTGTACTATCTACAAGATGCACTGCAGCAATTCACCAAAGATCCTTAGACAGCACCTTCCGAACCCACAACCTCTTCCATCTGGAAGGACAAGGGCAGCAGATACATGGGAACACCACCACCTGCATGTTCTCCTCCAAGGCACTCACCATCCTGGCTTGGAAATGTATTGGCCATTCCTTCGCAGTCGCTGGGTCAAAATCCTGGAATTCCGTCCCGAACAGCATTGTGGGTCAACCCACAGCACGCGGACTGCCGCGGTTCAAGAAGGCAGCTCACCACCACCTTCTCAAGAGCAACTGGGGATGGGCAATAAATGCTGACCAGCCAGCGACGCCCATGTCCCACAAATGAATAAAATGAAAGCCCCCCCACTCCCAGTTCATGATTTCAAATGCATTCTCCACATGACTTGGAATATACCGTCATAACAGCATTAGAGCATCCAGCACAGAAAAAGGCTCTTTGGCCCATCGCCTCTGCTCCGGTCAAAGACAAACCACCTGACTATCCTAATCCCATTTCCCAGCACTTGGCTCATGAGCCTTGTATGCCTTGGCATCGCAAGTGGACATCTAAATGTCATGAGGGTCTCTGCCTTCACTCCCCTTCCAGGCAGTGAGTTCCAGGCTCTCACCTCTCTTTGGGTGAAAATGTTTTTCCTCACATTCCCTCTAAACCTCTGCCCTTACCTTAACTAAGCCCCCTGGTCATAGATCCCTCCACCAAGACAAAAGGTTTCTTCCTGTGGACTCGATCTGCCTCATTATTGAATACATCTCAATCAGTCATCTCTGCTCCACGGTAAACAGTCCCAGTCTATCGGATCTAGGCAATTATCATGCATTTATATGCTACCTTTAACTATAGTAAAATAAGTTGTCAGGTGCTTCACAGCAGCGTTACTCAATCGAAATTTTACACCAACAAAAACTAGGAAATAATAGGACAGGTGATCAAAGGTGTTTATAGGAGGAGAGAGCGATGGTGAGATGGAGAGGTTTAGGGAGGGAATTAAAGAGTTAGGGCTAAAGCACTGAAGACATGGACATCAGTGGTAGAGTGAAGAGAATCTACAACTGGAGGAGTGAAGAGATCTTGGAAGGTTATGAGGCTGGAGAAGGTTACGGAGATGGGGAAGGGTAAAACCAGCGAGGGATTTGAAAACAAGAATGAGAATTTTAAAACTGAGCCTTTACCAGACTTCTGATGAAGAGAAGGAAAAAAAGGAAGACTTACATTTATAAAGCACTTTTCAATTAAGCATTGTTGAATTGCGATCTTTGCTGTAATGCAAGAAACGTGGAAACCAATTCACACACAGCAAACCGACCAAGAGTAATGTGAGCCTGACCAGATAGGCAGCTGTGTCTAAAGGCAGCAAGGTGGCACAGTGGTTAGCACTGCTCCCTCACAGCGCCAGAGACCTGGGTTCAATCCCCGGCTTGGGTCACTGTCTGTGCGGAGTCTGCACTCTCCCCCTGTGTCTGTGTGGGTTTCCTCCGGGTGCTCCAGTTTCCTCCCACAGTCCGAAAGATGTGCAGGTTAAGTGAATTGGCCATGCTAAATTCTCCCTCGGTGTACCCAAACAGGCGCCAGCGTGTGGCGACTAGGGGATTTTCACAGTAACTTCATTGCAGTGTTAATGTAGGCATATTTGTGACACTAATAAATAAACTTAATCTGTGTTTTGGTGATGTTAATTGAGGGATAAATATTGGCAAGGACACTGGGGTGAATTTCTCATCACTTACTTGAAAATAGTGTCAGTGAATCTTTCACATCTACACAAGTCAGCAGATGGGGCCTTGCTTTAATATCTCATCTGAAAGACGGCGCTTCCATCAGTGCTGAACTCCCTCAGGTTCAGCCTTGATTTGATGTTTAATTCCTGGAGAGTCACTTGAACCCAAAGTCTGACACGAAGAGGCGAGAATGCTACCAACTGAACCACATCAAATACACATTGATGTGTGAATGTTGCCCGCCACTTTATTGCTTGCACATCCATCTACTCGGATGACCTTTAGTGAGCTGTGAGATCAAACCCAAATCCTTTGTTTTCAGTCATTTGGCTTGCTGGTTGCATGATTGTCCTCTATTTCAGAAGGTGATGGAGTAAACATTCCACTGAACTGTGGCTCAGGCTGCAAAGTGCAACCAGATTGTATAAACAGCAAGAGGGCACAGGCACCGACACACTGTCAATTTACAACAGGCACAAAGCATACGCATCGCTCGCTGGAAAAGAGAATAAATCATGTTACCTCCTGTTTCCAAACTGCGGATCCTAAAAGCCCTCCACGTTGAAGCAGACCTTGGGTTTGTACGCTCGGGCGAAGCAAACCACCCACATCTCCCACTGATCCTTTCGTGAATCCCTTCAGCAACGGATAATACTTTGCTCACTACAGTTGCTGCCTGACATGCTGAGGGGTGGCACGGTGGCACAGTGGTTTAGCACTGCTGCTTCACAGCTCCAGGGACCCATGTTCGATTCCCGGCTTGGGTCAATGTCTGTGTGGAGTGTACACGTTCTCTCCGTGTCTGCTTGGGATTCTTCCGGGTGCTCCGGTTTCCTCCCACAGTCCGAAAGATGTGCTGGTTAGGTGCATTGGCCGTGCTAAATTGCCCCTTAGTGTCAGGGGGACTAGAACGTAAATGCTTGGGGTTATCGGGATAGGGCCTGGGTGAGGTTGTGGTCAGTGCAGACTCGATGGGCTGAATGGCCACCTTCTGGACTGTAGGATTCTATGATTCTATGATCGAATCTTGTAAATTACTGTCTGGATTTTAGACTTCCAGCTTTAGCAGTATCACTGTATTGGAAATGTTGGCTGTGTAGTGATGAAGAAGGAAACAACACGCAGTGACAATTGCCATCTCGACTCAATTTCAAGATGCTGATTTTGATCTGTGTACCAACCGAAAAAATAGGTGGCAATGGAACGCCTCAACAGCGGAAGAGGAACGTGAGAAAAGTTTAAAGTTTATTTATTAGTGCCACAAGTCGGTTTGCATTAACCTGTAATGAAGTTACTGTGAAAATTTCCTAGTTGCCACATTCCCAACCAGCGCGTCTTCGGACTATGGGAGGGAACCCACGCAGACACGGGGAGAACGTGCAAACTCCACACAGACAGTGACCCGAACCGGGTATTGAACCCAGGTGCCTGGCGCTGTGAGGCAGCAGTGGTAACCACTGTGCCACCCCATAGGCAAGGGAAGCCCTCAGCTGATGAATTCGTGCTCTTCCATATGGAGGAAGTACTGAGGGTGGCGAGGGTGCAGAACGTCCTCTGGTTGGGAGACTTCAATGTCCAAAGCCAAGAGTGGCTTGGCAGCATCAGTTCTGACCAGGCTGGGCACAGCTGCCAGGCTGGCTCTGTGGAAGGAAGAGAATCATCATGGCATCATCAAATCCCTACAGTGCAGAAGGAGGCCATTCAGCCCATCCAGTCTGCACCGGCTCTCCAAAACAGCATCCACCCAGGCCCACCCGGGTTGCAGGCCGTCGAGCCATCGATATACACACCCCCTGAAAGATTTTGTTTCAGAAGTGGTTGTGGACTAATTGAGGCTGAATTGTTTGTTAATCCACTGAGTATTTAGTGCGTCGCTTGCTTGGTTCAAAGGCCTGATGGAGATCAGAGACACAGGGCTGAATATTCATTACGGAGCTGGTAAATAGGAACTGGGATTTGTTTCTGGGTCAGAAATCTGCTTCCATGGGAAACTGATTAAAGTTAAAACATTCATTGTTATAATTAAGGGAGTGAGGCTTTAATTGGCTTGGAGATGGGTCCCTGACTAGCTCGGGGTGGCAGGTGAGCTCCTAGAGGGCAAATCAAGAAGGTGT
This sequence comes from Mustelus asterias, assembly GCF_964213995.1. Lineage (NCBI taxonomy): Eukaryota > Metazoa > Chordata > Chondrichthyes > Carcharhiniformes > Triakidae > Mustelus > Mustelus asterias. The sequence goes on along the minus strand of NC_135813.1, from coordinate 90,865,303 downwards.
CCTCTCAGCAATTTTTCTTTCTTACAGACTGCACGGTGGCGCAGCGGATAGCACTGCTGCCTCACAGCGCCAGGGACCTGGGTTCAATTCCCAGCTTGGGTCACTGTCTGTGCGGAGTCTGCACATCCTCCCTGTGTCTGCGTGGTGTCTGGTGCGGGTTAGGTGGATTGGCCTAAGCCAAATTGCCCCTGAGTGTCAAGGGAGATAAGCACACATAAATGCGTGGGATTATCAGGATACCTGGCTTGGGTGACTGTGTGGAGTCTGCACGTCCTTCCCGTGTCTGCGTGGGTTTCCTCCGGGTGCTCCACTTTCCTCCCACAGTCCAAAGATGTGCAGGTTAGGTGCAATGGCCGTGTTAAATTGCCCTTTCCTGTCAGGGGGACCAGCTAGGGTAAATGCATGGGATTATGGGGATAGGGCCTGGGTGGGATTGTGGTCGGTGCAGACTCGATGGGCCAAATGGCCTCCTTCTGCGCCGTAGGGATTCTATGATTCTATGAAAAATCTTTAAAGAAACAGCGAGAACAGCCAGTAAGTGGGCTGGGGAATCCCGCCGCACAATGACCTTCGGCTAAACTCTCATACCTGGTTGGCAGAGAAAGCTGCTAGGCCTGTCCAGAGTGCTGGTATCTCAGCCTGTCTCTGGATGCCCAACCCTAGGGCAGTTGACCCGCTCCCCATTGAGTTGGGAAACCGGAGGCTGACTGCAAAATCCCAGTCGGCCTCCCAGACTGACGTTTAAGAGCCTAATTCCAGCCCGCTTCGTGACATGCCTGTCGATGCCGGTATTTTAGGGGCTCCCATCTGCCTCTCTTCCCTCCACTTCAGCGTTTGGGTGGGGGGGGCGTGGGTGAGTGAAAGCAGGAAAGCGAGGGGAGGAGGGGGGGCATGATAATTCAGCCCAAAAACCTCCAGAGAAAGGGACTGGAATGCCGGTTCCTCTGACTCATTGTACGCAATGCTATAATCTCTGCCCTAAAGAGTGTTGTTTTGATCTGGTTCGCTCATTGAATTGTGTCATTCTATAGTTTTAATGTACGGCCCAGCACAGCGCTTGCTGCACTGCTGACCTGAACGCCATGGTTACTGAGGCGAATCAATTATATTCCCATAATTCTTCACTCCACTGATCATATTAAGTGGAAACTGTCCCATTATAGCACACTCTCAAACCACAGAACAGTGTCCGCATTTCACCTCAATCAATTTGCTTTCTCATGAGGAAGATATCAGAAAGATGAACTTAACATTCAGGGTTCAATTACTTGTTTACCATAATTCATGTTGAGGTGCCAACCACACGTGTCAGCAAGAGTTCATGGTTCTTATCCACATCCTCTGGCGCCACAGCTAATTCAATCTAAACTTAATATCCAGAATTTTCCCTGGATTGTACACGTGGAGGGTCTTTGATCCTGACATTGAAGGAAAACTTTCAGCATAGCCTCATCCCTCCCCCCCCCCTCCCCGGTTTGGCTTGTATAAGTTCCACTCCAGATGTTAACACAAATGCACTTGCTATACTGTAGAAAAAAATACAGACTATCTGGTCTTTATCACAGTGGTATTAGTGGGAGCTTGCTGTGCACAGAGTGTCTGTCCTGTTTCCTAAATCCCAATAGTGACTAGGCCTCAAAGCAAAGCACTTCAGTTTAAAGTTAAAGTTTATTTATTAGTCACAAGTAAGGCTTACATTAACACTGCAATAAAGTTACAGTGAAATTTCCCTAGTCGCCACACTCCTGTTCGAGTCAATGTACCTAACCAGCATGCCTTTCAGACTGTGGGAGGAAACCGGAGCACCAGGAGGAAACCCATTCAGATATCGGAAGAACGTTCAAACTCCACACTGACCCAAGCCGGGAATCGAACCCGAGTACCTGGCGCTGTAAGGCAGCAGAGTTAACAACTGTGCCACAGTGCCGCCCCTGCAGATTTGGTTAGGGTGCCCTGAAGCCATAAACAGTGCTGTATTATTTATTTATTATTGTCACAAGTAGGCTTACATTAACACTGCAATGAAGTTATTGTGAAAATCCCCGAGACGCCACACTCCAGCGGCTGTTTGGGTACACTTAGGGAGAATTTAGCATGGCCAATGCACCCAACCAACACGGTCTTTCGGACTGTGGGAGGAAATCGGAGCACCCGGAGGAAATCCACGCAGACAAGGGGAGAACGTGTAGACTCCACACAGACAGTGACCCGAGCCGGGAATCGAACCCGGATCCCTGGCACTGGAGGCAGCAGTGCCAACCACCGTGCCGCCCCATGTAGACATGTAGGGCGTGATCTTACCGGCCGTTTGCCCCCCACTGCCGCTGTAAGCAAGGACGGAGAATTTGGCGCTCAGCCACCTCTCTGTTCACTATAGCGGGACCAGGAAGTTTGAGACTGCCGGTGTGAATAGCCAGAAGATCCCACCTGTAGTTCTTTCCTTACTTACATGTCAGTGCAAAAGCAACTTCACTTCACTTTGACATGTCCTCTTCCCATAAATATATCCAGAAAATGTCCTTGGAGTGTCGCCAGAGTGAATGAATCTCCCGGGGATGGCCTCTCACAGGAGAATTCCAACTGTACTCCTTGTCAGGACAAATCTGCAATTTCTGGACACACTGTGAAACTTACAGCGTGCGTGCACCTGATAATGCAAGAGGCCAGTGTCCCTTCGCCAGGTTACCTTTTATTTGCAAACTGAATTCCATTCCTAAAGGTGCTTCGGGTACAGAGTCAGAATCCAAAGTAGCCCTGACACTCCTCGATATCAAATTAACAAGGGGGTAAATTAAAATTGGCAGCTCCCAAAGGGTGGGGAACCGCTCGAAACAAAGGACAAAGTGGAAAGGAAACTTAAAACATCAAATCAAAATGTGATTAAAGAGGTCGATAATGCATCCCAGTCCCTGCGGTGTCCAGCAGGAATGGAAGGCGTTAACAGTACCCTTGGACACTGCAAACTCCCTCTCCAGGGGCACCCGGTCGCGAATATAGCTGTGGTAGAAGGGCAGTCAGTCAGGTTGGACGACCCCCCTCGGTCACCCGCTGCCTGGACCTGTTTATGGCAAGCTTTCAGGCAATCACTACCTCAATCAGGAAGCTCATACTTCAAGAGGCCCACCCCAAGGGCCTTGCTGAGGTCATTACAGCAGCTAACTGGATTTTTTTCAGCTGTGTATTGGCTCCTGGACTGGCAATGCCCCAATGTTAAAATTATTGCTTCCAAACACCTCCATGGCCTCAGCCCTCCCTGTAACCTCCTCCAACCCTACAACACTCCAAGATCGCTGCACTCCTCGAATTCTGGGTATTCTACTCTCCCCGATTTTCATCACTCCACCATTGGAAGCCGTGCCCCAGGCCCCAAATTCTTGCATTCGCTGCCTATCTTGCCACATCCCTCTCCTGCTTTAAGACACTCCTTAAAGCTAATCTCCTTGATTTGGTCCCATGTTCAAATATTTCTTTATTCTGCTCATTGTTAAATATTCTTGGTTAGTGTCCCTGTGAAGTACAGTGAGACATTTTATTGTGTTTAAGGTGCTATATAAATGCAAGTTATTGTTCCTTGTGATTTAATCCGAATCTACAGCTAACAATGATCACAATTGTAATTAACCAGTGTGGCTAATTAATTATTAAATGCTAATTCGTAAAGAAACACTGCATTGCTTTAATGATCTCAATGATGATGCAGATTCAGTCTCCCATTCATACCTCCAAATCTACAACTTATTTTTTTAAAATTAAAATTGAAGACTAGTTTAAAATTAAGACAAGACAGTGGCTGAAGGGAGACCTGATAGAGGCATAGACAGGGTGGATAGTCAGGGGCTTTTTGCCACGGTGGAAGTGTCAATTACAAGGGGGACACAGGTTCAAGGTGAGAGGGGGAAAGTTTAAGGGAGGTGTGCGGGGGAGGTTTTTCACACAGAGAGTGGTGGGTGCCTGGAATGCGCTGACGTTGGAGGTGGTGGAAGCAGGCACATTAGCAACATTTAAGAGGCATCTAGATGGGTACTTCATTATGGGCGGCACGGTAGCACAGTGGTTAGCACTGCTGCTTCACAGCTCCATGGGACCTGCGTTCGATTCCCGGCTTGGGTCACTGTCTGTGTGGAGTTTGCACATTCTCCCCGTGTCTACGTGGGTTTCCTCCGGGTGCACCGGTTTCCTCCCACAGTCCAAAGATGTGCGGGTTAGGTTGATTGGCCAAGCTAAATTGCCCCTTAGTGTCCCGGGATGCGTGGATTAGCGGGTAAATATGAGGGTTAGGTGGATTAGCAGGTAAATATGTAGGGATATGGGGATAGGGCCTGGGTGGGATTGTTGTCGGTACAGACTCGATGGGCCGAATGGCCTCTTTCTGCACTGTAGGGGTTCTATTGTAGAGGGATACGGACTCTGTAAGTGCAGACAGTTTTAGTTTAGGCTGGCACCATGATCGGCGCAGGCTTGGAGGGCCGAAGGACCTGCTCCTGTGCTGTACTTTGCTTTGTTCTCTTTGTGCTTTGTTTAGGACAGGTCATTTTCTGAGTTTGCGGTCTTGCATGCTTCCAATTTGCAGCCAGGTATTGCTAATAGCCAGGGTGTCACCTCACGATGCGCAAAGGTGGAAGGTCACCTTTGAAATTTTTTCCAAAGACTTTAAGTCAAATAAGGCACTGTTTCCAGGCTGATTATTACGGTCATTTCCAAGATTAAAACGGGGCTGCCACACCACTAAGGAGACTGCAATATAATAGGGGGGAGGATCCTGCACCACATGGAACAGGAGACGTATGCTGACCGCAGAGATGAACCTTGCCATTTGCCACTCGCTGTACCTGTGTAAGATGTCAGACTGCTCTGTCACCAGCACAGCCTGCTGTTTTCGCAAATATTGACCTGTCTGCCATGGTGTACTCTCATGTTTTACAGTCGATAGCACATACTTGTCTCTCAATGTTTCCAATCTGTGGGCGCGCACAGGAAAAGTAAGAACATGAAAGCCCAGGATGAATGATAGAATTGTTCTACAATATAAAAGCAGGTTGCTGTTAAAGGATACAGGAAAGGTACAATTATTTTTTCCAACCTTCTAATGCGTTGGTCTGCACGAAGCTGTCTCTCCCTGTCTCTCTCTCTCTGACTCTCTTTATGTGTGAGATCACAAGCTTAGGTTAAAGTCTGACAATCCCACACCTGGTGCCCAAGAGAGAAACTTGACGGGATAGTGTAGAGACTGCGGCTGACATCTGAGCCACAGAGAAGATTAGGTTCGGAAGGGAAAGCATTGAGGAAAGATGTGAGAGGAACCCTCTGAGGATTCAGCATCAATTCTCCGTCAAGCGCAGGCAGGAGAGTTCCCAATTTATTCGAAGAAGGCCGTCAATTAAAAAAATACACAGTGAAAACTAGGGATGACAAGGCAGCACAAAGGAGAAACACAAGTCAGACTGCGAGGGGAAACAAATCCAAGGCTGTTATTTGGATCAACACTGATAGCTTGGCCTGATTGGAGTTTTTTGGGATAGATCTGCGGTCCTGACCAGGAATAAAAGGAAAATAGAATAAGGTATGACCAGACTAGGTCAGGGTGTTAGTGAACCAGATGGGTTTTCATAACAATTAATGATCATAGAATCGCTACAGTGCAGAAGGAGGCCATTCAGCCCATCTAGTCTGTACCAACCACAATCCCACCAATCCCTGTAACCCCACATATTTACCTTGTTAATCCCTCTGATACTAAGGGGCAATTTAGCATGGCCAATCCACCTAACCCACACATCTATGGACTGTGGAGGAAACCAGAGCACCCGGAGGAAACCCACGCAGACACGGGGAGAATGTGCAAACACCAGACAGACAGTCACCCAAGGCCAGGAATTGAACCTGCGTCCCTGGCGCTGTGAGGCAGCAGTGCTACCCACTGCACCACCATGCTTGATGTGCACTTTCTGTACCGTGTTTAACATGGTCGTCAACAAAGAGACTACGCAATGGTTAGCACTGCTGCCTCACAGTGCCAGGGACCCGGGTTCGATTCCCGGCTTGGGTCACTGTCTGTGCGGAGACTGCACGTTCTCCCCGTGTCTGTGTGGGCTTCCTCCGTGCCCTCCAGTTTCCTCCCACTGTCCTAAAGACGTGCTGGTTGGATGCATTGGCCATGCTAAACGTTGTGAGTCCAGCTGACGTTGTGAGTCCAGATAAGCCTTTGTCAAACCCTTTTATCCAGTGAATAATTACTTTACTTCTGTATTTACAGTAGAAAAGGAGGATAGCTTGCTGGAAGTCCCAAGGAAACTAGATCAGGGTCAGGGTCTAAATAAAATTAATCTAAGTAAAGCATTGGTAATGACAAAATTAATGGATCTAAAGAGTGACAAATCCCCAGGATCAGACGGTTTCCAACCCAGGGTGTTAAGGAAGGAAGGGAGCACACTGTGGATGCCCAACCATGATCTTCCAGAGTTCCCAAGATCCAGGAGTCGTCCCTCTGGATTGGAAAATTGCCCATGTCTCTCTGCTTTTTAAGAAGGGCGAAAGAGGATATTGAGGGAATTACAGGCAAGTTAGCTTAACATCTGTGGTGGAGAAATTGTTGGAGTCTATAATCAAGGATGGGGTAACTGAACATCTCGTGATCGGCACACTGGCACAGTGCTTAGCACAGCTGCCTCAGAGCACCAGGGACCCCGGGTTCGACTCCTGGCTTGGGTCACTGTCTGTGTGGAGTTTGCATGTTTTCCCCGTGTCTGCTCCGGTTTCCTCCCACAGTCCCAAGATTTGCGGGTTAGGTGGATTGGCCATGTTAAATTAACCGTAGTGTCAGGGAGACTAACTAGAGTAAACGCTTGGTGTTATGGGGATAGTGCCTGGGTGGGATTGTGGTTGGTACAGATGAGATGGGCCAAATGACCTCCTTCTACACTAGGCATTTTATGATTCTATGAAAATTTTAAGTTAGTCAGAGAGATCTGGCATGGATTCATGATTCTTGTCTAACAAAGCTCATTGAATTTCTTGAAGAGGTGATTAACATAGTGACAGGGGTATGTCTATGGATGTTGTGTATATGGACTTCCAGAAGGCATTTGATAAAGTCCCACATAAGAGACTCTTAACTCAGGTCGAAGCTGAAGGAACTGAGGACAAGTTCCTGACATGTTTGGGAAATTGGTTGAATGGCAGGTAGCAGAAAGCAGGGATAATGGTTCGGTGTTCAAAATGAAGGGATATGACTAGTGGTGTCCCACAAGGGTTTGTGTTAGTGCCTCAATTATTCACATTGTTTATTAACGACTTGGATAATGGCAGAGAAAGTCACATATCCAAATTTGCTGATGACACAAAATTAGACAGAATTGTAGACAGTATAGATGATGGCAGAAAATTACAAAGGGATGCGGACACACTAGGTGAATGGGCAAAACTGCGGCAGATGGATTTCAATCTAAGGAAGTGTGAGGTTATCTATTTTGGACTGTAAAAGGATAGATCAGGGTACTTTCTAGATGGCATGAAGTTAAATACAGTGGATGTCCAAAGAGACTTGGGGGTTTCAGGTGGATAGATGTTTAAAATGTCACGAACAGGTGCAGAAAATAACCAAGAAGGCTAATGAAGTGCTGGCCTTTATTTCTGGAGGACTGGAGTATAAGAACACAAAAATTATGCTGCAGCTATACAAAACCCTGGTTAGACCCCACATGGAGTCACTGTGAGCAGATCTGGGCACCACAACTTAGAAAGGATATATTGGCCATGGAGGGAGTGCAGCATAGGTTTACAAGAATGATGCATGAACATCAAGGGTTTAATTATGAGGACAGAATATACAAATTAGACCTGTTTTCTCTGGAATTTAGAAGGTTAAGGGGTGATCTGACCAAAGTCTTCAAGATATTAACAGGAAAAGACAGGGTAGATGAGGATAAACTATATCCACTGGTTGGAGATTCTAGAACTAGAGGGGCAATAGCTAAAAATTAAGGCCAGACCATTCAGGAGAGATGTCAGGAAGCACTCCCACACACAAAGGGTGGTAGATGTTTGGAACTCTCTTCCTCAAATGGCAGTTGATGCTCGATCAGTCGCTATCTTTAAATCTGAGATAGATAATTTTTTGTTAAGCAAAGGGATTAAGGGATATGGGCCAAAGGCAGGTATATGGAGTTAGGCCACAGATCAGCCATGATTTAATTGAATGGCAGAACAGGCTTGAGGGGCAGACTGGCCTCCTCCTGTTCCTATGTTCCTAACAAGAATTAAGATAATTTTACTGTACTTGAGAAAGACTCTTGACAATAAGCCATAATTTAGAGCATCTCCAAGCTTGACATTCTCAATGAGCTGATTTGTTGGGTGAATCTCCCGCCAGTGTATTCTAACAAGAGCCATTTTCCATCACATTTTGCACAGGATTTTCCCAGGGTTTGTTGAAGCCCAATTCTGGTGCCCATTTATGCCAATGACCTTTTAACACCACAGCGGGAATCCTCAGAAAAGCTTCAGGGATGCCTTATCTTGATATTCTCCTTTGAGATATCTGCACTCCTCCAAATCAGAGTATCCCTGATTTTAATCTCTCCACCTTCTTTCTTTCAGCTACCTTGAGCTTGAGGTCTGGAATTCCCTCCATAAATCTCTCTGCCTGTATTCTGCTTTCCTCCTTCAAGAGACTCTTCAGACATGTTGGGCGGCACGGTAGCACAGTGGTTAGCACTGCTGCTTCACAGCTCCAGGGTCCCGGGTTCGATTCCCGGCTTGGGTCACTGTCTGTGTGGAGTTTGCACATTCTCCTCGTGTCTGCGTGGGTTTCCTCCGGGCGCTCCGGTTTCCTCCCACAGTCCAAAGATGTGCGGGTTAGGTTGATTGGCCAGGTTAAAAATTGTCCCTTAGAGTCCTGGGATGCGTAGGTTAGAGGGATTAGCGGGTAAAATATGTGGGGGTAGGGCCTGGGTGGGATTGTGGTCGGTGCAGACTCGATGGGCCGAATGGCCTCCTTCTGCACTGTAGGGTTTCTATGTTTCTATGTTCTATTCTATCCTTCAAGTGTTCAGACATTTGTCCTTCCAGCTGTGGCTCAGTGCAATATGTTGTTTGATACCATTCCTATAAAACACCTTGGAGTGTTTTGCCATGACTCCTGCTCTGTCCAAGATTGCCAGAAACTACAAAGTGTCTTGAATGAATCCAGTCCATCATGCAAACCAGCCTCCCATCCATTGATTCTGTCTACACTTCCCGCTGCTTCGGAAAAGCAGCCAGCATAATCAAAGACCCCATGCACCCCAGACATACTCTCTTCCACCTTCTTCCATTGGGAAAAAGATACAAAAGTCTGAGGTCACGTACCAGCTGACTCAAGAACAGATTCCTCCCTGCTGCCATCAGACTTTTGAATGGAACTACCTCATAGTAAGTTGATGTTTCTCTATACCCTAGCTATGACTGTAACACTATAATCTGCACCCTCTCCTTTCCTTCTCCCCTATGTACTCTATGAACAGGTGGCACAGTGGTTAGCACTGCTGCCTCACAGCACCAGGGACTCGGGTTCAATTCCAGCCTTGGGTCACTGTCTGTGTGGAGTTTGCACATTCTCCCCGTGTCTGCGTGGATTTCCTCCGGGTGCTCCGGTTTCTGCCCACAGTCCAAAGATATGCAGGTTTGGTGGATTGGCCGTGCTAAATTTTCTTTTCATGTCCCAAGATATATGGGGTAAATATGTGGGGTTACGGGGATCGGGCTCTGTTGGCGAGTCGGCACAGACTTGATGGGCCGAATGGCCTCCTTCTGCGTTGTCGGGTTTCTAGGAATAGTTTTGAATAAGGGTTATTGTGCATGTATGTGAATGCACAGAGGATAGTAAATAAGATTGGTGAGTTACAGGCACAGATTGCCATGTGGAATTGTGATGTTGTGGCTATGACATCGACCTGGCTCAAAGAAAAGCACAACAAATATTCCTGGGTACAAGGTATTCGGAAAGGATAGGAAAGGAAGAAAAGGAGGAGGGTGAGGGTATTGATTAAGGAGAGCACTGCAGTGCTGGAGAAAGAGGACGTCTCAGAGGGTTCAATGATAGAATCAATTTGGCTGGGGCTAAGGAGCAAAAAGGTTGCAATTACATTGTTCAGTGTAGTCTACCGACTGCCAACTAGAGAGGAGGATGTAGATGAACAAATCTGCAGGAAAATTACAGAGAGGTGCAAAGGTTATAACGTTTGGATTTTAATTACCCGGATATAGGCTGGGACAGCGATAGTATAAAGGGCAGAAGGGGCAAGAGTTCCCAAAGCGACATCAGGAGAACTTTCTACAGCAGAACGTGTCCAGTCCAACAAGAAAGAAGGCATTGCTGGATCTCGTTCTTGGAAATGAGGTGGATCAAATAAATCAAGTGTCAGTGGGGGAACACCATGCTGGTTAGGGTGCATTGGCCATGCTAAATTCTCCCTCAGTGTACCCGAACAGCGCCGGAGTGTGGCGACTGGGGGATTTTCACAGTAGCTTCATTGCAGTGTTAATGTAAGCCTATTTGTGACACCGATTAATAAAGAAAACTTTAAATCATTCTGCATTGTGGGTCACTGAGACTGAAGCACTCCAATAATTAGTTCCAGAAACTCCATACATTGGCCGAAACACTACCACTTTGCCCGCCACGGAATCGGAGCGGGCGAGAGTCCGACAACGGAAATCTCCGTTAACCTCACTCGGGCAAGACCAGAAATTCCCGCCTATTGTATTGGGTCATGCAAGGCTCAATCTAACCTCAATGTCAGGAAAGCCCAAGATGTTGATATGTTTTTCCAGTGTAAATGTAAACCTACATGTGACACTAATAAATACATAAATAAATGCTTACATAAATAAATACATTTTGGAGACAGTGAGCATTGTATCATAAGGTTTAGGATGATGGTAGAAAAGGACAATGGGAAATCTAGAGTACGAATCATTAACTGAGGGAGAGTTGCCTTCACTGGAGCAACAACAGAGCTGGACCGGATAGATTGGGGCCAAAGGTGTGGCGGGAAAAACTGTAGCTGAACCATGGGTTACCTTCAAAGAGATGGTTCAGGCACAGACTAGCTCTATTCCATTACAAAGGGAAAGGTAGGGCAATCAAATCCAGAGTTCCCTGGATGAAAAAGGAGATAGAAATTAAGATAAAGAAGAAAAGGTGTGCTCACGACAGGCGTCAGGGCGGAAATACAATTCAGAACCAAGAGGAATACAGAAGGTTCAGAGGGGAGGTGAAGGAGCAAGTAAGAGAAGCAAAGAGGGATTATGAGAAAAGACTGACAGCCAATATAAAGAGGAATCCTTAAGTCTTCTATAGGTATATAGTAAAAAGATGGCAAAAAGAGGAATGGAGCCAATTAGGGACCAAAAAAAGGGATTTATCGATGATGGCAGGGGACATGGCTGAGATATTAAATGAATAATTTGTAAATGTTACCCAGGCCATGGCAACAGAAGAGGAAACTATTCCACTAGAAGAGTTCAAAATTGCTAAGGAGGCAATTTTGAATAGATTGTCGGTACTTAAAAGTTGACAAGACACCGGGATCGGATGAGATGCATCCAAGGATATTGAAGGAAGTGAGAGTGGAAATTGTAGGAGCGCTGGGTATAATCTTTCAGACTTTCTTTGACTCAGGGGAGGTGCCAGACGACTGGAGGATTGCAAACATTAAGCTCTTGTTCACAAAATGTAAGAATAAGCTCAGCAATTACAGACAAATCAGTTTACTCTCAGTGGCGGGGAAGCTTCCAGAAGCAATTATTCAGGATGGAATTAGTAGTCACATGAAAAAATGTGGGTTGATTAGGAAGAGCCAGCATGGATTTCTTATTGGAAAATCATGTTTAACTAACTTACTGAGTTTATTTATGAGGTAACAAAGAGGGTTGATGAGGTAATGCTGTTGATGTGGTGTACATAGACTTCCAAAAGGCATTCGATACAGTGCCACACAGCAGACTTGTGAGAAAAGTTATAGCTCATGGAATAAAAGGCACGGTAGCAAAGTGGGTGAGTGATAGGAAACAGAGAGTAATGGTTAATGGATATTTTTCGGGCTGAAGAAAAGTTTGTAGTGGAGATTCCCAGGGGTCATTATAGGGACCCTTGCTTTTCCTGATATTTATTAATGATTTAGATCTCGGTGTGTAGGGGGTAATTTCAAAGTCTGTGGATGATACAAAACTTGAAAGTATTGTAAATTGTGAGGAGGACATTGTGAGAAGGATATTATTAAACTAGAAAAAATTACTAGGATGCTACCGGGACTTGATGGATTGAGTTATAAGGAGAGGCTGGATAGACTGGGACTTTTTTCTCTGGAGCATAGGAGGCTGAGGGGTGATCTTATAGAGGTCGATAAAATAATGAGGAGCACAGATCAGCCAGATAGTCAATATCTTTTCCCAAAGGTAGGGGAGTCTAAAACTAGAGGGCATAGGTTTAAGGTGAGAGGGGAGAGATACAAAAGTGTCCAGAAGGGCAATTTTTTCACACAGAGGGTGGTGAGTGTCTGGAACAAGCTGCCAGAGGTAGTAGTAGAGGCGGGTACAATTTTGTCTTTTAAAAAGCATTTAGATAGTTACATAGGTATGATGGTTATAGAGGGATATGGGCCAAATGCGGGCAATTGGGATTAGCTTAGGGGTTTTAAAAAAGAAAGGGCAGCATGGACAAGTTGGGCCGAAGAGCCTGTTTCCATGCTGTAAACCTCTATGACTCTATGACAGTGCAGAACTTCAAATGGACATCAACAAATTGGTGGAATGGGCGGATAGGCGGCAGATGAAGTTCAATGCAGAAAGGTGAGAGGTGGTTTAGGAAGAACATGGAGAGACAATATAAAATAAGGGGTACAAACTCTAAACAGGGTGCAGGAGCAGAGAGAGACCTGTGTGGTTATGTATATAAGCCATTAAAGATGATACATAAACATAGGAAATAGGAGCAGAAGTAGCTCCTTCAAGCCTGCTTTGCCTCACAACATGATCATGGCTGATCCTCTATCTCAGCACCATAGTCTCAAGCTCTCCCCATATCCCTTGACTCTGAGAAAGCTATCTATTTCCTACTTAAATATATTCAGTGATTGGGTCTCCACAGCCTTCTGTGTTTGAGATTTCCACAGGTTCACCACCCTCTGAGTGAAGACATTTCTCACCTCTGTCCTAAATGGCCTCCCTCTGTATCCTGAGACTATGACCCCTTGTTCTAGGACAGATGGAGAGAGCTGTTAATGAAATATACGCTATGCTAGGCTTTATTACTAGGAGTACAGAATACAAAAGCAAGGAGGTTATGCTGAACTTGCATAAGACACTAGTTAGATCTCAGTTGGAGTATTGTGGACAGTTCTGGGTACCACACTATAGGAAGGATAGAAATGCATTGGCGAGAGTGCAGGAGTGGTTTACAAAATGAGTCCAGGGATGAGAAACTTCAGTTATGAAGATAGATTGGAGAAGTTGGGATTGTTCTCCTCGGAGAGAAGAAGGCTAAGAGGAGATCTGATAGGGATGTTCAAAATCATGAGGGGGCTGGACAGAGTAGATAGGCCGAAACTGTTCCCACTCATAAAAGGATCGTGAACGAGAGGGCACAGATTTGAACTGATTTGCAAAAGATGTAAATATGATGTGAGAAAAAACCTTTTCATGCTATCAGCAGGATTTTCCAGCCGCGCTCGCCCCAAGACTGGAAATTCCCACCTGAGGACAATGGACCTTTGCATGGTCCTGTCCCGCCCGCTATGAATCCGTGACGGGTGGATGGGAAAATTCTGCCCATAATCAAGCATAATCAAGGACCCTACGCACCCCAGACATTCTCTCTTCCACCTTCTTCTGTCAGGAAAAAGATTTGATTTGATTTATTATTGTCACATGTATTAACATACAGTGAAAACTATTGTTTCTTGCGCGTTATACAGACAAAGCATACAGTTCATAGACAAGGAAAGGAGAGAGTACAGAATGTAGTGTTACAGTCAAAGCGAGGAAGTAGAGAAAAATTAACGTAATGCAAGGTAGGTCCATTCAAAAGTCTGATGGCAGCAAGGAAGAACAGAAGAATATAAGAACTAGGAGCAGGAGTAGGCCATCTGGCCCCTCGAGCCTGCTCCGCCATTCAATAAGATCATGGCTGATCTTTTTGTGGACTCAGCTCCACTTACCCGCCCGCTCACCATAACCCTTAATTCCTTTACTGTTCAAAAATGAATCTATCCTTGCCTTAAAATCATTCAATGAGGTAGCCTCAACTGCTTCACTGGACAGGGAATTCCACAGATTCCCAACCCTTTGTGTGAAGAAGTTCCTCCTCAACTCAGTCCTAAATCGGCTTCCCCTTATTTTGAGGCTAGGCCCCCTGGTTCTAGTTTCACCCGCCAGTGGAAACAACTTCCCTGCTTCTATCTTTTCTATTCCCTTCATAATCTTATATGTTTCTATAAGATCTCCCCTCATCCTTCCGAATTCCAAAGACTATAGCCCCAGTCTACTCTCAACTCCGGAATCAACCTAGTGAATGTCCTCTGCATCCCCTCCAGTGCCAATATATCCTTTCTCAAGTAAGGAGACCAAAACTGTACACAGTATTCCAGGTGTGGCCTCATCAGCACCTTATACAGCTGCAACATAATCTCGCTGTTTTTAAACTCCATCCCTCTAGCAGTGAAGGACAAAATTCCATTTGCCTTCTTAATTACCTGCTGCACCTGCAAACCAACTCCTTGAGATTCCTGCACAAGGACACCCAGGTCCCTCTGCACAGCAGCATGCTGCAATTGTTTACCATTTAAATAATAGTCAATTTTGCTATTATTCCTCCCAAAATGGATGACCTCACATTTACCAACATTGTACTCCATCTGCCAGACCCTCGCCCACTCACTTAAACTATCTGTATCCCTTTGCAGACTTTCAGCGTCCTCTTTGCACTTTGTTCTGCCACCCATCTTAGTGTCATCTGCGAATTTTGACACACTACACTTGGTCCCCAACTCCAAATCATTTATGTAAATCGTAAATAATTGCGGTCCCAACACTGATCCCTGATGCACACCACTAGTCACTGATCATCAACCAGAAAAACACTCATTTACCCCCACTCTTTGCTTTCTGTTAGTTAACCAATCCTCTATCCATGCTAATACATTGCCCGTAACACCATGCACCTTTATCTTATGTAGCAGTCCGTGGTGCGGCACTTTGTCAAATGCCTTCTGGAAATCCAGATACACGACATCCACAGGTTCCCCATTGTCCACTACACATGTAATGTTCTCAAAGAATTCCACCAAATTATTCAAACATGACCCGCCCTTCATGAACCCATGCTGCATCTTACCAATGGGACAATTTATATCCAGATGTCTCGCTATTTCTTCCTTGATGATAGATTCAAGCATTTTCCCTACTACAGAAGTTAAGCTAACCGGCCTATAGTTACCCGCCTTTTGTCTACCTCCTTTTTTAAACAGTGGCGTCACATTTGCTGTTTTCCAATCTGCGGGAACCACCCCAGAGTCCAGCGAACTTTGGTAAATTACCACTAGTGCATTTCCTATTTCTCCCGCCATCTCTTTTAGTACCCTGGGATGCATTCCATCAGGACCAGGAGATTTGTCTACCTTTAGCCCCATTAACTTGCCCAACACTACCTCTTTCATGATAATGATAGTTTCTAGGTCCTCACCTGCCATAGCCTTCCTGTCATCAATTTTTGGCATGTTATTTGTGTCTTCCACTGCGAAGACCGACACAAAATACCTGTTCAATGCCTCAGCCATTTTCTCACTTCCAGTTATTACATCCCCCTTCTCATCCTCTAAAGGACCGATGTTTACTTTCGCCATTCTTTTTCGTTTTATATATTTGTAGAAACTTTTGCTATCTGTTTTTATATTCTGAGCTAGTTTACTCTCATAATCCATCTTACTTTTCTTTATAGCTTTTTTTCGTGGCTTTCTGCTGACCTTTAAAGATTTCCCAATCCTCTAGATTCCCACTAATCTTTGCCATTTTGTATGCATTTTCTTTCAATTTGATACCCTCCTTTATTTCCTTAGATATCCATGGCTGATTATCTCTTTTTCTACAGTCCTTCCCTATCACTGGTATATACTTTTGCTGAGCACTGTGAAAGATCGCTTTGAAAGTCCTCCACTGTTCCTCAATTGTCCCACCATAAAGTTTTTGCTCCCAGTCTACCTTAGCCAACTCCTCCCTCATCCCTTTTTAGGAGCTGTTCTTGAGTCGGTTGGTGCGTGACCTCAGACTTTTGTATCTTTTTCTGGAGGAAGAAGGTGGAAGCGAGAATGTCCAGGGTGCGTGGGGTCCTTAATATGATGGCTACTTTGCTGAGGCAGCGGGAAGTGTAGACAGAGTCAATGGATGGTAGGCTGGTTTGCGTGATGGATTGGGCTACATTCACGACCTTTTGTAGTTCCTTGCGGTCTTAGGCAGAGCAGGAGCCATACCAAGCTGTGATACAACCAGAAAGAATGCTTTCTATGGTACATCTGTAAAAGTTGGTGAGAGTCATAGTTGACATGCTAAATGTCCTTAGTCTTCTGAGAAAGTAGAGGCATTGGTGGGTTTTCTTAACTATAGTGTTGGCATGGGGATTTGATACAAAAGTCTGACATCACGTACCAACCGACTCAAGAACAGCTTCTTCCCTGCTGGCATCAGACTTTTGAATGGCCCTATCTTATATCAAGTTGATCTTTCTCTATGCCCTAGCTATGACTGTAGCACTATATTCTGCACTCTCTCCTTTCCATCTCTCCTATGTACTCTACAAACAGTATGCTTTGTCTGTATAGTGTGCAAAAAATAGTAGTTTTCACTGTATCCTGATAGATGTGACAATAATAAATCAAATCATATCAGATCAAATCAAATCACAGCGAGTGGTTTGGTTCTGGAATGCACTGTCTGGAAGTGTGGTGGAGGTAGGTTCAGTCGAGGCATTCAAGTGGATATTAGATGATTATTTGAATCAAAACAATGTGCAGGGCTAAGAGGAAAAGGCGAATGGCGAATGGCACTAAAATATAAAATATATAAATATATATTAATAGGCGCACAGAATACAAAAGCAAGGAGATTATGCTGAACTTGCATAAGACCATAAGACATAGGAGCGGAAGTAAGGCCATTCGGCCCATCGAGTCCACTCCACCATTCAATCATGGTTGATTTCAACTCCATTTACCCGCTCTCTCCCCATAGCCCTTAATTCCTCGAGAAATCAAGAATTTATCAATTTCTGTCTTGAAGATGCTCAACGTCTCGGCCTCCACAGCCCTCTGTGGCAATGAATTCCACAGACCTACCACCCTCTGGCTGAAGAAATTTCTCCTCATCTCTGTTCTAAAGTGACTCCCTTTTATTCTAGTTAGATCTCAGTTGGAGTATTGGGTACTGTTCTGGGCACCACGCTGTAAGAAGGATAGAAATTCATTAGAGAGAGTGCAGGAGTGGTTTACAAAATGAGTCCAGGGATGACAAACTTCAGTTATGAGGGTAGATTGGAGAGGTTTGGACTGTTCTCCTCGGAGAGAAGAAGGCTAAGAGGAGATTTGATGGAGATGTTCAAAATCGTGAGGGGGCTGGACAGAGTAGACAGAACAAAACTGTTCCCACACATAAAAGGATCGCGAACGAGAGATTTAAACTGATTTGCAAGAGAAGTAAATGTGATGTGAGAAAAAACTTTTATATGTAAAATATAATGCTCATACGGAGAGCCAGTGCAGACACGATGGGCCAAATGGCCTCATTCTGCGCTGTAACAGTTCTGTGATTGGAGGAATTGGACATTCCGACTCTGAATTTCAGAAAATCAGTGTGCGTCGTTGTAGAAAAACAGCAGGCACAAGGAATGGAATATGGTAGCTGAGCTGGTGTCAAAAACAATCAAGATCAGCAGGCAGTAGAAGTCCCTGGGCATAGCTTTGCAGAGGAACAAGGCTTAGATCGGACATATCAAAGATATTGCCTCCTGGATACCAGCCAGGCCGGGCTAATTGTAATTCTTCTTCAGAAAGAAGTATCAAATCTGGCACAACATCCTTCAGATAAGCCATGTTTGGAATGGTGGAATCTGGCTAATCAGCTTGGACAGAATACAAAACACCAGGACCAAGCAGTAAGAGCAGCACAAACACTGATCATACTTTATCTGCTCAACAAGATAAATGGGTGGAGATGGCCTTGTGGTATTATTGCTAGACGACTAATCCAGAAATTCAGCTAATATTCTGGGGACCCAGGTTTGAATCCCACCACCTGGTGGAATTTGAAATCAACAAAAAATATCTGGAATTAAGAATCTACTGATGACCATGAAACCATTGTTGATTGTCAGAAAAACCCATCTGGTTCATTAATGTCCTTTAGGGAAGGAAATCTGCCATCCTCACCTGGTCTGGCCTACATGTGACTCCAGAGCCACAGCAATGTGGTTGACTCTCAACTGCCCTCGGGCAACTAGGGATGGGCAATAAATGATGGCCAATCGGCGATGCCTATGACTAATGAATAAATAAAATAAAACTTGACCATCCATTAATGACTGGCATGGGAGCAGTGTGGACAAAATGCTGGAAGCAGCTTTTCAAACTTTTCTCAAACTTTCAGCTTTTCTCAAACTAGCGGGGTGGCACGGGGACACAGTGGTTAACACTGCTGCCTCACAGCACCAGGGAGCCAGGTTCGATTCCTGGATTGGGTCACTGTCTGTCTGGAGTTTGCACGTTCTCCCCTTGTCTGTGTGGGTTTCCTCCGGCTGCTCCGGTTTCCTCCCATAATCTGAAAGACGTGCTGGTTAGGTGCATTGGCTAAATTCTTCCTCCGAACAGGTACTGGAGTGTGGTGGCTGGGGGATTTTCACAGTAACTTCATTGCAGTGTTAATGTAAGACTACTTGTGACACTAATAAATAAACTTCAGCTGCCCACGCAGCTCATAGAATCATGGATTCCCTACAATGCAGAAGAGGCCATTCAGTCCATGAGTCTACACTGACTCCCTGACAGAGTATCTTACCCAGGCCCTCTCCCCCCACCCTATCCCTGTAACCCTGGACATTTACCATAGATAATCCATCTAACCTACATATCTTGGTTCACTAAGGGGCAATTTAGCATGGCCAATCCACCTAACCAGCACATCTTTGGACTGTGGGAGGAAACTGGAGCACCCAGAGGAAATCCACACAGCATGAACGTGCAGACTCCACACAGTCACCCAAGGCAGGAATTTAACCCGGGTCCCTGACGCTGTGAGGCAGCAGTGCTAAGGATTAATTGTTATGTTAATTAGATAAAGATGTTAATGATGATACAAGCATGACTTCAGTAACAGATGACGAAGAGACTCCAAGGGAGAAAAACACAGAACCATCTGCGTTCAGGGAATAATGTGCCTACCATCAAGTCTTGGATGTAAATAGTTCTAAACAAATAGTGTGAAGTAACTTCACTGCAGTGTCAATGTAAGCATACTTGTGACTAATAAAATAAACTTTAAAGAAAAACAAAACACTGACTATCTCCAAGTCACACATCGAGTGAGAGAAACTTCATCAAGCCGGAAGACCAAATAGGAGGCAGTGGCGTAGTGGTATTGTCGTTGGACTAGTAATCCAGGGACCCAGGGTAATGCTCTGGGGACTTGGGACTAGTGCATTCTGAATTAAATTTTTAAAAATTATGGAATGAGAAGTCTAATGAGGGCAGCACGGTGGCACAGTGATTAGCATTGCTACCTCAAACACTGGGGACCCGGGTTCGATTCCCAGCTTAAGTCACTGTGTGTGTGGAGTTTGCACATTCTCCCCATGTCTGCGTGGGTTTCCTCCGGATGCTCTGGTTTCCTCTCACAGTCTGAAAGACGTGCTGGTTAGGTGCAATGGCCATGCTAAATTCTCCCTCTGTGTACCTGAACAGGCGCCGGAGTGTGGCGACTAGGGAATTCTCACAGTAACTTCATTGCAGTGTTAATGTGAGCCTACTTGTGACAATAGTAAATGAACTTCAGAAAATGACCGTGAAACCATTGTCATAAAAATCCATCTGGTTCACTAATGTCCTTTAGGGGAGGAAATTTACTGTCCTAATCTCATCTGGCCTACATGTGACTCCAGAGCCACAGCAATGTGGTTGACTCTCAAATGTTCAACGACGCCCGCATTCTACGGAAAAAAAATAGGACAGAAAACAAATGAGCCCAACCTTACCAGCTGTGGTCTTACTGAATGACCGATTCATGCTCTGAATTCACGGGTGGGGATTTTATGGCCTTGCTGTACCCATGACCCGAGGTCAATGGAGCTTTCCATTGTCCGCCCCTCGCCCGCTCTGATTCCCGTGACGGGCGGGCCGGTAGAATTCCGCCACACACCTATGTTCATATGTAAACCAACAGGCGCGAACACACGTGAGGCTATTGATGTGAGGGGAAGAGAGTGGCGGTGGGCGGGGGCAAATATTGAAAGCACTGACCCAGCTGTCAGCATTCATTTATCATCCGTGGGATCGCTGTGGTCTCAGGAATGATGTGGGGATGCCGGCGTTGGACCGGGGTAAGCACAACAAGAAGTCTCACAACACCAGGTTAAAGTCCAACAGGTTTATTTGGTAGCACAAGCTTTCGGAGTACCGCTCCTGAAGAAGGAGTGCCACTCCGAAAGCTCGTGCTACCATATAAACCTGTTGGACTTTAACCTGGTGTTGTGAGGCTTCTTACTGTCTCAGGGATCCTGAGTCAAAGTGTTAAAGCAGACAGGTCGAATGAATGAGAGGCTCGGCTAAAGTTAGTAAAAATGACACATGACAGACTTATTTCATGTCACTGTCATTTTGTTGTCTGCAGGTATGTCTACAGGCAACTGAAACAGCGCGTCTGACATCCTGCTGTCCTCATCCTGATGACACCGCGTCCCGCCAGGAACGAGCAAGTCAAGTCTTGCATCACAATTTATCCCCAGGAACAGATACATACAAAAACATATTCTTTCAGATTCCTAATGTGTTGAAATAATTCACCTCGGAACACCGAATAATTACCTCAAGCATTTTCTGCTTCAAGGAATTGGGTAGAACGGTGGCACAGTGGTTAGCATGGGAGCAGTATGGACAAAATGCTAAAAGCAGCTTGCTTACCCTCTTTCTCAAACTAGTGGGCCGGCACGATGGCACAGTGGTTAGCACTGCTTCCTCACGGCGCCAGGGTCCCGGGTTCGATTCCCGGCTTGGGTGACTGTGCGTAGTTTGCATGTTCTCCAGGTGTCTGCGTGTGTTTCCTCCGGGTGCTCCGGTTTCCTCCCGCAGTCCAAAGATGTGCAGATTAGGTGCATTGGCCATGTTAAATTGCCCCTTACTGTCAGGGGGATTAGCAGGGTAAATACGTGGGTTTACAAGGATAGGGCCCGGATGGGCTGAATGGCCTCTCTTTGCACTGTAGGAATCTTATGATTCTATGAATTACCTTAGGTTCTGGAGTCAATTACTAGGGGGCACAGGTTTAAGGTGCGAGGGATAAGGTTTAAAGGAGATGTACGGGGCAGATTTTTTACACAGAGGGTGGTGGGTGCCTGGAACTCGCTGCCGGGGAGGTAGTGGAGGCAGATATGGAAGTGACTTTTAAGGGGCGTCTTGACAAATACATGAATAGGATAGGAATAGAGGGATATGGCCCCGGAATGGTAGGGGGTTTTAGTTCAGTCGGGCAGCATGGTCGGTGCAGGCTTGGAGGGCTGAAGGGCCTGTTCCTGTGCTGTAATTTTCTTTGTTCTTTGTTCCTGTCCTTTGGATCGAGTGTTATGCCGTGATGGATAGATTGTGCATGCGGGAGAACTATAAACTAACAGTTAGATGCTGGCAACAGAGCTGCTTACCAATTAGAAAACAATTGTGGCAACTCTCTCCTCCTTCAGTGACTTGTAGCTTTGGGCAAAAAAATATTTTTACATAAATTGCTATCATTTTAGTTTTTAAAACTGAAGCATTTAAATTATCTCGGAACAAAATACAGGCATTTCAATTATCAGTGGCCTAAATTGTTTACTTAGTTTCACCCCTTGAAAAATGGTTGCACTCCCCAATATCTTGGCCAATACTTATCCCTCAACCATTAATATTGAAACTGATTTTTTGAAGTTCATTCATGGGATGCGTGCGTCGCTGGCTAGGCCAGCATTCACTCTTCATCCCCAATCGGCCTTCAGAAGGTGGTGCTGAGCCACCGTCTTGAAACGCTGCAGTCCATGTGATGTAGGTGCAACCACAGTGCTGTTAGGGAACGAGTTCTGGGATTTTGACCCAGTGACATTGAAGGAAAAGCCGCTATGTTTCCAAGTCAGGAGTGTGAAGCTTGGAAGGGACTTTTAGATGGTGGTTTTCCCAAACACCTGCTACCTTTGTGTAATAACTCCACGGAGGCGAAAGTCCCATCACCAAGTTACTTTATTTACACCATACATCTGTGCACAGCCAGCTCTCCAGTTGCTCCCTGCTGAATGCAGGCTGGGAGTCTGACACACCTGCTTTAAATAGGGAGCATGAGGCTCCCTGATTTAAACATCAAATAGGACTCATTGGATAGTTCATACTCTAGCAAGCCAACCTCATTGGCCTGGTTGAAGTCATCACACTTTGTCCTTCTAGATGGTAGCAGTCATGTGTTTGGAGGATGCTGTCTAAGGAGCCTAGGTGAGTTTCTTCAGTGCATCTTGTGGATGGCACACATGGTCGCTATTGTGTGTCAGAGGTGGAGCGAGTGATGAATGTTGCTGATTTGGAACTGAAATAGTAATAAGTTAAAAATTAGAGTTGTTTCTTTACGTGTTTAAAGATTGTTCAACTGTTAAGAGTTGAACTGCTTCATTTTGTTAGAGTTATACTTAAACTGTATCATGGATAATTCTTTTTATTGTAACAGATCCCTAATTTGTCAGCGGAATTACCCCTGGAGCGAAGCATCCTTTCCTCACATTCTGCCAAAATAGAAAACATTGTTGGGGTCTAGCCTAGCTTCAGACTTTGAGATCTGGTCCGGGACTCGAACAAGGGAACACATAGGAGAAGTGGTAAGGAACGCAAGGTTAAGAAGTTTTGATTTCACATGTGCTTGCACAGGTGCATTATGATTGTTAATGTTATGACACTTTCGTAAATGGAGAACATTTGCACTTTAATCTATTCTGATGTGGTTTGTTTCTGATTAGTCATCCTTATCCATGTGTGCTCCCACTCCAACACCCCCCACCCCTCCCCCCCACCCACCTACCATCTTCAGAGGGAGGCTGGATTGATGTTCCCCAGAATCAGGAGTGTGCAGGGAGGTGAAGTATTTGCCAGGGCCATTATGAGCCATGTACAAGAAGTCTCCCATGCACACTGAGCTTTCCCCCTTCACACGCTCATCTGTCCCAATGCCCTAGCATTCTAAATACCACACGCTGGGCATCCCTTTCAGAACTCGGTTTTCTAATGCAAATGAGAAACTCCAAAGCGTTTTATGAAGTCCACCTGGATCATAAGTTTTGAATTTGGCTAGGGTGAGCATGAGATGTTTCCCTTCAGGTATGATTCAAAAGACCCACTGGGGAGCTTTTATCAAACAAAGTTTATTTCAGAATCCAGTTAACATATAGCAATAACTTTTACCAATTACAAATAAGAAAAAAACAACCATGAAATTGTGTAAACCTTAACCAACTATATGAAATGCTTCAACCAAACAAACTTCCTTAAAACATACTCGTGCCACAGTTTTAGCACAGAAAATACGAATGTTCGTGTGATGCTGGAACTTAGTCCTTTGGTTGGAGAATTGAAACTCTTGACTTCCCAGCCTTGTAACTTCCAGCAGACTTCGAGGTAGAGATAATGTCATTGTTGGCCTCTAGTTCTTAACCAGCAAACCATTGTAAGGGACAGAATTCTCACTCCAGGAAGGCAAGAGGACCTGCTTCTAGCTAGCCAGCAGAATCTACAATAACAGGGAGAGGGGGAGAGAGAGAGAGAAAATCTGCCTGCAATTTGAAAGCCAGGACAGCCTCTGATTCTGAACCAAAACTGAAAGTGAATCCTTGGATTCCTCTGTGGAGGAACCACCTGACTTTGACTTGTCAATCAATCTTCCCCCTAACAATTCAAAAGGTCGTAAAAGGCCGGACACTGCATGAAGCCCAGAGTTAAAATAAACAAAACCCCATTTAAACCATTGAAGCAGCAATAAAAGGACTTCTCAGCTGGCAGCTAATGCCACAATGAAAGAAAAACTGCTTACAATCTGCAGAGAACATGATTTTTTAAAAGATTCTTAAAGGCACACTGGTGTCACATAGGGAATGAGCAAATAGGGATGGGCAATAAATACTGGTCTCGCCAGCGACGCACACATCCCATAAATGAACCTTTTAAAAATTGAAGTGCTTTACAACATTTCAGAATTTAGTAGACATGAAGACCTTCCATGTAGGCTTGTGAATAATAACCGGTTTCAATGTTTATGTGTCAAATTACTAATGTACCCTGTGATTCCTTGTCAATGAAATTTCTCACAGATATCAGTTTCCAAACAAAAAATTCCTTTTTTCAAGAATTGTACGCAAGTTAAAAGACGATGGGTGGAATTTTTCAGACCCCACCCGTGGCAGTTTATTGGCAGATGGGGAGGGGGCAATGTGGCAGGAGTTGAAAGTCCAGTTTCCTGATGACCGAACTTCCCATGCAGCAATTTGGGATCTTTCCCATGAAGCTCTGCATAGCTGCATGTGGCCATGCTTGTTCGACATGCTGCCCAATATCTTTACCCCTCCCCACATGAACCCCCCACAAACTACTGCCCCCATTAACCATTGACCCTCTCAAGTGTCACAATTGACCTTCCCTCAGTTACCCTTCAGTCCTCCATCCTGTACAGATGAATCTCCATGTCCCCCACATTCCCCACCCTGTTAGAACCCCCATCCTGCAGGCCCCCAGAATTCACTTGTAAATATGCATTCCCTCCAACGACCCTCAGCACCCCTTCAACTGTCACTGTTGAACTGCCATCCTCTCACCTTGCCAGCACCCATTGACCCCTTTAACCCTCCCTTCCTGTCCCCACTTCCCTCATTATTCCCCACAGGACTCATCAGTTGACACAATGGACCCTTCCCACTGAACCCCCTTTCCCTTCGTTCTCCCCATACCCCATCATAACTGCACACACCCCACCCTTCCCTACACATACTGTACCATGGTCCTTCCCACCCTCCTGCTCCACACCAGCTCATCCACTCCACGACTGCCGCAGCATCAGTCTGTCTTTTACT
This sequence comes from Mustelus asterias, assembly GCF_964213995.1. NCBI lineage: Eukaryota > Metazoa > Chordata > Chondrichthyes > Carcharhiniformes > Triakidae > Mustelus > Mustelus asterias. The sequence continues at coordinate 90,839,946 of NC_135813.1, read as the reverse complement.
GCCCCAACTCCCCCCTCCAGCCTCCACATCCATCCCAGTTCCAATACTCTGCTCCCCGTCTCCACCCCCCCATCCCCCGTGCCCACCCCCACGAACACATACCTTCACCACCCAACAGCATCTCAAGCAGCCATCCACCTGTAGCAGAAAAATCCATCTCCTGGAATCTACTGCAGCTCCAAGATTCACGTGGTAGATGCTCCACCCATCCACTGCTGCATGTGGTGTTCCAGGGTCCACTCGCTGGAGGCATCCACTTTCCCCAGGCTGCCCCAGGCCTTCTTGCAGGAGGGGTCCAGACATGTCCACACCACATTGTTCTGGACATGTGAATGTCACATTGGTCTGGTCATGTCTACATCACATTAGTCTGGACATGTCCATGGCACATTGGTCTGGACATGTGGAGGTCACATTGGTCTGGCCATGTCCACGTGATATTAGTCTGGACATGTGGAGGCCACGTTGGTCTGGACATATGGAGGTCATATTGGTCTGGACATGTCCACACCACATTGGTCTGGACATGTCCATGCCTCATTGGTCTGGACATATGGAGGTCACATTGGTCTGGATAAATCCAGACAAGTGTGAAATCCCACTGGTGGCATGCGTTATTGGGGGTGTGGGGGGAGGAGTATTGGAGGTGGGAAGGGGGTGGTATGGGGGTCCAGTTGGGCCTTCATCCACATCCCAACGACAGGATGAAAAATGGGTTCACGCCAACCTCTGGTGGGAATGGCGACTTGCCATGACGGGCGGACATTTCAGCCTCATTGCACGGTGGTAGGGATCTGAATTTCCAACTCCCACCACATTGCACCCTCCCCGCATGCCAATAAACCATTGGCAGGAGGTGGGCGGGGGGCGGGCTGAAAAATTCCACCCATGGTCTTTTAACTTGCGTACAATCTTGAAAAAAAGGAATTTTTTGTTTGGAAACTAATATCTGTGAGGAATTTCATTGACAAGGAATCATAGTAATTTGACACATAAACATTGAAACCGGTTATTATTAGCAAGTCTACATGGAAGATGCTCATTAATATGCCTACTAAATTCTGAAATGTTATAAAGCATTTCAATTTCTCTTGTGAGGCAATGACAAGGAAATTGCAGGCTGATCAGGCCAACACCTCCATTATCATTTGGCACTAATTGGCACTGGCATTGGCTATAACATTCAAAGTGGGTTAGAGGAGGGTTGGGTTGGGAGGTGGAGATATCACACTGGTGGAACAGAAGTGGACTGGGGGAGGTTTACTTCCCAAGTCTACCTGGGCGAGCTTGATGCTCACGCTGGCTGCCTCGATCGAGAGGAGTTTGTGGAGTTAAGGAATAAGCATAAGAATAAGATCCATTGAATTAAATCAAAGACCTAGCAACCCATAAATAAGCTGGACTTATTATACCTAACCCCTCTCCATGGGAGTTCTGGTGCACTCAACACTTACACTAATTCTAACCTTGCAGCTTGACTCCCCATTATAAAATAACATAGGCCTGAATTTTCAGGATGGCGAGTGCTCGACACTCCACCCTTGCAAGGAGGTCCCGCCATGAAGAGTTATTAGCCAATCTGATTGCCCAACAGCTCTCCAACCCATCCGGGCACAGTGCCATAGTGGCCAGAAGAGGTACTGCAGTGCTCTGTGCAGTGACTTCAACAAGGCCTATGAGGTTGGCCTCTTGGAGTACGAACTCCTTGATGGAGGTCATCGCTAAAAGATGTCCTTGATTGAGGTCATAATTGCCTGCCCAATCAGGGAGCCTCATCCGTATATAAATATGGGAGTGTCAGGTCTCCGGATTCTGGACATGTACCAGAAGCACGCTAGAAGAGGATTAGAGTGAGCAGGCTGGAACTCGCTAGAAAAGAGAAGTCTATGATGTCACCTGAAAGAGGTCTTTAAGATTAAGTAACCGGTTTGATAATGTAGCTGTACAGAAAGTGATTCAGGCAAGATCAGAACTAGGGTTCATCAATATAAGATAGTCACTAATTAATCCAATAGGGAATTCACGAGAAGAAGCTTTACCCGGAGAGTAATGAAAATGTGGGACTTAATGTTACAGGGAGTAGTTGAGGTGAATAGCAAAGGAAGCCAGATAACTACATGAGGGAGAAAGGAACATAAGACCATAAGACATAGGAGCAGAATTAGGCCACTAGGCCCATCGAATCTGCTCTGTCATTCAATCATTAACAGAAAGTTATATTCTTTAAAGTTTATTTATTAGTATCATAAGTAGGCTTACATTAATACTGCAATGAAGTTACTGTGAAAATCCCCTAGTCGCCACACTCCGGCACCTGTTCGGGTACACTGAGGGAGAATTTAGCATGCGCAATTCACCTAACCAGCACGTCTTTCAGACTGTGGGAGGAAACCAGAGCACCCGGAGGAAACCCATGCAGACACAGGGAGAACACAGTCTCATCATGTTTTCGTGGGTTTCCTCCGGATGCTCCGGTTTCCTCCCACACTCCAAAGATTTGTGGGTTAGGTTGTTTGGTCATAATAAATTGCCCCTTGGTGTCAGGGTGACTAGGAGGGTAAATATGTGGGGTTACGGGGATAGGACCTGGGTGGGATTGTTGTCGGTGTGGCGTTGATGGGCCAAATGGCCTCCTTCTGCACTGTAGATTCTATGAACATGCAAACTCCACACAGACAGTGACCCAAGCCAGGAATGGAACCCAGGTCCCTGGCACTGTGAGGCAGCTGTGCTGACCACCGCGCCACCATGGCATTTGATGAAGAGAGGGTTCATGTGGGGCATGAACACCAGCTTGGACCATGTGGATGGAATGGCCTGTTTATGGGCTGTTAGTGCATTTGTAGTATTAGCAACAGCCAGAAGATAGGCTGTGCTGCTGGGGGTCAGTTTGCTTTATTGACCAGCATCTTTGGACCCAAACAACTCCATGCATGTACTGACAAGGTTAAACTGCCACCCTCCACTGGAGTTGCCAGCTTGGCTGTGAAGCTTGGTTTCCCAACATGCTCCTTCCCCTTTAGGCCGTGGCTGCTCCCTGTCAGATCCAATTCCAATCAAACCCGTGAAAAAAAGAAGCTTCTGCTTTGTAAAGGACAATCCTCAGCTCATTACTAAGCCATGGCTGGAGGCTGCACTCACACTGACATGTGTCTGTAAACTAAAATTGACATCTGTAGTTAACACAGGGAAAGCAAGTTGTATTGCGGGCAAAATTAATTTCTGGCCTATATTTTTTTGTGTTTACATGCATTTTCTGATCTTTTCACTAAACGCCTAAATAAAATTTTACATTTCTAATTCTTCTTCATCTCCCCAAACATTTACTCCTTTCACCTCCCAAAGGGCTGGAAAAATTGAGGAAAGGAGGAGGTTATTACTCAAGCCAGCTCTGCCAGTTAAACTACATCATTAATGTGAGGTTATTCACTTTGGAAGCAAAAACAAGAAAGTAGATTACTCCCTGAATGACTGTAAATTGGGAGAGGGGAGTGTGCAGCGGGACCTGGGTGTCCTTGTGCACCAGTCACTGAAGGTAAGCATGCAGGTGCAGCAGGCGGTAAAGAAGGCAAAAATGTATGTTGGCCTTCATTGCGAGAGGTTTCGAGTACAGGAACAGGGGTGTGTTGTTGCCTTGGTGAGGCCACACCTAGAGTATTGTGTGCAGTTTTAGTCTCCTTTTCTGAGGGAGGATGTTCTTGCTCTCGAGGGAGTGCAGCGAAGGTTTACCAGGCTGATTCCGGGGATGGCGGGACTGATGTATGAGGAGAGATTGACTAGGTTAGGATTGTTTTTGCTGGAATTCAAACGAATGAGGGGGGATCTCATTGAGACTTATAAAATTCTAATAGGACTAGACAGGGTAGATGCAGGGAGGATGTTCCCAATGGTGGGTGCGTCCAGAACCAGAGGTCAAATAAAAGTTTTAAAAAGTTTATTTATTAGTCACAAGTAGGCTTACATTTACACTGCAATGAAGTTACTGCGAAAAACCCCTATTCGCCACACTCTGGCGCCTGTTCAGGTACACGGAGGGAGAATTTAGCATGGCCAATTCATCTAACCGGCACGTCTTTGGACTGTGGGAGGAAACTGGAGCACCCGGAGGAAACCAACGCAGACACGGGGAGAATGTGCAAACTCCACACAGACAGTGACCCAAGCCGGGAATCGAACCCATGTCCCAGGTGCTGTGAGGCAGCAGTGCTAACCACTGTGCCACCGTGCACAGTCTGAGGATTCAGGGTGGACCATTTAGGACGGAGATGAGGAGACATTTCTTCACCCAAAGCGTGGTGAGCCTGTGGAATTCATTCCCACAGGAAGTAGTTGATGCCAAAGCATTGAATGTATTCAAGAGGCGGCTGGATATAGCACTTGGGGCGAATGGGATCAGAGGTTATGGGGAGAAAGCAGGATTAGGCTATTGGGTTGGATGATCAGCCATGATCGTGATGAACGGTAGTGCAGTGGTTAGCACTGCTGCTTCACAGCTCCAGGGTCCCGGGTTCGATTCCCAGCTCGGGTCACTGTCTGTGTGGAGTTTGCACATTCTCCTCGTGTCTGCGTGGGTTTCCTCCGGGTGCTCCGGTTTCCTCCCACAGTCCAAAGATGTGCGGGTTAGGTTGATTGGCCATGCTAAAATTGCCCCTTAGTGTCGTGAGATGCGTAGGTTAGAGGGATTAGTGGGTAAAATATGTAGGGATATGGCCTGGGTGGGATTGTGGTCGGTGCAGACTCGATGGGCCGAATGGCCTCTTTCTGCACTGTAGGGTTTCTATGATTTCTATGATTTCTATGAACGGTGGAGCAGGCTCGAAGGGCCAAATGGCCTCCTCAATGTTGGGGTTGATCTGCCCCTCAATGTCTGTCTCTGCTTCACATTGCTCGCTCCCTTTACCTAACAATAATCTGCTGATCTCAGTCTTAAAGACTCCCATTGATCCAGAGTTAAAAGCCTTTTTGGTGAGGGAAGGGAACTCCAGATTTGCCCTATCCATTAAGGAAAAATTACTTCCTGATTTTCCCTCTTAGTCAGTTCTCACGAGTCCTCCAGCAGCTTTTTCCATGCATCTTATTCATATCTGATTTGATTTGATTTGATTTGATCTGATGCTAGATGGTGATGGCTGAATGCTCCAGAAATCCAGCTGACGTTCAGTCACAATGGATTTTCCCACAGTCTGACTCCTGGCCCATATTTCACCACCATTTTGTTTTATGATTTGGTTTGCTTTGATTTATTATTGTCATATGTATAAGTATACAGTGAAAAGTGTTGTTCCTTGCGCGCTTTACCGACAAAGCACACCGTTCATAGAGAAGGAAAGGAGAGAGTGCAGAATGTAGTGTTACAGTCATAGCTAGGGTGTGGAGAAAGATCAACTTAATGCAAGGTAGATCCATTCAGAAGGCTGATGGCAACAGGGAAGAAGCTGCTCTTGAGTCGGTCGGTACGTGGCCTCAGACTTTTGTATCTTTTTCCCGACAGAAGAAGGTGGAAGAGAGTGTGCCCTGGGTGCGTGGGGTCCTTAATTACACTGGCTGCTTTTCCGAGGCAGCGGGAAGTGTAGACAGAGTCGATGGATGTGAGGCTGGTTTGCGTGATGGACTGGGCTTCATTCATGACCCTTTCTCCCAATCTGTTTCCCAATTGCCTCTCCCCACTTTCTGTTGCCATAGCAAACTGAAGTTTAAATTGTTTTCACCAATGAGCTGCTTTGGGATGCCCAACTCAACTTTGGGAACCTCCTCCTGGACCTGGCCAAACTTGCCATTAACAGGACCGGGCAGCGGGCTAATGAGAGGGCAGTCCAACCCAACTGCCTGCCTCTCTACCATAGCTACATTCGTGGCTGGGTGCCCCTCGAGTGGGAGCATGCTCTGTCCATGAGTAAGAAGTCTCACATCACCAGGTTAAAGTCCAACAGGCTTATTTGGTAGCAAACGCCACTAGCTTTCGGAGCGCTACTCCTTCGTCAGGTGAGTGGGAGATCTACTCATAAAGGGCAAACAGAGCATATAAAGACACAAACTCAATTTACAGAATAATGAATAATGATTGGAATGCGAGTCTTTACAGATAATCAAGTCTTAAAGGTACAGACAATGTGATTGGAGAGAGCATTAGCACAGGTTAAAGAGATGTGTATTGTCTCCAGACAGGACAGCCAGTGAGGCTTTGCAAGTCCAGGCAAGTTGTGGGGGTTACAGATAGTGTGACATGAACCCAAGATCCCGGTTGAGGCCGTCCTCATGTGTGCGGAACCTGGCTATCAGCCTCTGCTCAGCGTGCCTGGACTTGCCTGGACTTGCAAAGTCTCACTGGCTGTCCTGTCTGGAGACAATACACATCTCTTTAACCTGTGCTAATGCTCTCTCCACTCAGATTCCAATCATTATTCATTATTCTGTAAATTGAGTTTGTGTCTTTACATGCCCTGTTTGCTGTTTATGAGCAGATCTTCCACTCACCTGACGAAGGAGCAGTGCTCCGAAAGCTAGTGGCGTTTGCTACCAAATAAACCTGTTGGACTTTAACCTGGTGTTGTGAGACTTCTTACTGTGTTTATCCCAGTCCAACGCCGGCATCTCCACATCATGACTGTCCATGAGTGCCATTGAGGCCTTTGGTGCTCGTTGGGCACCACAGGGACTGGAGTGGGTGGCACAGTGGTTAGCACTGCTGCCTCACAGCGCCAGGGACCCTGGGTTTGATTCCTGGCTTGGGTCACTGTCTGTCCAGAGTCTACACATTCTCCCTGTGTCTGCATGGGTTTTCCCCGGGTGCTCCGATTTTCTCCCACAGTCCTAAGATGTGCGGGTTAGGTTCATTGGCCATGCTCAATTAACCCTAGTTTCAGTGGGATTATCAGGGTAAATATGCTAGGTTACGGGGATCACTCACAAACAGGATCACTCTCACACAGATCACACACACATAGGGTCACTCCCACACAGGATCACTCCCACACAGGATCACTCTCACACAGGATCACTCCCACACAGGATCACTCACACACAGGATCACTCACACGCAGGATCATTCACAAACTGGATCACTCTCACACAGGATCACTCCCACACAGGATCACTCACACGCAGGATCATTCACAAACAGGATCACTCACACGCAGGATCATTCACAAACAGGATCACTCACAAACAGGATCACTCACAAACAGGATCACTCACATACAGGATCACTCCCACACAGGCGGTGCCGGCTCAATTGGCCGAATGGCCTCCTTATATACTGTAGGGATTCTATGATTCTATGAGTGCCTTATTGACCCCTTTAATCACATTTTGATTTAATATTTTAAGTTTAACTTGTTTTTGTTTGGGGCAGGTCCCTTTCAAGTGGCTGCCCTCCTTGTTTTATCCCTCATCTTATTTAATTTAGTTTACTTGGTTAACTCAAAAGAGTTGGGATGTCCAACTCCCCAGTCTCATGCAAATAGGGTCCAGTATCAACTGCATGTCAGCCTTACCCAACCTACCGCGGGAATTGTCCTTCTCACAGAGTAGTTTGAAAACAATTCCTTGGACAATTGGTCTCCCACTGGGAATTTCCTGGTAGTGATGAATGTGATGAGTGAGAGAGGAGTACAGCAGGCACTTTGCCACTTCAACCCGTGAGTCACAATAAACATGATGGGGAGATGCCGGCGTTGGACTGGGGTAAACTCAGTAAGAGTTTTAACAACACCAGGTTAAAGTCCAACAGGTTTATTTGGTAGCAAATGCCATTAGCTTTGGGAGCGCTGCTCCTTCGTCAGATGGATATCCACTCCATCTGACGAAGGAGCAGCACTCCGAAAGCTAATGGCATTTGCTACCAAATAAACCTGTTGGACTTTAACCTGGTGTTGTTAAAACTCTTACTCACAATAAACAGCCAGAGAAGTCGAGTTTATGGTTACCCAGGAAACCCTCACTGAGTGAGGGCATGTGGACCTACAACCCAACTCTACCAAGCACCATCTTACCTGAGACAGTTCGGGCCTCAGCAGCCCATAGCTTCTACATTACGGGCATTCCAGACTGACAGTGGGGACAGTTGCATTAATAAAACCACAGATGTAATGTATGCTAGAGCAAGCAATTTCCATCGCATTCCACATGGATGGTCAGTGGCAGCTTGACGGGGCACTCTGACTGAACAGAGGGATAGAATTTCTGATGGTCCAGGGAGTTCAGGATCGCTCTCACACACCGAATCACTCCCACACCGGATCACTCCCACACAGGATCTCTCACACACAGGATCACTCCCACACTGGATCACTCCCACACCGGATCACTCCCACACAGGATCTCTCACACACAGGATCACTCCCACACAGGATCTCTCACACACAGGACCACTCACACACAGGATCACACACACGCATAGGATCACTCACACACAGGATCACTCACACACAAGATAATTCACAAACAGGATCACTCTCACAAAGGATCACTCTCACACAGGATCACACACACACAGGGTCACTCACAAACAGGATCACTCACACACAGGATTACTCACACACAGGATCGCTCCCACATAGACCTGCTCAATGCCGCTACCAGTGACAAAAGGATTTTTTTCTATCATACGTTAAGTGGCAGGCGATGGCCTCGTGGTATTATTGCTAGACTATTGATCCAGAAACTCAGCTAATGTTCTGGGGACCGGGTTCGAATCCCGCCACGGCAGCTGGTGGAATTTGAAATCAATAAAAAATATCTGGAATTAAGAATTTACTGATGAGCATGAAACCATTGTCGATTGTTGGAAAAAACCCATCTGGTTCACTAATGTCCTTTAGGGAAGGAAATCTGCTGTCTTCACCTGGTCTGGCCTACAGAGCCACAGCAATGTGGTTGACTCTCAACTGTCCTCAGGAACTAGGAATGGGCAATAAATGCTGGCCAACCAGTGATGCCCATGTCCCACGAATGAATAAAAATAAATATTGACACGATAGAAACAAGCCATTTCACTAACCTGTGCCAGTGTTTGCGCTCACTCAAGCATCCTCACATTCTACTTACTTCATCGCAATCCATCAACATCTCCTCATCACTCTTTCTCCGCCATACACTGATTCAGTGGCAGTTTTCTGTCTCATAAGGTGCTCAGCGCTCTGTTAAGCTTGGAGTGTTGTGGCTCAGGGGCCACACTATATGTGGCAGTGTCTGCCACATTTGCTGCAGAGAAACACACTAAGCTGAGAAGGTTCACGATTCGCTGTCTCTGGTTTCTCTGGACTCTCTTCTCAGCTGGCTATACTTTCTGCTCGCCTCTTGCACTGCCCTTTCAGACAGCCAGCCTCCCGAGTTCACGGCATCTGCAACTGCCTCGCGGTTACCGTTGTCCGCCATCTTCAGACCTCATGTACCGGTGCCCCTGTGGAGGAGGAATGGATGCCCAGGAGGTCATGACCTAGTGCCCAGTTCACCTGTCTTTGCATTGCCGGCTGCCAACTATCTGATAAATGTGGCCCCCTTGCATCCCTGCCTAGGCTGCCAGCCCCTCTCTGTCCAAAACCCCTGACTGACCTGAGTCCTGTGGCCTTGTCCTCATGATCTCGGGACCAAAAGAGAAAATGTTGGAAAATCTCGGCAGGTCTGGCAGCATCTGTGAGAGAAAAGACGTTTTGAGCCCAGGTGACCCTTTGTCAAAGCTAAAAGGCATTTATTTTCTCTCAGTAAAGGGCGGGATGGTGGAACAGTGGTTAGCACTGCTGCCTCACAGCGCCAGGGACCCGAGTTCAATTCTGACCTCGGATCACTGTCTGTGTGGAGTTTGCATGTTCTCCCCGTGTCTGCGTGGGTTTCCTCCGGGTGCTCCAGTTTCCTCCCACACTCCAAAAATAAAAGAACAAAGCAAGTTACAACACAAAAATTACAACTCCAAAACTGCACCGACCATGCTGCCCGCCTGAAGATGTGCGGGTTAAGTTGATTGGCCATGCTAAATTGCCCCTTAGTGTCAGGGGGGTTAGCAGGGTAAATGTGTGGGGTTACACAGGAATAGGGCCTGGGTGGGATTGTGGTCGGTGCAGACTTGATGGGCCAAATGGCCTCCTATACTGAAGGGATTCTATGATTCTATGAATTTAAAGGGTCATCTGGACTCGAAACGTCAGCTCTTTTCTCTCCTTACAGATGCTGCCAGACCTGCTGAGATTTTCCAGCATTTTCTCTTTTGGTTTCAGATTCCAGCTTCTGCAGTAATTTGCTTTCATCTCATGTTCCTGGGGGTCTGCCAGCAGTTCCCGCAGTGCCCATTACTCTGTTCTGGCGCTGCAGCGACTGCTGGAGCTACCAGCCCAATCTGACTGGCACCGAGGGTGGGACTTCCTTTCACTGAGGGGCAGGAGTCTGACCACCCAGAGTGTGTTTGGGCCTTGTGTAAAATTGGCCAGTTCGATGCCGATTTTGTTTAAGGCGGTGGGGTGGGCAGTAGTCCCGGACATAAAATCCAACACACACGGCTTGCTTTGGAAAATCATTGGGAAATTCCACCTTGATGTTGAGAGGAATTTAAACAAAGTCCCTATAGTGTTCGATTGTTCTGACCCTGATTTTGTGGGCCAATTTACGACTGATATTGACTATGTTAGTTGGATTAAGCCTTGGTTTTTAAAGTTTATTTATTAGTGTCGCAAGTACGCTTACATTAACGCTGTAAAGAAGTTACTATGAAAATCCCTTAGTCGCCACACTCCGGTGCCTGTTCGGGTACACTGAGGGAGAATTTAGCATGGCCAATCCAGCGAACCAGCACGTCTTTCAGACTGTGGGAGGAAACCGGAGCACCCGAAGGAAACCCACGCAGACTTCGCACCAGCCAGGAATCGAACCGGGGTTCCTGGCGCTGTGAGGCAGCAGTGCTAACCACTGTGCCACCCTGCTGCCTGAGACCAATTTTGAGTTTTGAAAGCCCGGAGATTATAAGGGGAAAATAATCGTGTCCGAGAGTGTGGGAGAGAGAAAGAATTTGCGTTAACACTCGGGTCAATTTAGCATGGCCAATCAACCAAACTCGCACATCTTTGGACTGTGAGAGGAAACCGGAGCACCCGGAGGAAACCCACGCAGACACGGGGAGAACGTGCAGACTCCACACAGACAGTGAACCGAGGCCGGAATTGAACCCGGGTCCCTGGCGCTGTGAGGCAGCAATGCTGACCGCTATAGCACCCTTCACATCCTAATTATGTTGCAGATTGCTCTGCAGCTGGCGAACTACTCCTGAATTGTCATCACAGTTGCACTGTGGAGAAATGTAGCAGTCAATTTGCACGCAGCAAGCTCCCACAAACAACAGTGAGATAGAAACCAGTTTACCCACTTTAGTGACATTGGCTGGTTTGGTGGGGTGGGGAGCTGGGGGGGAGGGGAAGGTGTGCAGAGCATCGGGGGTGGGGGGGAGTGGGGTGGAGACAAACATTGACCCAGTATTCTGGGGACAACGCGTCTGCTCTTTTACATAAAAGCGCCACAGGTTCTTTTATATCCGGCTGAGGCAACAGACATCGGTTTAGCCTCTCATCCAAAGGACAGCACGTGCGGCAGCGCAGCACTCCCTCAGTCCTGCACCGGAGCGTCAGCCTAGATTTAACGAGACGAAATGGCACAATGAGAAAGTTACATCCTTGAAGAGAAAATTCTGCAAGTTCCATGTATTGTATTCCAGAACAAAAAGATCAGCTCATGGAATGTGCAATTCCTTCTGTTTAGGCTCATCAACTTCACCTTCAGTTTCCAGTCATTCTGACCTGACAGGTTTTTGACAAACACGAGTGCTGAATATCTTGTCAAGAGTACAAAACGTCCTCTCGGTTAATGGGAAGCATGTGGTTTTTTTTTTCTCTCCCTTACATATCTGGAATAATAAAAATGACTTAATGTTGCTGTGTTAATATTGATGGACTGGGCTACTTACAATAAATACGGCTTGCTCAGAGACGAGCGTTTTCTCTCCAAAGTAGACTTTCCAATTCATCACCCGCCACTCTGTGCACAGAGGAGGTGTTTGCACTGCATCGTGCCGTGCGGCAGGCTGGGAGTGAAATGCAGTAAATCTGCCACCCTCAGCCATTTTATAGCAGAACAGCTACAATTACCCACAGTCAACAGGAAATTAGAATACATATTTTAAAACAAATTGCCTTTTTATTGAGTCTGGGAGTTAAATATGTAGACGTATGGATGGCTGGGAGAATGAGGGCTGTAATTTACTTCAGAGCTTAAAGCCACAGAAACAAGATTCAAGAGGTGGGGCGGCATGGTAGCACAGTGGTTAGCACTGCTGCTTCACAGCTCCAGGGTCCCGGGTTCGATTCCCGGCTTGGTTCACTGTCTGTGTGGAGTTTGCACATTCTCCTCGTGTCTGCGTGGGTTTCCTCCGGGTGCCCCGGTTTTGTCCCACAGTCCAAAGATGTGCAGGTTAGGTTGATTGGCCAGGTTAAAAATTGCCCCTTAGAGTCCTGAGATGCGTAGGTTAGAGGGATTAGCAAGTAAATATGTGGGGGGTAGGGCCTGGGTGGGATTGTGGTCGGTGCAGACTCGATGGGCCGAATGGCCTCCTTCTGCACTGTAGGGTTTCTATGATTCTATGATTCTATGAAGAGTCTGGCGGGTGTTACCCGAGCTCGAGTGTTAAGATGTCACCATGTCTTCACGTTGCACCAGTTTGTGATAGCGAATGTTTTACAGAATGATTTGAGTTGATTTGATTTATTATTGTCGCATGTATTAATATACAGTGAAAAGTATTGTTTCTTGCGTGCTATACAGACAAGGCATACCATTCATAGAGAAGGAAAGGAGAGAGTGCAGAATGTAGTGTTACAGTCATAGCTAGGGTGTAGAGAAAGATCAACTTAATGGGAGGTAGGTCCACTCAAAACATACCCTTCATAGAGTACATAGGGGAGAAGGAAAGGAGAGAGTGCAGAATGTAGTGTTACAGTCATAGCTAGGGTGCAGAGAAAAATGAGCTTAATATAAGGTAGGCAGGGAAGAAGCAGTTTTTGAGTCGGTTGGTACGTGATCTCAGACTTTTGTATCTTTTCCCGACAGAAGAAGGTGGAAGAGAGAATGTCTGGGGTGCGTGGGGTCCTTGATTATGCTGGCTGCTTTTCTGAGGCAGCGGGAAGTGTAGACGAAGCCAATGAGTGGGAGGTTGGTTTGAGTGATGGACTGGGCTATGTTCTCGACCCTTTGTAGTTTCTTGCGGTCTTGGACAGAGCAGGAGCCATACCAAGCTGTGTTACATTCGGAAAGGATGCTTTCTATGGTGCATCTGTAAAGACTGTGCAGCAAAGGTGGCCATTCAGCCCAACTGGTTGTGTGCTGCCCTTTGTACTCTATGTGAGCCTCTTCCCCTTCATCCAACGATTTCAATGAAACCTTTGATTTAATTCTTCTCGTGTATTTATCCGGCTTCCCCTCAGATCTGTCGATAGCATCTTCCTCAGCCTGGCAGCCGATCAAGCAGACTGACTTGGCTTTGATGGTGCTGATTGCTGGAGTGTGGAGGTAGCTGCACCTTTCCAGAGAGACTTCCCCTCACACTGAAGGTGCCGTGAAGCCCCAGGAAAGTAGCAACTGAATGAAGTTCATACGCTTAGGATAAAATAACATGCATCTCGCTGGCAGATCCGCAGTAAGTGTGCAGCCCAGAAGGAATGAACAATAAAACGGGGAAATAAGAATACTGGTCCAAATTGTTTTTTTTAACCCTTCTGGGAATTAAAGCTTCATTATCGATAACGTCGTTTCCCAAACTGAGCGGCACAGGCTTGGAGGGCCGAAGGGCCTGTTTCCTGTGCTGTACTGTTCTTTGTTCTTTGAGGGGACTTCTTGCAAGCTGTGCCCAGCATAACTTCTAATTCTATCTTTTACTCTCGTTCTATGCTTCTAAAACTTTATTCTAACTCTTTTAAACTCTGCATTAAGTTGCTCTACACCCGAGCTATGACTGTAACACTACATTACAGTGTTAACACCTGGAACACCCGACCGCGCAGACCCATCTACCGACGCAGGAACTGCAAGCAAGGCAACAAATCCTCCATTCACACACCGACTAGAGCAAAGAACCTCATTGGACACAACGATACCCTAAACACCGCAAACCACTCTCACCGTCTCCCAGGCTCGAAAAACAGCACACACTCCAGGACGAGTGGAAAATGTGCAGGCCTGTAGATGTGAGTGCAACAACGTGGTCTCAAGGCCCCTCCTCCACAGTTTACTCCTGGCAAATGTCCAATCTCTGGAAAACAAGCTGGACAAACTTAGAGCCAGACTCACTTTCCAAAGAGAACTGAGGGACTGCTGTGTACTCTGTTAGAGCTCCGAAAGCTTGTGTGGCTTTTGCTACCAAATAAACCTGTTGGACTTTAACCTGGTGTTGTTAAACTTCTTACTGTGTACTCTGTTTCACAGAGACGTGGCTCACTCCTGCTTCACCGGACTGTGCCCTACAACCAGAGGGCTTCTCAACCCACCGAATGGACCATACAGTGGCCTCAGGCAAGGCTAGGGGAGGTGGGGTCTGCTTCCTAATCAACACCTTGTGGTGCCGAGACATGGCAACACTGGCGACTTTCTGCTCCCCAGACCTAGAATACCTGACACTAAAATGCCGCCCCTACTACCTTCCGTAGAGTTCACCTCCATTATCCTGATATCAGTTTACATCCCACCCCATGTGGACGTGAAGATCGCACTGGATGAAATATACACCACTACAAATAGCCTTGAGGCGAAACATCCCAAGGCCTTGTTCATCGTGGCCGGGGACTTCAATCAGGCCAAGATCAAGAGCATACTACCAAGTTGCCACCAACACATCTCCTGTTCCACCAGAGGCCCAAACATCCTAGACCACTGCTACACAAATATCATGATGTGGAGATGCCGGCGTTGGACTGGGGTAAACACAGTAAGAAGTTTAACAACACCAGGTTAAAGTCCAACAGGTTTATTTGGTAGCAAAAGCCACACAAGCTTTCGGAGCTCCAAGCCCCTTCTTCAGGTGAGTGGGAATTCTGTTCACAAACAGGGCATATAAAGACACAGACTCAATTTACATGAATAATGGTTGGAATGCGAATACTTACAGCTAATCAAGTCTTTAAGAAACAAAACAACGTGAGTGGAGAGAGCATCAAGACAGGCTAAAAAGATGTGTATAAATATCACAAATACAGCTACACAAATATCAAACATGCCTACCGCTCTATCGCCCGCCCACATTTTGGCAAATCAGACCACAAGGCTGTGCTCCTGCTCCCGGCTCACAAGCAAAAACTGAAAGGGGAGAATCCATCAAAGAGAGTCGTGCAATATTGGTCCGAGGAATCAGATGATCTCCTACGGGGCTGCATGGAGTCAGTGGACTGGTCAGTATTTAAAAACTCTGCGACCAGCCTGAACTAGTTCGCCACTATAGTAACTAACTTCATTCGTAAGTGTGTAGAAGACTGTGCGCCAAAGAAGCAAATCCGTGTGTTCCCCAACCGGAAACCATGGATGAACAGCGATAGCCACTGCTTGCTGAAGGCCAGATCTGAGGTGTTCAAGTCAGGCGACACTGACCGATACAAGAAAGCCAGATACGATTTAAGGAGATCCATCAAAGATGCCAGAAGACAATACCGGACCAAGCTAGAGTCCCAGGCTAGCCACACCGACCCCCGCTGACTATGGCAAGGTCTGCAAGACATAACAGGCTACAAGATGAAGACATATAAAATCGCTGGCTCCAATGCACCCCTCCCTGATGAGCTCAATGCATTCTACGCCCGTTTTGAGCAAGAGGTCAGCGAGAGCATGCCCTCCACCCTGGGAGCCCTGGATGAACCTGTATCTGGGTTCACCATTGCAGATGTCTAGAGCAGCTTTCTTGATGGCCAACCCACGGAAAGCAACTGGCCCGGATGGGGTACCTGGACGTGCACTCAGATCCTGCGCGGATCAGCTGGTGGAGGTATTCACAGACATCTTCAACCTCTCTTTACAACAATCTGAGGTCCCTATCTGCTTCAGGAAGACGACCATCATCCCGGTACCCAAGAAAAACCAAGCAGCGTGCCTTAATGACTATCGGCTGGTGGCTCTGACATCCATCATTATGAAGTGCTTCGAAAGGTTAGTCATTGCACGAATCAATTCCAGCCTCCTGGACTACCTGGATCAACTATGGTTTGCCTACCTCCGCAACAGGTCCACAGCAGACGCCATTTTCCTGGCCCTGCGCTCAGCCCTGGAACACCTAGATAACAAGGACACCTATGTCAGACTCCTATTTGTTGACTACAGCTCAGCCTTCAACACCATTATTCCCACGAAACTCATCTCCAAACTCCGTGGCCTGGGCCTCGGCTCCTCCCTCTGCGACTGGATTCTGAACCTCCTAACTCACAGACCACAATCAGTAATGATAGGCAACAACACCTCCTCCACGATCATCCTCAACACCAGTGCCCCATAAGGTTGTGTTCTCAGCCCCCTACTATACTCCTTATACACCTTTGACTGTGTGGCCAAATTCCCTTCCAATTCGATTTTCAAGTTTGCTGACGACACCACCATAATGGGTCGGATCTCAAACAATGATGAGACAGAGTACAGGAATGAGATAGAGAATCTGGTGAACTGGTGCGGCAACAATAATCTCTCTCTCAATGTCAACAAAACGAAGGAGATTGTCATCACCTTCAGGAAGCGTAAAGGAGAACATGCCCCTGTCTACATCAATGGGGACAAAGTAGAAAAGGGCGAGAGCTTCAAGTTTTTAGGTGTCCAGATCACCAACAACCTGTCCTGGTCCTCCCATGCCGACACTATAGTTAAGAAAGCTCACCAACGCCTCTACTTTCTTAGAGACTAAGGAAATTTGGCATGTCAGCTACGACTCTCACCAACGTTTACAGATGAAAGCATTCTTTCTGGGTGTATCACAGCTTGGTATGGCTCCTGCTCTGCCCAAGACCACAAGGAACCACAAAAGGTCATGAATGAATCCCAAACCATCACCCAAACCAGCCTCGCATCCATTGACTCTGTCTACACTTCCCACTGCCTCTGCAAAGCAGCCAACATAATTAAGGACCCCCTGCGCCCCAGACATTCTCTCTTCCACCTTCTTCTGTCGGGAAAAAGATACAAAAGTCTGAGGTCACGTACCAACCGACTCAAGAACAGCTTCTTCCCTGCTGCTGTCAGACTTTTGAATGGACTTACCTCACATTAAGTTGATCTTTCTCTACACCCTAGCTATGACTGTAACACTACATTCTGCACTCTCTCGTTTCCTTCTCTATGAACGGTATGTTTTGTCTGTATAGCGCGCAAGAAACAATACTTTTCACTGTATGTTAATACATGTGACAATAATAAATCAAATCAAATCAAAATCAAATGTCTTTTGTAGTTTCCAGTTCAACTGCTTCTTGTGGACTAAATTAAACAACAGGGATAAATAAACACAAAACCTGTGGAAGGAGTTTGAAGGAGGGAGGAATCAAGGGAGGGAGGGATAGAGGGAAGGAGGGATTGAGGAAGGGAGGGATCGAGGGAGGGAGGGATTGAGAGAGGTAAGGATCGAGGGCGGGAAGAAGCGAGGAAGGGAGGGATCGAGGAAGGTAGGGATCGAGGAAGGGAGGGATCGAGGAAGGGAAGGATCGAGGCAGGGAGGGATCGGGGAGGGAGGGATCCAGGGAGAGATAATCGAGGAACTGAGTGATCGAGGGAGGGAGGGATTGAGGGAGGGAAGGGGGAAGATTGAGAGAGATAAGGACCGAGGGAGGGAAGGATCGAGGGAGGGAGGGATCGAGGGAGGGAAGGATCATGGGAGGGAGGGACGAAGGGACATCAAGCAGCTTTTATGATCTCAGGACATCTGCAAGTTCTTGAAAGCAAATCAATCACTTTGTGAGTTGTTGTCACTGTTGTGATGTTGGAAAGACAGAATGAAATTTTGCACACAGCAAGATCCCATGTATAGAATCCCTACAGTGCAGAAGAAGGCCATTCGGCTGATTGAGCCTGCAATAACTCTCTGAAAAAGCATCTTACCCAGGCCCAATACCTGTTTGTTCCCTGCTGTTCTTAACAAGTGCCATGAGATCTTTTACATCCTCCTGAGAGAGTACAGAGGATTTTGGTTTAATATTTTCAACATTGCAACACCCACTGACTGTTCCACTGGAGTGTCAACCTTGATTTTGTGTTCAATCCTCGAGGGTTAACAATGTTTTTCCAATTGCCAAATGTCAGAGATTAGAGTTTCGGCCTGGGTGGTGAAGCAAGATGGACATTAGTGAACTGGTCATCCCAATTTATTCTTCCCCTAATTTTCATTTTCATAACATGACGCCCAAGGCAATATCACTCGACTGTTAGTCCAGAAACTCAACGGTTCTGGCGACCCGGGTTCGAAACTCGCCATGGTAGATGGTGGAATTTGAATTCAGCAAAAAAAGTCTGGAATTAAGAATCTACCAATGACCATGAAACCATTGTCGATTGTCGGAAAAACCCATCTGGTTCACTAATGTCCCTTAGGGAAGGAAATCTGCCATCCTTACCTGGTCTGGCCTACATGTGACTCCAGAGCCACAGCAATGTGGTTGACTCTCAACTGTTCCAGGACAACTAGGGATGGGCAATAAATGCTGGCCAGCCAGCGACACCCATGTCCTACGAATGAAAAAAAGTATCTTCATTTCCATCACACAGGTCTTTCTGCATCATTGCACCTCGGGCCAAAGTTTGAGGGCTCAACTAACCAGTGTCCAAATAATACAATGTCCACCATATTCCAATTAAAATGACAAAATGATTGATAAGAACATGAATATAAAGGGAAAAACAGATCTGGATTTAGTCCTACCATCACAGCCTCTGCCAGAGTCCCAGAAATAGTTGGGCATCTGCTGTGGGAAATATGCGACCCGATCATTCTGAGGTTACGAAGGTGCTATTTAAATATAAATCCTTTCTTCGTTCAGCAAGCTTGGTGTACAACAATGTTTTATAGCAAGGTAAATGCCTGAGTTGTCAGAGGATGCAGAGACCCTTCTGTGTGATTTGGACAAGTTGAGCGTGTGGGCAAATGATTGTCCGATGCAGTATAATGTGGATAAAAGTGAGGTTATCCACTTTGGTAGCAAAAACGAGAATGCGCAATGAGACCTGGGTCCTCGGATACCAGTCATTGAAGCTAAGCATGGAACAGACAGTAAAAACTCCAAATGGTATGTTGGCCTCCATAGCGAGAGAATTCGAGTACAGGAGTAGGAATGTCTTGCTGTAATCACAGTAAGAAGTTTAACAACACCAGGTTAAAGTCCAACAGGTTTATTTGGTAGCAAAATAAACCTGTTGGACTTTAACCTGGTGTTGTTAAACTTCTTACTGTGTTTACCCCAGTCCAACGCCGGCATCTCCACATCATTGCTGTAATCATACAGGGCCTTGGTGAGACCACACCTAGAATATTGTGTGCAGTTTTAGTCTTCTTATCTGGGAAAGGCTCCAGAGGGAGTGCAGAGAAAGTTTACCCGACTGATCCCTAAGATGGCGGGACTGATGTATGAGGAGAGATTGAGTCAGTTAGGATTGTACTTCCTGATGGTGGGGGGTATCCCGAACCAGGGGTCATAGTCTGAGGATACAGGGTTTAAGACAGAGATGAAGAGAAATTTCTTCACCCAGTGTGTTCAGCCTGTGGAATTCACTACCAGTAGTTGAGGCCTAAACATTGAATGTTTTCAAGGGAGAGTTCGATTTAGCACTTGAGGTGAAGGGAATCAAAGGATATATCAAAGGAACAGCTTCTTCCCTGCTGCCATCAGACTTTTGAATGGATTTACCTTGCATTAAGTTGATCTTTCTCTACACCCTAGCTATGACTGTGACACTACTTCCTGCACTCTCTCGTTTCCTTCTCTATGAACGGTATGCTTTGTCTGTATAGTGGACAAGGAACAACACTTTTCACTGTATGTTAATACATGTGGCAATAATAAATCAAATCAAATCAAATCAAAGATATGGGGGAAGGCAGGATCAGGCTATCGAGTTGGCTGATCAGCCATGATCATAATGAATGATAACACCAGGTTAAAGTCTAACAGGTTTATTTGGTAGCACGAGCTTTCGGAGCGCTGTTACTTCATCAGGTGAGTGACGAAGGGGCAGCGCTCCGAAAGCTCGTCCTACCAAACAAACCTATTGGACTTTGACCTGGTGTTGTGAGACTACTTACTGTGCCTACCCCAATCCAACGCCGTCAACTCCACATCATAATGAATGATGGAGCAGGCTCAAAGGGCCGAATGCCTACTCCTGCTCCTATGTTTCTATGTTTGTATCATGCCACTTGCTATCCTGTACTCTTTTGTTTTATGGTACAGGAGATTCAGAGATTTAGGTATGTATTGGGCTCTGACACTGCAGTATGATCTGGTGTCTTGGGGGATCCCTCTAATGCAGCGTCTGGCAGTGTGAAGTGCTACACATTGGCTTTATTCAAAGATTTCCTGGCTGTCACCCATCCCTTAACCAATACCATCAGATTCAGATTAAAAGTCATTTATTTCATTTTCCAATAGCTGAGTCTTGCTGTGCACAGATTGTGCTACTATGTTGGCCTGTAAAAGTGTAGGGGCAACATCTCAAGAGTAGTTCATTGGTATGGGAAGCGACCCGGGGCAGTTGAGGACAAAGGAGAGCAAAGAAAAGCAAGTTCTTTCAAGGTTCTTTCAAGTTCAAGGTAGAAAAGGGAATAAGAAAAACGACAGGCAGCGAAACCAAGGACAAAGTTCAAACAGGACTACAGAGAAAAATATTGGGAGCAAGGCAAACAATGTTAAAAAGACAAGCTTAAAGGCTCTGTGCCTTAATGCGCGGAGTATTTGCAATAAAGTGGATGAACTAATCGCGCAGATAGATGTAAACGGGTACGATTTAATTGGGATTACGGAGACATGGCTGCAGGGTGACCAGGGATGGGAACTGAATATCCCAGGGTATTCAATATTTAGGAAGGACAGGCATAAAGGAAAAGGTGGTGGAGTGGCACTGCTGGTTAAAGAGGAAATTAATACAATAGTGGGAGAGGATATTAGCTCTGACAATGTGGAGTCTGTATTGGTAGAATTGAGAAATGCCAAGGGGCAAAAAACATTAGTGGGTGTCATATATAAGCCCCCAAACTGCAGTGGTGATGCCGGGAATGGAATTAAACATGAAATTAGAGATTAAAGTTTATTTATTAGTCACAAGTAAGGCTTACGTTAATACTGCAGTGAAGTTACTGTGAAATTCCCCCAGTCGCCACATTCTGGCGCCTGTTCAGGTCAATGCACTTAACCAGCACGTCTTTCAGACTGTGGGAGGAACCCAGAGGAAACCCACACAGACACGGGGAGAACGTGCAAACTCCACACAGACAGTGACCCAAGCTAGGAATCGAACCTGGGTCCCTGGCGCTATGAGGCAGCAGAGCCAACCACTGTGCCACCGTGCCGCCCCCGATGCATGTGATAAGGGAATATCGGTGATCATGGGTGATTTTAATCTGCACATGGACTGGGCAAATCAAATTAGCCACAATGCCGTAGAGGAGGAATTCCTGGAGTGTTTACGGGATGGTTTCCTTGACCAACATGTGGAGGAACCAACTAGAGAGCAGGCCATCTTAGACTGGGTACTGTGTAATGAGAAGGGAATCATTGCCAATCTAGCTGTATGAGATCCCTTGGGGATGAGCGACCATAACATGATAGAATTTTTTATCAAGATGGAGAGTGAAGTAGTTGATTCGGAGACTAGGGTGCTGAATCTTAATGAAAGAAACTATGAGGATATGAGACGTGAGTGGGCCTTGATAGCTTGGGGAGAGTTACTTAAAGGGATGACAGTGCAATGGATAAGCAATGGCAAACATTCAAGGAACGCATGGGGGAACTGCAGCAACTGTATATTCCTGTCTGGCACAAAAGCAAAATGGGTAAGAGGGCCAATCCATGGTTTACAAAGGAAATTAGAGAGAGTATCCGATCTAAGGAAGAAGCATACAGATTGGCCAAGAAAAATAATAGGTCTGAGGATTGGGAGCAGTTTAGAATTCAGCAAAGAAGGACCAAGGGATTGATTAAGAAGGGGAAAATACAGTACGAAAGTAAGCTTGCAGGGAACGTAAAGATTGACACTAAGAGTTTCTATAGATACATGAAGAGAAAGAGGTTGGTGAAGACAAATGTAGGTCCCCTACAGACAGAAACGGGGAATGTCTAATAAGGGACAAAGAAATGGCCAAGCAACTGAATACATACTTTGGTTCTGTCTTCACAGAAGAGGACACAAATCAGATGCCAGAAATGTTGGAGAATGCAAGATTTAGTGAGAGGGAAGAACTGAGGGAGATCAATATTAGTAAAGAAATGGTGCTGGGAAAATTGATGGGATTGAAGGCGGATAAATCCCCAGGACCTGATAATCTACATCCCAGAGTACTTAAGGAAGTGGCTCTAGAAATAATGGATGCATTTGTGGTCATCTTCCCAGATTCTATAGACTCCAGAACAGTTCCTGCAGACTGGAGGGTAGCGAATGTCACTCCAATATTCAAAAAGGGAGGTAGAGAAAAAACAGGGAATTATAGACCAGTAAACTTAACACCGGTAGTGGAGAAAATTCTCGAATCCATTATCAAGGATTTTATAGCAGAGCATTTAGAAAGCAGTGGCAGGATCAGACAGAGTCAGCATGGATTTATGAAGGGGAAATCATGCTTGACAAATCGGTTGGAATTCTTTGAAGTAGAGTTGACAAGGGGTAACCAATAGATGTGGTATATTTGGACCTCCAGAAAGTATTTGACAAAGTCCCTCACAAGAGATTATCGTGTAAGATTAAAGCACATGAGATTGGGGGAAGCGTATTGAGATGGTTGGCAGAGAGGAACCAAAGAGTAGGAATTAATGGGTGCTTTTCAAATTGGCAGGCAGTAACTAGTGGAGTGCCACAGGGATCGGTGCTGGGACCCCAGCTATTCACAATATATATTAATGATTTGGATGAGGGAACAAAATGTAACATCTCAAAATTTGCAGATGATACCAAGTTGGGTGGGAGGATGAACTGTGACGAGGATGCAGAAATTCTTCAGAATGATCTGAACAAGTTGGGTGAGTGGGCAAATCATTGTCAGATGCAGTATAATTTGGATAAATGTGAAGTTATTCATTTTGGAAGCAAAATCAAGAAGGCAGATTACTACCTGAATGGCTGTAAATTGGGAGAGGGGAGCGTGCAGCGGGACCTGGGTGTCCTGGTGCACCAGTCACTGGAGGTAAGCATGCAGGTGCAGCAGGCGGTAAAGAAGGCAAGTGGTATGTTGGCCTTCATTGCGAGAGGTTTTGAGTACAGGAGCAGGGATGTGTTGTTGCAATTATACAGGGCTTTGGTGAGGCCACACCGAGAATATTGTGTGCGGTTTTGGTCTACTTTTCTGAGGAAGGATGTTCTTGCTCTCGAGGGAGTGCAGCGAAGGTTTATCAGGCTGATTCCGGGGATGGCAGGACTGATGTATGAGGAGAAATTGACTAGGTTAGGATTGTTTTAGCTGGAGTTCAGATGGATGAGGGGGGATCTCATAGAGACTTATAAAATTCTAACAGGACTAGACAGAGTAGATGCAGGGAGGATATTCCCGATGGTGGGGAAGTCCAGAACCAGGGGTCACAGTCTGAAGATTCAGGGTAGACCATTTAGGACGGAGGTGAGGAGACATTTCTTCACCCAAAGAATGGTGAGCCTGTGGAATTCATTACCACAGGAAGTAGTTGATGCCAAAACATTGAATGTATTCAAGAGGCGGCTGGATGGGGCGAATGGGATCAAAGGTTATGGGGAGAAAGCAGGATTAGGCTATTGAGTTGGATGATCAGCCATGATCATAATGAATGGCGGAGCAGGCTCGAAGGGCCAAATGGACTCCTCCTGCTCCTATCTTCTATGTTTCTAGGTTTCTTTTTGCTGGTTGTATTGAGCCACTGGCTACAGCAGCATCACTCAAGTGTCTTTGGTGAGTTTTGTTTGGTCAGGGTCAGAGGCTCTCTCATCTCAGTAAAACTGGAGACCTCTAGTAATATGTCATGGGCAGGTGTCTAATTGACTAACAGAATGAAAGGAGGCACCTTGGCCCAGATTTATTCTTCACTGCTTTCTGTGTTAGTGTCAGGGCATGAATGTTCCTGAAATGTTTTGTGCATGTTTAGAATGGAGATCGTGGCCTGTGTACTTAATTTAAAAATCCCTTTCTGAAGAGTCATAGAATCCATACAGTACAGGAAAGACCATTCAGCCCATCGAGTTTGCACCCAGGCCCTCTCCCCTGTAAACCACACATTTATCATGGCTAATCCATTTAACCTACACATCTTTGGACACAAGGGGGCAGTTTGGCATGGCAAATCCACCCAACTTGCACATCTTTGGACTGTGGGAGGAGGCTGGAGAACCCAGAGGAAACCCATGCAGACACGGGGAGAACTTGCAGACTCTGCACAGACAGTGACCCAAGGCCAGAATTGAATCTGGGTCCCTGGAGATATGAGGCAGCAGCGCTAACCAGTGTGCCACCATGCCACCCACTTGCATTTATATAACACTTTTGCCGCAGTAAAACATCCCAAGGAGAGTTATCAAACAAAATCTGACACCCAGCAACAGCAGCGATCGCTGGCATAGTCAAAGAGTGAGACCTTAAGGAACGCTTAAAGCCTCATCATCTGAGGATGCACTCTACCACTATAATTATATTAAACAGGTCTCACAACACCAGGTTAAAGTCCAACAGGTTTATTTGGAATCACGAGATCACGAGCTTTCGGAGTGCTGCTCCTTCATCAGGTGATTGGAGGAGCAGCGCTCCGAAAGCTCATGATTCCAAATAATCCTGTTGGACTTTAACCTGGTGTTGTGACACTTCTTACTGTGTCCACCCCAGTCCAATGCCGGCATCTCCACATCATTACATTAAACAAGATGGTATTGGACACCTTACTAATTTTAAATAGCAGTGGCCAGATGCAGACAATTGAAGGTACAGCTACTGACGGTGGAGTAACGAATACCAGGGAAGTACCTCATTGGCTGTAAAGTGCTTCGAGTGCGCCTTGAGATTGGGAAAGACACTGCATAAACGCAGAGAGCTTGGGAGCTTGGTGCACAGAGCAGTCGGATAAAGGAGGAGGTAGGGGGAGTTTCAAACTTTCTGCCTGTTTGTAAGCCTAAAATGGTGACAGTAACACTGATGGCTCTTGTATAACCCTGTCGCTTCATTAAATGGTGCTCTCGCAGACGTACAGTTCATTCGCAGGGACCGAGTGACAAAATATCGATCGGCCTTGTGGGTTGCTCAATCCAAGCAATTTGGATAGGGGTCATCACTGCGAGTGTCCTGATAGAAGGGGAGCAAGTAAACAAGCACTGGCTACATTATAAATCATTTCTAATCAATACGCAGCCTTTCAGAGTCTCCCGAAAACCTGATTAATAAAAAGCCATGTGGTGAGTTTTCATAATATAGGTTAAAAAAAACCTCTGTGTTTCATTCAGTGAAAGGAGGGTGAAAAGTTTCAGTTAATTGCAATCGGTGCTTCAGCGATTTGACTTCCAAGAAAGAGATTCTCTGAACCTGAGGAGGTGATGTTGTCAATTTCTTGATGCTCTGAGTCCTGCATCAAAATGGTTTCAAGTTTTGGACTCTCTGTGATTGAGTTGGTAAATGTACTGCACACTGTGGTGTCTGTGGACAGGAAGATCCGACATCTGTGTTCAATCGGCAGCGTTTGACCCGAGAGCACATCGAGCTTACTCCACTATTCAGTAGTATCATGGCTGATGGGGCAGCATGGTGGCACAGTGGTTAGCGCTGCTGCCTCACAATGACAGGGACTCAGGTTCGATTCTGGCCTTGGGTGACTGTCTGTGTGGGGTTTACATGTTCTCCCCGTGTCTGCGTGGGTTTCCTCTGGGTGCTCCAGTTTCCTCTCACAGTCCAAAGATGTGCATGTTATGTGGATTGACATGCTAAATTGCCCCTCAGTGTCCAAAGATGTGCAGGTTAGGTGGGTAGGCCATGCTAAATTGGCCCTTAATGTCCAAAGATGTGTAGGTTAGGAAGATTGGCCATGGTAAATACATAGAGTTACAGGGGTGGGGGTGGGCCTGGCTCAGATGTTCTTTTGGAGAGTCAGTGCAGACTCAATGGGCCAAATACCCTCTTTCTGCATTGTAGGGATCTGATGAAGTTTTGTCTCAAACCCACTTTCCCACCCATTGCTTATATTCCTTGATTCCCAGAGGGACCAAACACCTGTCTATCCCAGCCTCATATTTATTCAACAATGGAGCATCTATAACCCTCCGGGGAAGAGAATTCCAAAGATTCACAAATGCGTTGAGTGAAGTAATTCCTCCACATCTTAGTCCTAAATGATCACCCCCCCTCATCATGAGACTGTGTCTCTGTGTTCCTCTAACCAGCGGAAAACCCCTCCCAGAGTCTACCTCATCAAGCTCTTTCAGAATCTTCAATGAGATCACCTTTCATTCTTCCAAATTCCGAAGAACATGGGCCCAATTCACTGTATCTCCCACAGGAATAATCAACCATCTCCTTTTTCTGAAATCTCGTGAAGTTGTTGCGACGTCACTTTGGCAGAGGAAGTGGCCCAGCAGGAAGTCAGATCTGAAGCATGGTCACTTGGGTGAGGTGATGTGGGGGTGACCTCCAGAAACCACGCAATCGATAAACTCAGCAGTTGTGGCAGCATCAATGGGATGGCACAGTGGTTAGCACTGCTGCCTCACAGCATCAGGGACCTTGGTTCAATTCCGGCCTTGGATCATTGTCTGTAAGGAGTTTGCACATTCTCCCCGTGTCTGCGTGGGTTTCCCTGGGTTTCCTCCGGGTGCTCCGGTTTCCTCCCACAGTCCAAAGATATGCGGATTAGGTTGATTGGCCATGCTAAATTGACCCTTAATGTCAGGGGGATAGGGAGGGTAAAATATAAGGGGTTATGGGGATAGGACAGGACCTGGATGGGATTGTTGTCGGTGCAGGCTCGATGGGCCAAATGGCCTCCTTCTGAACTGTAGGTTCTATGAGAGAGAAAATAAAGTTAACGTTTCGAGTCTGTCCGACTCTACTTCAGATTTCCAGCATCCACTGTACTTTGCTTTTATTTTAGTCTTTACTTCTCAAAGCAATTGAAAAATGATGTCAGGCATTGGCTTAGTAGTCTAGTAATCCAGCCCCTCAGTGCGCTGGGGACCCGGATTCGAATCCCACCACTGCAGATGGTGGAATTTGAATTAAATAAATATTTGGAACTAAAAGTCTAACGATGACAGTGAAGCCATTATTATAAAAACCCATCTGGTTCGCTATTGTCCTTTATAATGGACAATGGCTTCAAGATCATTGTTAGAATTTTGGTTCCAGATATTTATTAAATTTAACTTCAACCATCTGCTGTGGTGGGATTCGAACCCTGGTCCCCAGAGCATTACCCTGGGTCTCTGGATTACTGGTCCAGTGGCAATATTGGATACTGCAAAAGCAATGGGCCCTGATAACATTCCGGCAATAGTACTGAAGACTTGTGCTCCAGAACATGCCGCTCCCCTAGCCAAGCTCTTCCAGTACAGTTACAACGCTGGCATCTACCCAACAATGTGGAAAATTGCCCAGGTACGTCCTGTACACAAAAAGCAGGACAAATCCAACCCACCCAATTACCGCCCAATCAATCTACTCTCGATCATCAGTAAAATGATGGAAGGCGTCATCGACAGCGCTATCAAGCAGCACCTGTTCAGCAATAACCTGCTCAGTGACGCCCAGTTTGTGTTTCGTCAGGGTCACTCAGCTCCTGACCTCATTCCATCCTTGGTTCCAACATGGACAAAACAGCTGAATTCCAGAGGTGAGGTGAGAGTGACAGCCCTTGACAGCAAGGCCGCATTCGACTGAGTGTGGCATCAAGGAGCCCTAGCGAAGCTGGAATCAATATGTATCCGGGGGCAAACTCTCCGCTGGTTGGAGTCATACCTGGTATATAGAAAGATGGTTGTGGTTGTGGAGGGTCAGTCATCTCAGCTCCACGCCATCACTGCAGGAGTCCCTCAGGGGAATGTCCTAAGCCCAACCATCTTCAGCTGCTTCTTCAATGACCTTCCTTCCATCATAAGGTCAGAAGTGGGGAAGTTCGCCGATGATTGCACCATGTTCAGCACTATTCACAACTCGTCAGGTACTGAAGCAGTCCATGTTCAAATGCAACAAGATCTGGACAATATCCAGGCTTGGGCTGACAAGTGGCAAATAACATTCGTGCCACACAAATGCCAGGCAATGATCATCACCAATAAGAGACACTCTAACCACTGCCCCTTGACATTCAATGGTGTAACCATCACTGAATCCCCCACTGTCAACATTCTTGGGGTTACCATTGACCAGAAACTCAACTGGACTCACCACATAAACACAGTGGCTACAAGTAACTCACCTCCTGACTCCCCAAAGCCTATCCACATCTACAAGGGACAGGTCAGGAGTGTGATGGAATACTCCCCACTTGCCTGGATGGGTGCAGCTCCAACAACACTCAAGAAGCTTAACACCATCCAGGACAAAGCAGCCCCACTTGAGTGGTACCACATCCACAAACATTCAATCCCTCCACCACTGACACTCAGTAGCAGCAGGGTGTACCATCTACAAGATGCACTGCAGCAATTCACCAAAGATCCTTAGATAGCACCTTCCAAACCCACGGCCACTTCCATCTAGAAGGACAAAGGCAGCAGATAAATGGGAACACCACCACCTGCAAATTCCCCTCCAAGCCACTCACCATCTTGGAAATATATCGCCATTCCTTTGCAGTCACTGGGAAATCCCGGAATTCCCTCCCTAACGGCATTGTGGGTCAACCCACAGAACATGGACTGCAGCGATTCAAGATGGCGGCTCACCACCACCTTCTCAAGGACGACGAGGGATGGCCAATAAATGCTGGCCAGCCAGCGACGCCCATCGAATGAATAAAAAAAAATACCACTACGCCACTGCTTGACCTCATTTTTAGACTGTTTAGAAGCTGCTGTAAGAAATGAGGAGAGATTGAGAGGGGCCTTTAAATTGGTGGCCGTGACTGCTTTCCCATTCACAACATAATCCACCCCTCCTACTGACGTCTCAGCCCACACCCCCAATTCGATGTGGAGCCCCCATTTGTTTTGGTAATTGGCTACCTTCCCGCTGGGCAGCCATTGATTGGCCGTCCAAGATTTGCTTGACTGAGCTGAGACGGTTGGGGTGGGTGCAAGTGGATCACTCACTTCCCTAACTCTGCTGAGATCCATAAAGTAAGAATTTTAACAACACCAGGTTAAAGTCCAACAGGTTTATTTGGTAGAAAAAGCCACACAAGCTTAAGGCTCCGAAAGCTTGTGTGGCTTTTGCTACTAAATAAACCTGTTGGACTTTAACCTGGTGTTGTTAAACTTCTTACTGTGTTTACCCCAGTCCAACGCCGGCATCTCCACATCATGAGATCCATAAAGTCCAGCCCTGTGACTGAATTGGCAAAGATTCTCATTATTCTATTCATAATGTCGCCACTGGGAGGTGCTCAGGAGACTCCCCATTGCCGGAAAATTTGATATTTTTCAGGGTTTTAAAGAATTAAATTTTCAGGAGAATGTTTTTTTTTATTTGTTCATGGGCTGTGGGTGCCACTGGCAAAGCCAGCAGCCATCGCTCATCCTGAACTGCCCGTGAGAAAACTGCTGCTGTTCTAGGTATACCCAACTAAGGCACCATGGTTAGCATGGATCAGCTGGACTGAAGGGCCTGTTTCCGTGCTGTGTTGTCCTATGCCTCTGTGACTTGCATAATTGAAACTACTCAGTTCATTTCTAACATTGACAATTGTATGGTTCCTTTTGCCCAAGGAACACGTTGAAAACCAATTGTTGGAATTGTGAAAATCCTCCTGTGATTGGGATTGAAAGCTCATGTTCCTGGTAGCATGGTGGCACAGCACATTGGCACGTGGCATCAACTAAGAGTATCTCCTCAGCATGGTAGATGAACTGCTTCCCTAACCTTTACACGCCAATGGGTTTTCAATGTTGACTGAGTAACTGTGAGGACTTAGTGAGGAGGGGAAGCCGGGTGGATGTAAAGTCAGACAAGGTGTAGAACAGATAGCCGGTCTGGATTTGCCTGACCCATTCCTGTTGCATCCCTTAAAATGGACATCACTACACCCAAGATTTGTGGTTCCAGAGATTGCGGGAATAATGCGAATGCTCACGTGTTATTTAATGAGCTGTTAATGCAACCTGTATGTGGCATGGGTCATCACTCATTCTGTGTTCAGCTTGAGATGGCTCCTGCTCTGCCCAAGACCGCAAGAAACTACAAAGGGCTGTGAATGTAGCCCAATCCATCACACAAACCAGCCTCCCATCCATTGACTCTGGTAACACTTCCCGCTGCCTCAGCAAAGCAACCAGCATAATTAAGGACCCCACGCACTCCAGACATTCTCTTTTCCACCTTCTCCCATTGGAAAAGGATGCAAAAGTCGTCACATACCAACCAACTCAAGAACAGCTTCTTCCCTGCTTCCATCAGACTTTTGAATGGACTTACCTTGCATTAAGTTGATCTTTCTCTACACCCTAGCTACGACTGTAACACTACATTTTGCACTCTCTCTTTTCCTTCTTTATGAATGGTATGTTTCGTCTGTATAGCGCGCAAGAAACAATACTTTTCACTATATACTAATACATGTGACAATAATAAATCAAATCAAATCAAATCAAAGTGAAATCAGTTATGCAAGTCTGTTTACTATTGATGCTCACTGGGCTCGATTGGGTGTGGATTCCGAGAAAAGTAAACAAAACCAGTGAAAGACTTGGAAGCAGCACGGTGGCACAGTGGTTAGCGCTGCTGTCTCACAGCACTAGGGACCAGGATTTGTTTCCCAGCTTGGGTCACTGTTTGTGCCGAGTCTGTATGTTCTCCCCGTGTCTGTGTGGGTTTCCTCCAGGTGCTCTAGTTTCCTCCCACAGTCCGAAAGACATGCTGGATAGGTGCATTGGCCATGCTAAATTCTCCCTCAGCGTACCCGAACAGATGCCGGAGTGTGGCGACTAGGGGGATTTTCACAGTAACTTCAATGCAGTGTTAATGTAAGCCTACTTGTGACACTAATAAGCAAACTTATAAAGCTTGAGCTGTAGGCATGAGGGCAGGCATTTTGTGACTGCACTGTTTATAAAGTTATTTAGAACAAAATGTAGAAAATCGTGCCAACACTGCATTGCTGTGAGGAAGATCAAATATTTAGATTATACAACAGCGTAGGAGCCATTATTAGCTGATGTGTTGCCAGAGTATCTAAAGCCAGGCTTATTACCAAGGGTCCGTTTGTTTGCTTCCAGTTGTTAGGCTGTTAACTTCAATCAGATCATTGAAATTTTTAATCGGATGGGTTAACTCACCATTTTGTGGTAAATTTACTGTGCAAATAAGTGGAAAATTCTATCCATGCCCTTCGGCAGCAAGTTTCTGGATTTCTCCTGATATCCTCCAGAATCTGTTCTTCAGAGTCATGATCAATGAATATTTTGTTTCCCCTTCAAAATGCACATGAAAAATCTAAGTGAACGGATGTTTTGGTCAACAATCAACAGGACTAAACAGCAGGAAGAACTTTCTTCCATGTCTATTTTTGTATAGCCAAGTCAGTGAGCAACAACTTCCAAATTTTATGTAGTGCTGGTCAAGATATTTTAGGACAAATGCTTTCTCCATTAGTACTTGGGGGAGAGGGGATAAAGGATCTTCTGCCTGAGGAGCATTGGATAGGAGAAGATTGCAAAGACAGCACAGATTATATCCGAAGGGTCATCTAGACTTGAACAATTGGCTCTATTCTCTCCGTAAGAAGTCTCACAACATCAGGTTAAAGTCCAACAGATTTATTTGGTAGCATGAACTTTCGGAGTATTGCTCCTTCTTCAGGTGAGTGAAGAGTGAAGACTCTTCACTCACCTGAAGAAGGAGCGATAGTCTGAAACTTCATGTCAGACCTGCTGAGATTTTCCAGCATTTTCTGTTTTTGCATCTCTTTCCGGACCTCCTTTGAAAGGAACATTCCAGAAGCAGGTGCAGTACAGTGCCTTCCTCACCGCAGTCATCTTGAGGGCAACATCTGGAGGGAGGGACACTCCAGACATAAAGGAAGCATCTGTTGGGGAGGGCCTTTCTCAGCACCAGCTACACTATGTCTTGGTGCTTGTTTGAAAGTTCTAGTGATGCGGTGTTCTGCCAGGTGACCCTGATAGCCTGCTCAGGGAACCATCCGACAGGATCCAGTATCTCCTCTTCCCGCCTCTAGAACGTTACATATGGATCAATGCCTGGCAGATTTGTGGTCAGAGATATTGTTCAGTGTAAATGTCTTCATGAAGGACAGTTCGGTCCAACTTGGAGAATACCGCGGCATCATGGGTAGACTCATCCTTTGCAACAGGACAGCTAGAACCTCAGCACCTAATGACACTCGGGGGGGTGGATTGTCAGTCTGTGTTCACCGTCAGAGAGAATCGTGATGCTGACTTAAAATCCGCTGGGAACGGGGATACGCGATTCTCTCCGGAGACATTGCGTTCCACAATTTTCCCCACCCCTTGCCAGTGACATCACAAGGTTCATACTCACAAAGTGCAAGAGCCTCATTTTAATGTATCTGCAAATTTTAATATAATTAACAGACCCTCCTGCCATATCTTCCCCCTCTCACCATATTCTCAAACCTCTCTGGATGTGACAACCTGCTGGTGAGGATTACAACAGATTCACCCAGACATGAACCTGCTATGGGGATCCCCCAGGTGCCACAAAAGTGCATATAGCCCCCCAGGGAGAGAGGGCTATGCCTGGGCACTGCCCCCTGACATCGCCCCCTGGCACTGTCCCCTGGCACAGGTTGACACTATGCCAACCTGTGCCGGGGGCAGTGTCAGGGCGGACGCTAGTGGGAGCCTCATTGTTGGGGGGGGTTTATGTATGTGTAGCTGGGGGAGGGGGAGTGGGTGCACTGAATGGGGGAGGAAATGTTGGCGATGATCTAGAGGGGATGGTGCGGGGATGACGGTGAGAGGGAAATGCCGGTGATAATGGCGGGGGGTGGGGGGAGGGATGGCAAGGGGAAGGGAGGGAGATGCCAGCGATGATCAGAGAGGAGGTGGGGTGACGGGAGAGGGGGATGCCGGCGCTGACCTTCTGGGCGAGTGGCGAGTGAATCAGTGGTGGGATGGGGGGAAGGTTATTTTTTGCTCTGATTCGGGCACCCTTTAAAAACGGCACCCCAATCTCTCTGGAGCCATCTTTGTCGGCGTATTTAGGCCCTGCCCCTCACAATGACAGCCCCCACACTCCTCCCCCTGCCGTTTCTTTTGGATGAAGCGGCATATGGTTTGGAGAGAATACCTGCCTGTTTCTCTGGAGAGAAACACATCAGTTTTCAGTTGGACCCGGACACAAGGTTCCGTCCTTGGCCTTCGGGGACCGACGGTCCACATACAACTTGATGCAGCCACTCCGAAAAGTGACCATCAGTGTGGACGGTGAGAAACAATTTCCTCTGGTGTGAGAATCCAGAACAAAGTGTAACCATTCGTGAAGCACTTCTTCACACAAACAGTAGTGGAAATCTAGAACCCACTCCCTCAAAATGCTGGGATGCTAATTAAAAATTTCAACGCTGAAATTTTTATTGGGCTTGTATGTTAAAGCATTTAGGACTGAGGCGGGTCGATGGAATTAAGGTGCAGATTGACCTGGATCTAATTGAATGGTGGAACTGGTATGAGGGACTGAATGGCCTTCTCCTGGTAAACTGCTGATAACGGTGGTGTCCTGTAACAACTGCCTCTTGACTTCTTTCATTTTGATTTGATTTGATTTATTATTTATTCTTTCATGGGACATGGGCGTCGCTGGCTGGCCAGCATTTATTGCCCATCCCTTGTTGCCCGAGGGCAGTTGAGAGTCAACCACATTGCTGTGGCTCTGGAGTCACATGTAGGCCAGACCAGGTAAGGACGGCAGATTTCCTTCCCCAAAGGACATTAATGAACCAGATGGGTTTTTCCGACAATCGACAATGGTTTCATGGTCATCAGTAGATTCTTAATTCCTGATTTCTTTTTATTGAATTCAAATTCTGCCACCTGCCGTGACGGGATTCGAACCCAGGTCGCCAGAACGTTAGCTGAGTTTCTGGATTAATAGTCTAGTGATAATACCACCAGGCCAGTGCCTCCCCATTGTCACATGTATTGGGATCCAGTGAAAAGCATTGTTTCTTTTGCACTATACAGACAAAGAATACCGCTCATAGAATACAAAGGGAAAAGGGAAGGAGAGGGTGCAGAATGTAGTGTCGCAATCACAGCTCGGGTGTAAGGGGAGTTAAAGATAGAATTAGAGAAGTCACCGCGCTCCAGCGCCATCTTGAATCTTTTGCTTTTACTGTCTAACCTTGGGATTGTGTGTTTCTCGGCCGTTCATTTGAACCAAAAAGAAACAAAAAAAGGTTTAAAGCTTTGCAGCCCAGTTTTAGCCAGAACACAAGATGCAGTCACAATCCCTCTATTAACTGTGGCCTCTCTTGGAGGCCTTGTGAATCAGGCTAGGACCTGACCGCCTTTTCTCTACACACCGTCAGTTCTCTGTGCCAAGTTACAATACGACGGTAACCAATTCCCTGGTAAATTTATAGCCCGAATGCTGTCACATTAATCATGGCGGCACAGTGGCACAGTGGTTAGCACTGCTACATCACAGTGAAGGGGCGTCGGGTTCGATTCCCGACTTGGGTCTGTGTGGAGTTTGCACATTCTCCCACGTGTCTGCGTGGGTTTCCTCCGGATGCTCCGGTTTCCTCCCACGGTCCGAAAGGCGTGCTGGTTAGGTTGGTCATGCCAAATTCTCCCTCAGTGTACCCAAACAGGCGCCGGAGTGTGACGACTAGGGGATGCTCACAGTAACTTCATTGCAGTGTTAATGTAAGCCGACTTGTGACTCTATTAAATAACAAAAAATAGGCAAATCCAATGGATGATTTGCCCTGTCGGAATAATAGGGCACAATTTGTGTTTCCTTTTATTCAATTATTATTTCCTCCTTTCTTGAAAAAGAATAAATAGTTCTCAAATTTTAAATTGGCAAATTGTAATATCCTTGATGGTTTTCTTTCATTAATCAAGATATAATTTACAGCCTTGATACAATTACCAGAAATCATTCCATTAAAATATTCTTGTCCTTAACATTCTGCTGATAAGCAAAGCTTACCGATGGAGATCACCTTGAAGCGAATGATGGAATGTTTTTTTTGCTTGCTATTCTTGTGCGGTTGCAGATAACCTGGGATATAAACTCATACAAGAAGAGACTTGCTGTTGTTAAATCTATTTATAACCAAATAACGTATGACTTTCGCTTTGCGTCTTAAAGTTCAGCAGAATTATTATCGACTTCTGAATGAGGCAGCTGCAAATGTTAATTAACTGCTGGTTGGATTAAAGGTGGCACGGAGGACTGGCACAGGATGAATGAGTCACGACCAGTGCCAGCAGAGCTGAATCAGAGCTGCATGATGCACTGACTAGGGTCACTCAAACCAGCTTTATGCTGAGGTAAAGCAACCCAATGTGATTGGCGAAGAACGGTGATTTTAAAAAATTAATTCGTGGGACATGGGCGTCGTTGGCTGGTCAGCATTTATTGCCCATCCCTAGTTGTCCTTATTCAGAGTGCAGCTGAGAGAAATGGCAGATGGAGTTCAATCCTGATAAATGCGAAGTGATGCATTTTGGTAGAAATAATGTAGGGAGGAGCTATACGATAAATGGCAGAAACAAAAAGGGTGTAGATACGCAGAGGGACCTGGGTGTGCAAGTCCACAGATCCTTGAAGGTGACGTCACAGGTGGAGAAGGTGGTGAAGAAGGCATATGGCATGCTTGCCTTTATAGGACGGGACATAGAGTATAAAAGTTGGGGTCTGATGTTGCAGCTGTATAGAACATTGGTTCGGCCGCATTTGGAATACTGCGTCCAGTTCTGGTCGCCACACTACCAGAAGGACTTGGAGGCTTTGGAGAGAGTACAGAGGAGGTTTACCAGGATGTTGCCTGGTATGGAGGGGCTTAGTTATGAGGAGAGATTGGGTAAACTGGGGTTGTTCGCCCTGGAAAGACGGAGGATGAGGGGAGACTTAATAGAGGTATATAAAATTATGAAAGGCATAGATAGGGTGAACGGTGGGAAGCTTTTCCCCAGGTCGGTGGTGACGTTCACGAGGGGTCATAGGTTCAAGGTGAAGGGGGGAGGTTAAACACAGATATCAGAAGGACATATTTTACACAGAGGGTGGTGGGGGCCTGGAATGCGCTGCCAGGCAAGGTGGTGGAGGCGGACACACTGGGAATGTTTAAGACTTATCTAGATAGCCATATGAACGGAGTGGGAATGGAGGGATACAAAAGAATGGTCTAGTTTGGACCAGGGAGCGGCACGGGCTTGGAGGGCCGAAGGGCCTGTTCCTGTGCTGTATTGTTCTTTGTTCTTTGTTCAACCACATTGCTGTGGCTCTGGAGTCACATGTAGGCCAGACCAGGTAAGGACGGCAGATTTCAGGGGTGGCACGGTGGCACCGTGGTTAGTACTGCTGTCTCACAGCACCAGGGACCCGAGTTCAATTCCGGCCTCGGGTCACTGTCTGTGTGGAGTTTGCACATTCTCCCGGTGTCTGTGTGGGTTTCCTCCGGGTGTTCCAGTTTCCTCCCACAGTCCAAAACGGTGCAGGTTAGGTGGATTGGCCATGATAAATTGACCTGAGTAGCAGGGGGATTAGCAGGGTAAATATGTGGAGTTACGGGAATAGGGCCTTTGTGGAATTGTGGTCAGTGCAAACCCTATGGGCCAAATGGCCTCCTTCTGCACTGTAGGGATTCTATCATTTCCTTCCCTAAAGGACATGAGTGAACCAGATGGGTTTCTCCGACAATCGACCATGGTTTCATGCTCATCAGTAAATTCTTAATTCCAGATATTTTTTATTGAATTCAAATTCTACCAGCTGCCGTGGTGGGATTCGAACCCGGGTCACCAGAGCATTAGTTGAGTTTTTGGATTGATAGTCTCACGATAATATCACATCGTGGATTATCGGAAAAACCCATCTGGTTCTCTAATGTCCTTTAGGGAAGGAAATCTGCTGTCCTTACCTGGTCTGTCCTACATGTGATTCCAGAGCCACAGCAATGTGGTTGACTCTCAACTGCCCGCCAAGGGCAACTAGAGATGGGCAATAAATGCAGGCCAGCCAGCGACGCCCATGTCCCACGAATGAATAAAAAAAAAGTAGTGGGATCAAGTTCCATAGCTTGGGGATAACCTTTCCTGTGACGGGAAAGTACCTCCAATATCATCCTGCTTAGTGAAGTTCACATCGAAGAAGTGCTCTGTTTATGTAAAGTCCTGCTGCTACCCTCTCCCCCACCCCACCACTGTGCACCCCCCTTGTAATGTCCTGCTGCTCCCCACCCCTCCCCCACCACCACACCCCCCCCTTGTCCCCCAGCCCTGAAGTCAGCCTGACTCGACCATCCATGACTGCTGCCAAAGGGAAGCCGGTAAAACACACAAAGATCAGCAAATTTCCCAGCTCAGCAATAAAGCACAAGTGGCCAGAGTTAGAAAATCACCAGAAAACATCACAGAGATCCGCCTGAAATACCAAAAAGAAACACAAGCCTGCGACACCAACATTCCCCCTGTGAAGAGCAGAATGTGATGAATTTTTCTTCCCTGTCAGCTCTGTCAGATGTTTGGCAAGAGACTGTGGTGAACCATCGTTGGTTCCCACTAGGTAGTACTGAGCCAGGGTCTGGCCAGTACTACGAGTATGTATATATGTTGCTGTTGGGGCTAGGGATGGGTTGTTCTACTTGTTGCTGTTGGGGTTAGGGTTGGGCTGTTACACCTGTATTATAGTTATTGTGGTACATCCCAGTCAGGCTCCGCCTCCTGGGAGAGGTATAAAGGTCACTGCTCTGTCTGGGACCCCTCAGTCTGGGATCGTGTACTATACATGGTAGCTTCGTTGTAATAGTAAATAAAAACCTTTATTTCCTTGAGCATCTCAAGCCTCGTGTGTGATAACGCGCATCAGAGACATTCGCTGGGACATGCTAAACTCAGAAAGGGGTCCACAAAGATGTCCATTGCTTTAGATTGTGTTTGCTCTGGACACCACAGCAGAAACCAATCCAACCTGATGGATGCCCACTCCTGGCTCGATACGAGTTGGTTGGTCTTGCCGGCCGTAAGTGTCTTTTCAGCATCCGATAAAGGTGGCTTCAACATTTAAAGTTTTTTAAAGTTTATTTATTTATTGCCACAAGTAGGCTGACGTTAACACTGCAATTAAGTTACTGTGAAAATACCCTAGTCGCCACACTCTGTTTGGGTACACTAAGGGAGAATTTAGCACGGCCAATGCACCTAACCAGCACATCTTTCGGACTGTGGGAGGAAACCAGAGCACCCGGAGGAAACCCACGCAGACACGGGGAGAAAGTGCAAACTCCGCACAGACAGTGACCCAAGCCGGGAATTGAACCCAGGTCCCTGGCGCTGTGATGCAGCAGTGCTAACCACTGTGCCACCGTGCCACCCTGACCAGCCATTTGCATGCCACTATTTGGATGACAAAATTCCGTACGTCCAAACTGCATTGTAGGCAGTCGATCAGCCCGTCGAGTCTGTGCCAGCCCTCTGAGAATCATTCCCAGCCCTCACCCTACCCCTGTGGCCTTGCAAAATTTTGTTCCCTCATCCAAGGATGGTAAACACTGCTGTCTCACAGCGCCAGGGACCTGGGTTTGATTCCAGCCTCAGATGGCTGTCTATACGAGTATGCACATTCTCACCGTGTCTGCATGGGTTTCCTCCGGGTGTTCCGGTTTCCTCCCACAGTCCAAAGATGTGCAGGTTAAGTGGATTGGCCATGATAAGTTTAAAGTTTAAAGTTTATTTATTAGTGTCACAAGCAGGCTTATATTAACACTGCAATGAAGTTACTGTGAAAATCCTCTAGTCGCCACACTCGGCACCTGTCCGGGTACACTGAGGGAGAATTTAGCATGGCCAATGCAACTCGCCAGCACATCTTTCAGACTGTGGGAGGAAACGGGAGCAGCCGGAGGAAACCCACGCAGACACAGGGAGAACGTGCCGACTCTGCACAGACAGTGACCCAAGCCGGGAATCGAATCTGGGACCCTGGCGCTGTGAGGCAGCAGGGCTAACCACTGTGCCACCGTGACACCATTTGGGGAGAATGTTCTCGTCCACCCGCCACGGGAATCATCGCGGATTGGGGGTGGGTGGGGGTGGGCGGACGGTGCAAAGGTACATCGACCTTGGGTGGGATTTTCCAGATTTGGGGCGAGCGCGGCCAGAAAACCCTGCCCTTAGTGTCGGGGGGTTAGCAAGGTAAATACATGGTGTTATGGGGCTAGGACCTGGGTGGATTATTATTGTCGGTGTATGCTCGATGGGCTGAATAGCCTCCTCCTGCTCTATGAATAGCTTTTTGACATCGTTCTCCATGTCTGCTCCCCTCAGAGGCAGTGTGTTCCAGGTCATTGAGACATTAAGGCTTTGCCAATTTCCTATTGAACAATCCAGTAACAAGTTTTGTGGAAGCCGTATTCGTTGCAGTTCCACCAAAGGATCGTTCATGTTGGACAGAAAGAAGAATTTTGTTTCTTTTATTCGGAGAAGAATTTGACGTATGTCTGTGTGTGCGTGCGTGTGTGTGTGCGTGTATGCGTGCGTCTGTGTGCGTGTGAGCGTGCGTGTATGTGTGCGTGTGTGTGTATCTGTGTGCGTGTGTGTGTGAGTGTGCGTGAGTGTGCGTGTGTGTGTGTGTGTGTGTGTGCATGTGTGTGTGCGCGCGTGTGTGTGTGTATTTGTGTCTGTGCGTGTGTGTGTGCGTGCGTGTGTCTGTGTGTGTGTGCGTGCGTATGTGTGTGTATGTGTCATGCATGTGTGTGTGTGTGTGTGTGTGTGCGTGTCTGTGTGTGTGCTTGTGTGTGCATGTATGTGTGTGAGTGTGTGTACGAGTGTGTGTGTGTATGTGTGTGTATGTGTGTGTGTGTGTGGGTGTGTCAGTGTGTGTATGTGTGTGTATGTGTGTGTGTGGGTGGGTGTGGGTATGAAAGTGTGTGTGTATGTGTGTGTGAGAGTGTGTGTGAGTGTGTGTGTGTGTGTGTGTGGGGGGTGCGTGTGTGTGTGTGTTGTGTGTGTGTGTGTGTGTGGGTGGGTGTGGGTGTGTGCGTGTGTGTCAGTGTGTGGGTGGGTGTGGGTATGAAAGTGTGTGTGTATGTGTATGTGAGAGTGTGTGTGTGTGTGTGTGTGTGGGTGGGTGGGTGTGTGTGTGTTGTGTGTGAGTGTGTGAGTGTGTGAGTGTGAGTGGGTGGGTGTGGGTGTGTGTGCGTGTGTGTGTGTGAGTGTGTGTGTGTGTGTGTGTATGGGTGTGAGTGTGTGTGTGTGAGTGTGTATGTGTGTGTGTGTGTGTGTGTGTGTGTATGTGTGTGTATGGGTGTGAGTGTGTGTGTGTGAGTGTGTGTGTGTGTGTTGTGTGCATGTGTGAGAGTGTGTTTGGGTGTGGGTGGGTGTGGGTGGGTGTGAGTTTGTGTGTGTGTGTGTGTGAGTGTGTGTGTGAGTGTGCGTGTGAGTGAGTGTGTGTGTGAGTGTGCGTGTGAGTGAGTGTGTGTGTGTGTGCGTGTGTGTGCGTGTGTGCGTGTGAGTGAGTGTGTGTGTGTGAGTGTGTGTGTGAGAGTGTGTGTGAGTGTGTGTGTGAGAGTGTGTGTGTGAGAGTGTGTGAGAGTGAGTGTGTGTGTGTGTGTGTGTGTGAGCTGTGTTTGTGTTCAGGCTGAGAGGGAATGCGAGAGATTGGATAATGTTGGCCAGACATTTGGAAATTACCTTCATACAAATGCAGTGAGAACAGATTTCCCTTTTCTGTTTTCCACTTACAGACTGCTTACCCCCCACACTCACTGCTTCAACTGGAGCAGCAAAAGGCTGCTTCCCATTACCTCAAATGGATGACTGAACCAAGCAGAATCAATTGGATGAGTAATTTATCCAGACGTAAAATGAGTTCCAATTGAAATTCCCAGTATGCTTTGGGCTTGACGGTGGATTTTAAAATGACGACGATGATGGGCCTATTCTTTTTTCCCCTTCCCACTCCCTCTTTCTAGAATACCCGCTTGCTCAAAGACATATACAGGGATAATTGTTCCCATGTGTGCCGGCAGAATCACAGAATTGTTACGGAGCAGAAGGAGGCCACTTGGCCCATCCTGTCTCCACTGGCCCTCCAAATGAGCATCATGACTTAATGTCATTCCCCTGCCTTATCCCCGTACCCCTGCGCATTGTTTCTATTCAAATAATCATCTGATGCCCTCGGGAATGCCTCGATTGAACCTGCCTCCACCACACTTCCAGGCAGTGCATTCCAAACCCAAGCCACTCACTGTTCTTTCGCACATCACATTTGCTTATTTACCAAATCACTTTAAATCTGTGTTCCTCTTGTTCTTGATCCTTTTATGAGCGGGAACAGCTTCTCCCTGTCTACTCTGTTGAGCCCCCTCATGATTTGGAACATCTCTATCAAATCTGCTCTCAACCTTCTTCTCTCCAAGGAGAACAGTCCCAATCTCTCCACTCTATCCTCATAACTGAAGTTTCTCATCCCTGGAAACATTCTTGTAAATCTCTTCTGCACTCTCTCCAATGCATCCGCACCCTTCTTATAGCGTGGCACCCAGAATTGTACACAATACAGTTAGGGGCGGCATGGTGGCACAGTGATTAGCACTGCTGCCTCACAGCGTCAGGGACCCGGGTTCAATTCCGGCCTCGGGTCACTGTCCGTGTGGAGTTTGCACGTTCTCCCCATGTCTGCATGGGTTTCTTCCGGGTGCTCCAATTTCCTCCTATACTCCAAAGATGTGCGGGTTAGGTAGATTGGCCATGATAAATTGCCTCTTAGTATCAGGGGATTTGGCTGGGTAAATGATGTTTACGGGAATAGGGCCTGGGTGGGACTGTGGTTGGTACAGATGCGATGGGCCAAATGGCTGCCTTCTGTACTGTAGGGATTCTAATGTTCCAGCTGAGGTTGAACTATTGTCTGGGGATGGGTGATCCTTTGGGATGTCACTTAATGAGCACTGACGCTGAGTGTGGGCAGCTAATTTGACGAGTTATTACATCTGACCACGGTCCTCTTCCAGTTTGATGTTCATGTCTATGAATGTGGGCCCTCTTCAACTGGTGGTGGGGGAGGGCGGTCACCAGATAGCAAAGAGAGGTGGGAGTAACTTCTGCTTCCTCCCCCCCCACCGCCCCCCCCGCACTTCTTTCCTCCCTTTCCCCTTTCAGAAACCCTTTCCTCACTCCAATGCCCTGCTCTGATAGCACGCTTCAAACCTGGGACAACTCGCTCAGCGCAGGCCAGCAAGTAAATCTGCGATTGTTATTGTTCTGCACTATCAGAGCAAACCATAGAGTCTCCTCGGTCTGAACTAACTCTCCTCACGTGCCAAAATAACATTGGCAGGCAGCCCTTAACCTTCAGCACAAACTACTGGGCTGGAAAGCAAGGGCCTCAGGACTGGATCACAGCAAGTAGTTTGTTTTAGTACATATTTATTATGCAATAATTCTCAATTGAGGTGAGATGGGTGGCACGGTGGCATAGTGGTTAGCACTGCTGCCTCACAGCGCCAGGGACCCGGGTTCAATTCCTGGCTTGGGTCACTGCCTGTGCGGAGTTTGCACGTTCTCCCCGTGTCTGTGTGGGTTTCCTCCGGGTGATCCAGTTTCCTCCCACTGTCTGAAAGACGTGCTGGTTAGGGTGCATTGGCCATGCTAAATTCTCCCTCAGTGTACCCGAACAGGCGCCGGAGTGTGACGACTAGGGGATTTTCACAGTAACTTCATTGCAGTGTTAATGTAAGCCTACTTGTGACACTAATAAATAAAACTTAGAAAAAATGCAGCAATAGCAGAATCCAATTTTCATTCTATGAAAGAAAGAACTTGCATTTAAATAGCACCTATCCTGCACTGAGAAAGTCCTAAAACACAATTAATTACTTTTGAGGTTTAAATAATGTCAGATAGAAGAGCAGAAAAGGCAGAGTTGGTCCCACGAACAATACATAAGAACAAGTCATTAAACTGGTTTTGTTGGTGGTGTTTAGAGGAGGAATATTGACGAGAGACACTAGGAGCTATTCAAGCTCATTCCTGGAAAACCTTGGAGTCTGATTTGAATGTGGGCGGCACAGTGGTTAGCACTGCTGCCTCACAGCGCCGGGAACCTGGGTTCAATTCCCGGCTTGGGTCACTGTCATTGAATCATAGAATTCCCTCCAGAAGGAGGTCATTCGCCCATCGAGTTTGTACCGAACAGAATCCCACCCAGGCCATATTCCCGTAACCCTCATTCACCCTGCTAATCCCCCTGCGTCTAGCGCCAATTTAGCATGGCCAATCAATGTAACCCGCATATCTTTGTGTCTGCGTGGGTTTCCTCGGGTGGTCCGGTTTCCTCCCACAGTCCGAAAGACCTGCTGGTTAGGTGCCATTGGCCATGCTAAATTCCCCCTCAATGTACCTGAACAGGAGCTGGAGTGTGGCGGCTCAGGGATTTTCACAGTAACTTCATTACAATGTGAATGTAAGCCTACTTGTGACACAAATAAATAAACTTTAATAAACCTTAGACTGCACGGTCCGAAATGTGAGCCAAAAAGTGGATATCTATGCCAGTGCCTCAGGGTGCGCCCCAGGGAAACTTTCAAACTCCCGTCCAGTTCATTCCCCTCTTTCCCAAATTATCTTCTGTTTCCAACATTCTGAAGCAATTTTCTGTCTGATTTTTGTAACACCTGGAGGCTGGAACCACGTTATTACAAATAACCGTGATCTTTATTGGAAACACACATGGAGGTATTTACAGGTTCATCGTCATGTTGCTGAGGCCACACAGCATTGCTCCACCCCCCTGCAGTTGATTGACAGGAAGGAGGGGCAACCACTCCCATTACTGCGGCGTTGCAATGGGGATTGATTGATGTCTCTGCGCTGTTCAATAATTGCCAGCACTGGAAAGCCACTGGATATGAAGAATGTGCAGGATCTTGACTCGCTGAGAAAGGATCACCATCTCAGGGACAGCAGGGTGGCACAGTGGTTAGCACTGCTGCCTCACGGTGCCAGGGATCCGGGTTGAATGCCAGCCTCGGGTCACTGTCTGTATGGAGTTTGCACGTTCTCCCTGTGGTCTACATGGGTTTCCTCCGGGTGCTCCTGTTTCCTCCCACAGTCCACAGATGTGTGGATTAGCCATGCTAAATTGCCCCTCAGTGTCCCA
Organism: Mustelus asterias; assembly: GCF_964213995.1. Lineage (NCBI taxonomy): Eukaryota > Metazoa > Chordata > Chondrichthyes > Carcharhiniformes > Triakidae > Mustelus > Mustelus asterias. The sequence continues at coordinate 90,795,287 of NC_135813.1, read as the reverse complement.
AAATGTAGGTTCGGTGGATCAGCCACGGTAAGTGCATGGGATACAGGGAAAGGACGGAGGAGAGGGCCTGGGTGGAATGCTCTTTTAGAGACTCAATGGGCCAATCGGCCTCTTTCTGCACTGTAGGGATCCTATGACTCTATGGTTTTGTGGTACGAGTTAAGAAACAGGCAGCAGAATTTTGGATGACCTCAAGTTAATGGAGGGTAGAATGTGGGAGGACAGCCAGGAGTGTGTTGGATTAGTCAGGTTTAGAGGTGATGAAGGTCTGGATGAGAGTTATAGCTGCAAATGAGTTGAGACAGATGAAGTCAAACAATGTTACTGCTGTGCAAATAGATGGTCTTCATGATGGCATGAAGATGAACCAGATTTCTCACTCTCGTCTGATTCTACATTCCAAACCTCAGATATTGTTGCATATATTGGCTGCGTGACTTATCTTATCCTGAATAACTGTAGTCTGACTCAGGTAGTTACATCAAACTGGTTTATTGACACCTGAACACCAGATTGACAATGAGCTATTACAAAGAACAAAGAACAACACAGCACATGAACAGGCCCTTCGGCCCACCAAGCCTGCACCGATATGCAGTTTCTATCCCTCTGTTTGTCTCCCGTTCATGTGTCTATCAAGATACACCTTGAATGTTTCTAACGTGCCTGCTTCCACCACCTCCACTGGCAGTGTGTTCCAGGCACCCACCACCCTCTGTGTGAAAAACTTTCCCTGCACATCTCCCCTAAACTTACCCCCTCTCACCTTAAACCTGTGTCCTCTTGCGGTCGATCCTTCCACCCTGGAAAAAGCTGACATGTCTCTCTCGATTGCTGAGTCCATAACACATGACAGTTTATGGCATTGTTAAATCCTGATCTACGTCACTCCTTACCATAACTATTCTATTATACTACACCTCTCCCCAAGTAAACCATCATCAGTGAAGACTCACATCCCAACCATTATCTTGCAGTTGTGTCTTTGTCTATATATGGCATGTTTGTGAACCTACCTCTCTACTCACCTGATGAAGGGGCAACGTTCTGAAAGCTCATGATTCCAAATAAATCTGTTGGACTTTAACCTGGAGTTGTGAGGCTTCTTACTGTGCTTTACAGAATAACCAGCTGCAGGCAGAAATGAGATGCTTTGATTGTGAAAGATCTGGCTAATCTCCATGATCCGTCACCTCTTGTGACCGAGACTGGTAATTATCTAATCTTTCACCCCACAAATTCGTTTCAGCTGGATCTTGGCCTCTGCACAGGAAACCTCCGATCTTGCCCGCGGCTGGGATTCTCCAGTGCCGCTGCGGTGAATGGAGTTTTGGCCGGGCGTCAAAATTTCCACTCTCGCTGGCTGCAGGGGTGAGGCGAATGAGATGGGAGAATCGCGCCCTTGATTTTTGATGGTTCGTGGTCAGGGCATTTCACGCATCGGTGCGGACTCGATGGGCAGGAGTCCTCTTCTGCACTGTCGTATTCTGTGATTCTGTGAATTGTATTGACTGATGCCAGATGATCAGGATTGAAATGCCAGTTCTGGTATCGAGCTTAAAGTCACTTTTAAACCTTATGCTTCCAAAATGACTGACCAAAATTCTTGATCATGTTCCTTTATCTCCCCAAGGAAACCTGTGATGGCAGTTGTTTGTTTTTGCGTGCGTGGCTGGATGAGAAGCCAATTTTGCTTCCTACGTTAGACCTGGCTGACTTAGTGAAGCACTCGATCAAGCATCAGTTAATCTTCTAATGCCCCATACTCACAATAACTAGTAACCTGTGTCAATAAGTAAGGAGCAATTGGGTGGATTCCCCTGGTATTTAGGATCTCTGATTGAATTGTGCTCACTCGACGACGAGGTTTCGTTTCAGAGTAAAATACGCATCAGGCTTTTAAGTAAGATTTGAAATCAACAGAGGTCACTTCTACTCCCCTTCTCGGGAGTACCTCGTGATAGACCCTGCACGGTGCATGGGCAGCACGGTGGCACAGTGGTTAGCACTGCTGCCTCACAGCGCCAGGGACCCGGGTTGGACTCCCGGCTTGGGTCACTGCCTGTGTAGAGTCTGCACGTTCTCCCCGTGTCTGCGTGGGTTTCCTCCCGGTGCTCAGGTTTCCTCACACAGTCTGAATGATGTGCTGGTTAGGGTGCATGGGCCATGCTAAATTCTCCTTCAATGTACCTGAACAAGTGCCGGAGTGTGGCGACTAGGAAGATTTTCACAGCAGCTTCATTGCAGTGTTAATGTAAGCCTACTTGTGACACTAATAAATAAACTATTTTTTATTTGCAGTGTTGTGGAATGAACCAACTGCTTCTGCTTTTTCATAAGGAGACCTGAGGTTTCTCGACACCTTAGAAAGTTCTTTCAACAGGACTCCCGACGTGAGGGCCTTCGAGACTTTCAAACGGGTGGGGTGGGGCAGTAACTGCTTGCCAGGTACTGCTAGCACTCCTGATTTCCTGTTTGTTTCTGTAATAAGTCTTCAGAGGCAGAAGTCCCTTCACCAAAATCCCTTTATTTACAATTCTAACAGCAGTACACAGAGTGCTCGCAGTCAGCAGTCTACCTTCGGGAGTGTCAGAGGAACCGACATTCCTGGTTAAATATAAGGAAAAGACTCCCTGGTTGCCCCATCTATTTGAATCCTTAATCAGGGAGTTCATATTCCAATAGGCCAACCTCAGTGGCCTGACTGAAGTCATTACATTCTCCTTCTTCGGTACGTTTCCAGATTGTTGCTTCAATCAGGGTTTGTTCCAGTTTCATGCTGTGGGTGTTCCATTAATGGCCCCAACACTTCATTCGATCGGTGTCAGCACGTCTCCCTCCATGTTTCAGATACTGGGTGTAGGATCTGTCTTATCCAGAGCAACTGCAGTCTGACTCTGGTAATTAGTTCAAATTGGTTTATTACACTCAATACACGATAACCTTTCACCCGACAGATTCATTTCAGCTGGATCTTGGCCTCTGCACAGGAAACCTCCGATCTCGCCCGCGGCTGGGATTCTCCAGTGCCGCTGCGGTGAATGGAGTTTTGGCCGGGCGGCAAAATTTCCATTCTCGCTGGCTGCAGGGGTGAGGCGAATGAGATGGGAGAATCGCGCCCTTGATTTTTGATGGTTCGTGGTCAGGGCATTTCACGCATCGGTGCGGACTCGATGGGCAGGAGGGCCTCTTCTGCACTGTCGTATTCTGTGATTCTGTGAATTGAGTGATGCCAGATATAGGCACATCCCTCTTGAGTGCAGACTATTCCACCTGCTGGCCAGATCTCATGGTCCACATTACTCATTGCTATAACTACCTTATTAACCCACTATACTACAGATGATGTCCCAAATGTGATGAAACAGCAGGTCTGGCAATGCCTTGAATTTAAATTTCTCATCTTTGTGCTCAAATTCCTTCAATGCCTCACATTTCCCTATCTCTGTAACCTCCTCCAACGCTACAACCCTGCGGGATTTCTGCATTCCTCCAATTCTGGCCTCATGTGCATCATCAGTTTAAATCCCATTGAAAGCCTGTTCAGCTGCCGAGGTCTTAAGCTCTGAAATTCCCTCCCTAAACTTCCCCACTTATCGAATTCCTTCTCCTCGTTCAGGATGTTCCTTCCAACTTTGTCCCAATAATGGGTGGCACGGTGGCACAGTGGTTAGCACTGCTGCCTCACAGCGCCAGGGACCGGGGTTCAATTCCGGTCTCGGGTCACTAACTCATAGAAATCATAGAAACCCTACAGTGCAGAAGGAGGCCATTCGGCCCATCGAGTCTGCACCGACCACAATCCCACCCAGGCCCTACCCCCACATATTTTACCCACTAATCCCTCTAACCTACACATCCCAGGACTCTAAGGGGCAATTTTTTAACCTGGCCAATCAACCTAACCCGCACATCTTTGGACTGTGGGAGGAAACTGGAGCACCCGCAGGAAACCCACGCAGACACGAGGAGAATGTGCAAACTCCACACAGACAGTGACCCGAGCCGGGAATCGGCTCGGTCGCACTGTGTGGAGTTTGTACATTCTCCCTGTGTGGGTTTCCTCCAGGTGCTCCAGTTTCCTCCCACAGTCCAAAGATGGGTGGGTTAGGTTGATGGGCCATGCAAAATTGGCCCTAGTGTCAGGGAGATTAGCAGGGTAAATGTATGGGCTTACGGGATTGGGGTCTGGGTGGGATTGTGATCAGTGCAGACTCGATGGGCCAAATGACCTCCTTCTAGAGTGTAGGAATTCTATGATTTCTCTGATTTCCTCCCACAGTCCAAATTTGTGTGGGTTTGGTTGATTGGCCATGGTAAATTATCCCTTAGTGTCAGGAGGATCAGCAGGGTAAATATGTGGAGTTATGGGGAAAGATCCTGGGTAGGATTGTTGGTGGAGACTTGATGGACTGAATGGCCTCCCTCTGCACTGTAGTGATTCTATGATTCTAATCTGCCCAAATATCTCATGTAATTTGGCACCATTTTTTTAACTAATGCACCTATGAAGTGATGCACTGTATTCAAGACAATCCATAGGTTGTGGTCATTGCTAACCGCATCACTATGAGCAACGCCATTGGAGATCCTCCAGTTGTAGACTGGTCAACATTGGTCCTAATCCAGCCAGGGGTAAAATCGACACCTTTGGGACTCATTGGATTCCCATCCCGCCCACCACAGGAATCATAATCGGCAGGACACGGACCATGCAAAGGTCCGTTGTCCTTGGGGGGGGGGGGGGGGAATTGAGCGAGCGCGGCTGGACAATCCCACCCATTATCCTCGTTCTTCGGTGCTGATGTGCAGAAGGACCCTTGCATTGGGAAACTGTGAGAGGGGAGCGCAGTGTGCGGGCGTTATTATAAAAAGCTGAACACGACAAAGCCTTGCAAAATAATGTTTGTGCATATACATTATTGAAACATCTTCACATTTTAATAAAAAAGACATCTGTGGGTTTTATTCTCTCAAAATGCTGAGTTGTTAAGGCAGTCTATAAAAATGCAAACTCAAATCTCATTATTCCTGTCAAGCCTCAACCTCCAAGTTGATAGCTGCAGTGAGATAAGTCATTTTTATGTCCCACAGCTTTACAAGAGCCTCAATGCCTTGTAGGAGATGTGAAACGCGATCGCCTCTGCCTTACTGCGTGGTAGGAACAAGAGTCCTGTCCCTGTCCAGAGCCCACAGCTGCTGCATATCCAGCCACTCTCTCTGTTTAATTAGAGTAATTACATTCCTCACCCAGTCAGAGGCGGCAGGTGCCAGTGTTTTAACCTTGCCCAGGTAGAGGCCTGATACCTTGTTCTGACAGGCAAAATTACACCGAGCTTTTATTGGGTTACACTTGGTTGTTGTGGGATGGACGTCCTTGACAAATCAGTAAATGTTCCAGTTACGGATGAGTCATTAAAATACAGCCCACCTCGCCTTCTGAGAAAAACCGAGCACACCCCAGCCACAGCCGGCTGGGTCCACAGCAACGGGCTTGCAGCAAATCCTTTCCGTCTGACACTTGACTCCAATTGGTGGCATGGTGGCACAGTAATTAGCACTGCTGCCTCACAGCGCCAGGGATTCAGGTTCGAATCCCTGCTTGAGTCACTGTTTGTGCGGTGTCTGCACGTTCTCCCCGAGTCTGCGTTGGTTTCCTTCAGGTGCTCCAGTTTCTTCCCATAGTCCAAAGACGTGCTGGTTAGGTGCATTGGCCGTGCTAAATTCTCCCTCAGTGTTACTCGAACAGGCGCCGGAGTGTGGCAACTAGGGGATTTTCACAGTAACTTCATTGCAGTGTTAATGTAAGCCTACTTGTGACACTAACAATTAAACTAAACTAACTAAACTAACTAACAATTGATGCAGGAAACATGGTCCTCAGATTCACTGAACTCACTCCAGTGGGTGAAATGTTATTGTCAGCATCTGGCCACTGGGACTCAGTCTGAAACAGATGTGGGGGGAATGTAGGTAGAGAGAGAAAGAGAGAACGGGATCTGGAGTCGCATTTTCGTCCGCGGGATCCGTGGCGGGGACTCAATATTCGGTGAAACCCGGAAGTCGTGAATCTCGCCAGCGAGATCGCGACTCCTGATTCTTGCCACCTCTCGCCAGCGACATTATCAGGTTCACTGCATTTCAATATATTTCCATATAATTAAAGACCCCCCCCCCTCTCACCCCCACCCCCCCCCCCCCCCACCCCGCCAGGTGGCACAGTGGTTAGCACTGCTGCCTCATAGCGCCAGGGACCCGAGTTCAATTCCGGCCTCGGGTCACTGCCTGTGTGCAGTCCGCACATTCTCCCCGTGTCTGCATGGGCTTCCTCCGGGTGCTCCGGTTTCCTCACAAAAGATGTGTGGGTTAGATGGATTGGTCATGCTGAATTGTCCTCAGTGTCAGGGAGATTAACAGGGTAAATGTGTGGAGTTACGGGGATAGGGCCTGGGTGGGATTGTTTTTGGTGCAGGCTCGATGGGTTGAATGGCCTCCTTCTGCACTGCAGGGATTCTATGATTTCAGATATTGAGCCCCCATCTATTTTCAGGTCAGTGCGGTTCACACCAGGTTTACCCAGATGTGAACTTGTCGTTGGGATCCCCTTGGGGGCGCAAGCATGAGTACAGACCACGGGGGTGAAGGACATGGGCAGGCAGTGGCCTGGCAATGTCCCCTGGCAATGTCCCCTTGGCACAGGTTGGCACTGTCATAAATGCTGATCTATAAATGCAAGTCTTTCTTTGCCTACATTATTTCAAGGTAAAACCTACCCTGCTATTTTCTAAATTGACAGATCAATAGTGGTTACAGATTCAGTCACAACTTTCAAATGGAAATTGGATAAATATTTGCAGGGGAAAGTCCTGGAGAGGTAGTGGAGAAGATCAGGAGACCGGGGCTAATCGGATAGCTCTTTAGAACAGCAGCACAATAGGGCAAATGCCCTCTTTCTGTGCTGCGTGATTTTATGGATGGGCTTTTCCAGTCCTTTCTGCCAGTGGGATTTTCCTGTCCCGCCGAAGCGACCCCCTCCCCTCCAGCCCCACGGCCCCACCGGAGGAACAGGTGAGTCATGGAAAATGCTGTTGACATTGGCGGGACTGGAAAATCCCGCCGGTGGCCAATGATGAGCCACACCCACTGCTGGAAAAACCGCAGCGGGTGAGTTGTGGAAAATCCCACTCGAAGATTCTATGATCTTCAAACGTCATGCAAAATTATCAGGCCATTGGGAAAAAAATGCAAATTTAGCACAGGTTAATCTTTGGGGAGATGTGCCATTCTTTGTCTTTTTAAACCCTCCGAAACATGATTGCAAGTTAAAATGTGGTCAGTTTGTTTGCGACACGGTGGCACAGCGGTTAGCACTGCTGCCTCACAGTGCCAAGAACTTGGGTTCAATTCCAGCCTCGGGTGACTGCCTGTGTGGAATTTGCACATTCTCACCGTGTTTGCATGGGGTTCCTCCGGGTGCTCCGGTTTCCTCCCACAGTCCAAAGATGTGCGAGTTAGGTTGATTGGCAATGCTAAATTGCCCCTTAGTGTCAGTGGGATGACACTATGGTGGGTGCAGGCTTGAAGGGCCTATTCCTGTGCTGTCATTTTCTTTGTTCTTTGAGATGAGCAGGGTAGTATGTAGGCGTGTGGGATAGGGCCTGGATGGGATTGTTGTCGGTGCAGGCTTGATAGGCCCAATGGCCTCTTTTTGCACTGTAGAGATTCTATGATTCTATAGTACTGGAGGGTGTACGAGATTGGAGAATCCCGCCCTAGGATTCATATGAGATCAGATTTCAAATTGGCGCCCAGTAATAAAACCGCTTTTGTCGATGGGATGGCCATTGCAGAGATAAACCATATTTGCTCAAAGCACATTGAGTGGTTTCTATGGCAACCGGCCAATCAGAATGCCAACCTCACTCCCAGAAGTTGAATATCTGTCTCACACTGTTTGAAACATTGCGAGCTCATCTCCCACAAGACATTGCTTTTGCCCACTATCTAATCAATAAATCCACAACCAGCAGCAGCCCTGAGGTGGTACTCTCGTCCTGTTGCTGTTTTGGTTTCCTGTATTTTTTGCTGGAATTTTGTAAATTACTGTATACAGTGAAGTCCTGTCACAATATCATCAACCTGAAGAAACAGAATAGCAGAGTGCCCCAGATCAGTGCATCTAACATCCCGGCTCTGCCTTCACGCTGTGAAGTTAGTTCGCCTTGTTGCTGCCTTCAGTTCAACATCAGCTTTCCAAAGCGTCCCCACTCAACCTCACGGCGTTTTTATAAATTAGCTGAGTTTGAGGTGCTTTACAGATTGCAGAGTGTGGCGGAGGAGGCTGCCCTGACTCATTTCACTTCAAATTCACCAAAAAAAGATCCTTAGACATCACTTTCCAAACACACGACCGCTTCCACCTCGAAGGACAAGGTCAGCAGATACATGGGAACACCACCAACTGCAAGTTCTCCTCCAAGCCACTCACCATCCTGACTTGGAAATATATCGCCGTTCCTTCGGGTCAAAATCCTGGAATTCCCTCCCTAACGGGATTGTGGGTCAACCCACAGAACATGGACTGCAGCGATTCAAGAAGGCAGCTCACCACCATTTTCTCAAGGGCAACTAGGGATGGGCAATAAATGCTGGCCAGCCAGTGACACCCATGTTCCACAAATGAATTTTTTATTAAATGAAGTTGAGGGGGTGGTGTGGAGGTGGAGGCATATGGTGGGGGCTAGATCCAACTTGGTGGAAGAGTGTAAAATGGGAGTGACAGAAAAGGCAGTGTCCTTTCCTTCCTAATTCTCATCTCCATTGTAATTTTTAAAAAATTCATTCGTGGGACATGAACGTCATTGGCTGGCCAGCATTTATTGCCCATCCCTAGTTGCCCTTGTTCAGAGTACAATTGAGAGTCAACCACATTGCTGTGGCTCTGGAGTCACATGTAGGCCAGATCATGTAAGGATGGCAGATTTCCTTCCCTCAGAGGACTTTCGTGAACCAGATGCGTTTTTCCTGACAATCGACAATGGTTTCATGGTTATCAGAAGATTCTTAATTCCAGATATTTTTTATTGCATTCAAATTCCATCACCTGCCGTGACGGGATTCGAACCCGGGTCCCCAGGACATTAGCTGAATTTCTGGACTAATAGTCAAGCGTTAATACCACTAGGCCATCGCCTCTCCATTGAGGGGAATTGAAAATGAATGGAAATGAAAATCGGATGAGGTGCCTGCCTTATACTCTTGCTAAAAGTCAACATTACCCCCTAACATTTCCAAGTTGGGTTTGTGATCAATCTGTGACGGGATCACGGGAACTTCTTTTCATCTCAGGTCGATCATGCTCTGTGACACCAACACCGAGGAATCCTTTCCTCCATTTATCTGATTCGCCCTCCTTTCTTTCATAAATGAAACAAAGAGTAGGAATTAGTGGGTCCTTTTCAAGTTGGCAGGCAGTAATTAGTGGAGTGCCGCATGGATCGGTACTGGGACCCCAGCTATTCACAATATATATTCATGATTTGGATGAAGCAACAAAATGTAACATCCCAAAGTTTGCAGATGATACCAAGTTGGGTGGGAGGGTGAACTGTGACGAGGATGCAGAGATCCTTCAGAATGATCTGGACAGGTTGGGTGAGTGGGCAAATCAATGGCAGATGCAGTATAATTTGGGTAAATGTGAGGTTATTCACTTTGGAAGCAAAAACAAGAAGGTAGATTAGTGACTGAATGGCTAAAGATTGGGAGAGGGGAGTGTGCAGCGGGACCTGGGTGTCCTTGTGCACCAGCCGTTGAAGGTAAGCATGCAGGTGCAGCAGGTGGTGAAGAAGGCAAATGGTATGTTGGCCTTCATTGCGAGAGGTTTTGAGTACAGGAGCAGGGATGTGTTGTTGCAATTATTCAGGGCCTTGGTGAGGGCACATCTAGAATATTGTGTGCAGCTTTGGTCTCCTTTGCTGAGGAAGAATGTTCCTGCTCTCGAGGGAGTGCAGCGAAGGTTTACCAGGTTGATTCCGGGGATGGCGGGACTGATGTATGAGGAGAGATTGACTAGGTTAGGATTTTCGGTGGAGTTCAGATGAATGAGGGGGGATCTCATAGAGACTTATAAAATTCTAACAGGACTAGACAGAGTAGATGCAGGGAGGATATTCCTGATGGTGGAGGAGTCCAGAACCAGGGGTCACAGTCTGAGGATTCAGGGTAAACCATTTAGGACAGAGATGAGGAGACATTTCTTCACCCAAAGAGTGGTGAGGCTGTGGAATTCATTCCCACAGGAAGTAGTTGATGCCAAAACACTGAATGTATTCAAGAGGCGGCTGGATATAGCACTTGGGGCGAATGGGATCAAAGGTTATGAGGAGAAAGCAGGATTAGGCTATTGAGTTGGACGATCAGCCATGATCGTGATGAATGACAGAGCAGGCTCGAAGGGCCGAATGGCCTCCTCCTGCTCCTATCCTCTGTATTTCAATGTTAAATAATGGAGCGACATTTGTGAATTGTCAGCCTCAAAAAGGCTCACATTCAGAACCAGAATATTTTGACTATCGCGTCTGCAGTTCTCCTCACCAATCTGTTCCAACACTTTGGAGTGGAAACCATATGATCCTCGAAACCTGTCTGCCTTAAGTCCCATTATTTTCCCCCTTACCTTTTTTTTCAGGTTCCGTTAAATCCAATAATTCCGACCCCCCCACCTCCCCCACCCCCTGCCACCCCCCCCACCAACTTGCTTTTAGGCTCCCCTGGCACCCTTCCCCCACTCCCTCTCTGGTAAAAGTGTTCATTTAGCAAGTCTGGCATGTCCTCATTTTCCAGTGAAGTCACTGAACAATGTTTGGTATCTATAATAGGAACATGTCTCATCATGAATCATACCTGAATAGACATCACAATAAACAAGATTTAGCATTCTCAAATATTCTCGCTCCTGGCGGATAGTGCGACTGTGAGAATAAATGCATCGAGTTCTTAAAATTCCTCCTTCCTATTCAAGCCACTGCCACATTGTAAACTCCAGGGACACGTTTATTTTGTGGAAGCAATGCAATTAGATATAGCCTGCAGTCTGTTTCTCAAAGGATTATTACAGGAATATGGCCAGGCGATTAACTGACGACACAGTCAAAGTAGTTACATCAGTTTACATATGCTATCTGTAAAAAGTGCGCGCATAACGTTAAAAATACTAATGTCACTTTCTTGATCGACTGAAGATCCCCGTCTTTGAACGGCTGGCCTTGGTTTGAAAGAAATAAAGTAATCCCAGAAGCTTTAGAAGCCGAGACATAGCAGTTACTGAGCTGACTTTGGACAACTCGTAAAATTGCAAAGAGAAGAAAAGGATAGAAATTCCACACCTCTTCCAAAAACGTTGCAGTAACGGGGGAAGGATTTGCAGTTGTTAGTTATTAAGAAAGGTTATAACAACCTAGGCCTTTGCCCTGTTTGTTCAGGATATCATAGCATCCCTTCAGTACAGAAGGAGGCCATTCAGCCCATCGAGTCTGCACCAACCACAATCCCACCCAGGCCCAATCCCCTTAACCCCATGCATTTACCCTGCTAATCCCCCTGACACTAAGGGTCAATTTACCATGGCCAATCAACCTAACCCGCACATTGTTGGACTGTGGGAGGAAACCGGAGCACCCGGAGGAAACCAATGCAGACACGGGGAGAACGTGCTAACTCCACACAGACAGTGACCCAAGCTGGGAATCGAACCTGGATCCCTGACGCTGTGAGACAGCAGTGCTAACCATTGTGCCACCGTGCCACCCCTGGACACCTGGATAATGCACGTATTAAGATTTCCAAATCCAATATCTGGCGTCTTCATTTTTTAAAAAAATGGAAACTGGGTAACAAGATTTGGCTTTTGCCACAGAATCACAGAATTGTTACAGTGCAGATGGAGGCTGTTTGGCCCATCTTGTCTGCACTGGCTCTCTAAACGAGAATCATGGCTTGGTGCAATTTTCCTGCCTTTTCCCCCGTACCCCTGCACGTTGTTTCTTTTCCTATGACTGCCGGCCCTTTTGCGATTGAGTCAGGGTGTTGAAGAGACACTTTAAGCGGTTCAGAGGGTAGCATTCTCACCTCCAGGGTCATGAGGTTTGGGGGCTCAAGTCCCACTTCAGACATCAAAGTCAGATTAGAGTGCAGTACTAATGGGATACTGCGTTGTCGGAGGTGCCACCTTTCACATAAGATGTTGTAAGACAATTTTCCCAATGGTGGGAGAGCCCAGAAATAAGGTCATAGTTTGAGGATAAGGGGGGTAAACCTTTTAGAACTGAGGTGAGGAGAAATTTCTTCATCCAGAGGGTGGTGAATGTGTGGAATTCACTACAGCAGAAAGTAGTTGAGGCCAAAACGTTGTCTGATTTCAAGAAGAGATTAGATATCGCTCTTAGGGCTAAAGGGATCAGGGATATGGGGGGAAGGAGGGATTGGAATATTGAATTTGATGATCAGCCATGATCAAAATGAATGGCGGAGCAGGCTCGAAGGGCCGAATGGCCTACTCCTAGTTTCTATGTTTCTATGTTGTAAGGCTGTTTGCTCTCTCAGGTGGACATGGTCCTTTTTCCAAGAGCAAATAAGTTGTCCTGGCCAATGTTTATCTCTCAATCAACTCTGCAAATTATAAGCTCATAAGTTCATAAGATACAGGGGCAGAATTAGGCCATTCAGCCCATCGAGCCTGCTCCGCCATTCGATCATGGCTCACATACTCCTCATCCCCATTTTCCTGCCTTTTCCCTTAACCCTTCAACCCATTACCAATTAAAAATCTGTCTAACTCCTCCTTAAATTTACTCACTGTCCCAGCATCCACCGCACTTTGGGGTAGCGAATTCCACAGATTCACAACATTTTGGGAGAAGTAGTTTTTCCTCAACTCTGTTTTAAATTTGCTGCCTCTTATCCTAAGACTGTGACCTCTTGTCCTAGAATGCCCCACAAGAGGAAGCATCCACTCCACGTCTACTTTATCCATACCTTTTATCATATTGTAGACCTCAATTTGATCTCCCCTCATTCTTCTAAATTCCAGAGAGTATCGGCCTAAACTATTCAATCTCTCTTCATACGACAAACCCCTCATCTCTGGAATCAATCTAGTGAATCTCCTCTGAACTGCCTCCAATGTCACTGCATCTTTCCTCAAATATGGGGACCTAAACTCTGCACAATACTTCAGGAGTGGCCTCACCAATACCTTGTACAGTTACAACAATACTTCCTTACCTTTATATTCTATTCCTTTAGCTATAAATGCCAACATTCCATTCACTTTCTTTATTATCTGCTGTACCTGCATGCTAGTTTTCTGTGACTCATGAACGAGGACACCCAGATCCCTCTGCATCGGAGCACCCCAAAGTCTCTCCCCATTTAGATAATAAGTCGCCTTCCCATTTTTCCGACCAAAGTACATGACCCCATGCTTATCCATATTAAACTCCATCTGCCACATTTTGGCCCACACTCCTAACCTCTCCTTATCCATTCATAAGGTTCTTATTTCCTCATTGCAACCTACTGTCCTGCCTATTTTTGTGTCATCTGCAAATTTGGCTATAGAGCCTTCTATCCCTGGATCCAAGTCATTAATATAAATTGTAAATAGCTGGGGCCCAAGGACCAAACCCTGTGGCACCCCCACTAGTTACTCCTTGCTACCCAGAAGAAAAACCATTTATCCCGACTCTCTGTCTTCTGTCCATCAGTCACCTATCCAAGCTAATAAATTACCCCTAATCCCATGTGATCTAACCTTGTGAATTAACCTTTTGTGTGGCACCTTATCAAACGCCTTCCGGAAGTCCAGATATACCACATCTACAGGATCCCCATTATCCACTTTGCTTGTTACATCCTCAAAGAACTCTAGCAAATTAGTCAAACATGGTTTGCTTTTCATAAAAACCATGCTGACTCTGATGGATAGCGTTTTGACTTTCCAAATGTCCTGACATTGCTTCCTTGATAATTGATTCTAACACTTTCCCAACAACAGATGTTAAAATTATTTGCTTTTTATGGGAGCTTGCTGTGCACAAATCAGCTGCCCATGTTTTCTATATTACAGCAGCGGCCACACTTCCAAAGTACTTCATTTGACTGTGTAGTGCTTTGAGACATCCCGTGGTAAGAGATACTACAGAAATACGACTCTGTTTTTTACACTTATCTCCTTGACCATCTGTCCCGATACCTCCTCATGTGACTTGGCATCAGATTTAGTTTGGAACTGCTCCTGTGGTGTGCCTTCAGGTCTTTTCTTAAGCTAAGGGTGCTGTAGGAAGTCATGTTCTTGTTAACATTGGAAAATTCATTCCGAAAGGTCGATTCTGCAAATCCATCTCTGCACCTGAAGACGTGTCTTCCCAAGGAACTGCCAGTTCCCTTCAAAGGTCATCGCACTTAGTCAGCGATGCTATAAGGTAACTTTAAGGTGGACACCTTCTGGAAGAGGCCATTTTGTGTGTTGTGAACTGAAAGTGAGTGCAAAACAAAAATGAAAAGACTAACACCTCAACACTCATTGTCTACTACACAACACCCACAGCCTGACATTCACTTCCCAATGTACAACATTCCACAGCCACTGAACAGCACCCCCATTCCAACACACACTGCCCACTACCAAGTACCTAAGACCCACCAGCCAACACGCAACGCAAACAGCTTAACACCCCTGGTCCAGTAACCAACACACAATGCCCAGCAGCACTGCCCATTACCTAAAACCCATGCAGTGCCAGATCCAGAATGCACCAGTCACACCAACTGCCCAGCACCCAATGCCAACACTGACTGCTTAACGCCCAGTACCTGCCATCAGGACCATTGTATTAATTATAATTGTTTGTTATCAAAGAATAATTCATGTCAAATTGCAACAAAAAAGCCCATTCTCTCTCCCTTCTTCCCTTCATCTCTTCCTTCCTCCCTCCCTCACTTCCTCCTTTGCTCACTCCTCATTTCCTCCTCCCTCATTCCCTCCCCTCTCCCTCCCATCTCTTCCTTCCTCACTCATTCTCTCCCTCCCTCATTCCCTCCCTCCCTCATTCCCTCCCTTCCTCCCTCCCTCTGTCATTTCCTCCCTTGCCCATTCCTTCATTCCCTCCCTTCTTCCCTTCCTCATTCCCTCCCCAGGGCAGCATGGTGGTGCAATGGTTAGCACTGCTGCTTCACAGCTCCAAGGACCCGGGTTCAATTCTCGGCCTAGGCCCCTGTCTGTTTGCACGTTCTCCCCGTGTCTGCGTGGGTTGATTCCAGGTGCTTGGGTTTCCTCCCACAGTCTGAAAGATGTGCTGTTAGGTGCATTGGCCATGCTAAATTCTCCCTCAGGGTACCTGAACAGACATTGGAGTGTGACGAATAGGGGATTTCCACAGTAACTTCAGTGCAGTGCTAATGTAAGTCTCCTTGTGATAATACTAAATAAATGAACTTTCTCTCTCTCACTCTCTTGCCTCTTGTCCTCTTTTCAATCTCTCAAAGAAGCCAAAAGTCACTCTCTGAACCAAGTAGAAGGAATTAATAATAAATGTGAAACTGAACTTGAAAAAGCTTCTCCGCAACTCATTTCCACATTCTTTTTGGAGAGATTCAGACATTCTTTAACATTGTGGGAAGTTGCCTTCCATTTGTACTGAAGCATGCTGGGAAATCATACATACTGCACATGCTCCATCGCTTATGTTTTTGTATCAGTTGATAGATTGACAACTCTGGAAGCAAATACCAACTCCACACTCTTTTAGAAAGAAGCTAATCTCCTCAGGAAAGGACATTAATCAATGACAGAGAGAAAAAAAAACAATTTTGTGATTAAGCTTAATCATGTTATTACAAAATATGTAAATTTGGTGCATCTTTAATATGCTACAAATCTCATTTTTACTGACTGTGGAAGAACATTGGCTAAGGAGAGATTTGGTTGATGACTTTTTTCAAGATGACTTTTGAGTGACTTGATTGATGTTGCCTTGGTTCCCCATCTCCTGGCAATGAAATTTGCATTTACTGAACTACAATTTGCCTATCACCGTAGCAGGCTCTAACATAGCCCCCGTCAGGGCGGAGACATCTGAGTTGTGGTGGGCCAAACTCAGCAAGCGTGAAGCAGAAACCTGTGTTAGCCTGTTTGTGACTGACATCTGAACTGTAAAGGACAGAGAAGACACACTGGCTTTGGCTGTTGGCTCTTTGCCAATTGTTGTAGCTTAAGCAGATAGGAAAATTTAATATAGGATATGGTGGTAGGTTTGATGACATGCTGGATAATTACAAGATCATCATTGCACGTTGTGTGATTCTGCTTAAGGTGAAGTTGTGTGTAACTTCATCGACCCTTTACTCCCATAAAGTATGATGGCACAGTGGTTAGCACTGCTGCCTCATAGTACCAGGGACCTGGGTTTGATTCCTAGCTTGGGTCACGGTCTATGCAGAGTCTGCACGTCCTCTCTGCCCCTGCGTGGGTTTCCTCTGGGTGCTCCGGTTTCCTCCCACAGTCTGAAAGACATGCTGGTTAGATAAATTGGCCATGCTAAATTCTCCCTCAATGTACCTGAACAGGTGCTGGAGTGTGGCGACTAGGGGATTTTCACAGTAACTTCATTGCAGTGTTAATGTAAGCCTATTTGTGACACTAATAAATAAAGTTTAACTGCTGTATATAACATTTGTCAAGTCAAGCGGACAAGAGAATCTTGCAAACTGTTAAAAACCATACTTTCCTTTAACAATGGACATTGTCGGACTTTTAAAATGGCTGCCAGAGATCACCTGACTCTTTTGGAATGGCAAGTTGGTTGTGCTTTTGCAGGATTACAATGGCCCAGAGCCTTGTGGAATGCATACCTGCCATTGTCAAAACTCACCCCAAAACTAGAAAGGACGATATAGCCTCCTGGAGATGTCCTGTCTCCAGAGTTAGCTATTAACAAAGGGGAGTTTCCCAAAACTAATTATGCACAAGCAATTGCCAAGAACTCCTATCTGTCTCCAATGGGTTTTGGCAGTTCTGAGGATGGGAGGTGGAAGGTACTTCGTTAATATGAATGGACTATTGATTGCTTCCCATCAGGTATCAGTGGCCAGTCATCACCTGACCCAAACTCCTCCTTTCCTGAAAGCTGCAATTATCAATGCCATTTGCATGCAGAAGGAAGGAAACACCACAGGGTGTACTCATAACATCACTGCAGAAAGTTGGCTACAGACATCTAGCCTTTTTACCAAGCCACAAGGATTAAAGTTTAAAGCCTCCTCAAAACCTGTCTCCAAAAGATCCTGGGAAAGCAAATTGGTCCTCTGACGACAAGTATTATCAAGACTCCCTTTTCCAACTTGCTGCGTGTCTCTTATTCTGAAGAAAATTCCTGTCTTCAGTTCCCTGGACTCACCGAGGTTGTAATTCCTGAGTCAAAGAATCCATCTCACTGGACTATTAACTATTCACTTTGGTTTTAGTATTCACAGAAATGAAACTTCCTTCTCTCACTGTATCTTTTGTGTGAGTCATAGAGTCATAGAGGTTTACAGCATAGAAACAGGCCCTTTGGCCCAACTTGTCCATGCCGCTCTTTTTTTTAACCATTAAGCTAGTCTCAATTGCCTGTGTTTGACCCATATCCCTCTGTACCCATCTTATCCATGCAACTATCTAAATGTTTTTTAAAAGACAAAATTGTACCTGCCTCTACTACTACCTCTGGCAGCTTGTTCCAGACACTCACCACCCTCTGCGTGAAAAAAGTGCCCTATGGATTAGTTTGTATAGCTTCCCTCTCACCCCAGACTGATGCCATCTAGTTTTAGACTCCTCTACCATTGAGAAAAGATGTTGACTATCTAGCTGATCTATACCCCTCATTATTACCCCTCATTAGACCTCTATAAGATCACCCAGTGTGTGTGCATTTTGTGTGTGTGTGTGCCTATGTGTGTACATACATATGTGTGTGTACCTGTGTGTGTGTGCATGTGTGAGCATTGTGTGTGCGAGTGTGTGTGTGTTTGTGTGTTTGCATATTTGTATATGTGTACGTGCATATGTATGTGTGTGTACGTGCGTGTGTGTGTGCGCGCGCGCGCGCGCGCGCATTTGCGTGCAGGTGAGCGTGAATCCGCATGCATGTGTGCATGTAGTAGCCACAAAGATCTTTTTCCGAGATAGCTGTGTGAGAATAAGTAATGCTTCAGCTTTTAAAATACATGCAAATCTGCCACTAGTGACTTTGTAAAACCTGATCACACAAAAACAGGGTTTTGGTAAACCTCAGCCTTGGCAAAATTAAACCACTCTGATCAAGGACAAAAGGTTAGAAGAATTAAGGAGTTCACGCTGTCTCATTCTCTCCACTGTTCGTAACAATCTTAAGATCACACAGTGCAATTGTTGTTGCTCATCTAAATCTGTAGATTTTGATTTGATTTGATTTATTATTGTCACATGTATTAGCATACAGTGAAAAGTATTGTTTCTTGCGTGCTTTACAGACAAAGCATACCGTTCATCGAGAAGAAAAGGAGAGAGTGCTGAATGCAGTGTTACAGTCATAGCTAGGGTATAGAGGAAGATCAACTTAATGCGGGGTAGGTCCATTCAAAAGTCTAATGGCAGCAGGGAAGAAACTGTTCTTGAGTTGGTTGGTATGTGACCTCAGACTTTTCTATCTTTTTCCGGGAAGAAGATGGAAGAGAGAACATCCGGGATGCGTGAGGTCCTTAATTATGCTGGCTGCTTTTCCAAGGCAGCAGGAAGTGCAGACAGTGTCAATGAGTGGGAGGTGGTTTGGGCTTCATTCACGACCCTTTGTAGTTTCTTGCGGTCTTGGGCAGAGCAGGAGCCATACCAACCTCTGATACAACCAGAAAGAATGCTTTCTATGGGGTACATCCGTATAGGACTGGCAATGACTTGTAAATTCTAGCTCCAAGTCAAAACAGACCAGTAGGAAATGATTACCTTCCTTCACCTAACTTGTTTTCTATTTGTTTAGCTGCTCTTAGTTATTGTTGTTATTTTTTTAAGAAAACCTTTAATGGGAATTGGGTGCCCCTGTCAAAGCGAGTATATTTATTACTCATCCTGAGACAACTGTATGGCTTGCCAGGCCATTTTAGAAGGAAATGTAGGGTCACCGCATTGCTATCGGTCAGTTATAGGCCAGGCTGGGTCAGGATGGCAGCTTTCCTTCCCAAATGGGCATTAATGAACCAGATGGGTTTTCATAAGAAGCTAGCAGTTTCTTGGCCATCGTTACTAAAGCTGGCAGTTCTTTTTATTGCAAATAGTTATATAATTAATTGAATTTAAATCCCCCCAGCTCCCACGGTGGGATTTGAACTTGTGTCTTTCGATCATTAGTCCAGGCCTCTGGATTATTAATCTAGCAGCATAAGCATTATTCAAACTTACCTTTAATGAACCATTCTTGCATCAATGTGACACACACTTGGTGATATGTTCGATGCAAAAATCTAGGTAGGTTTATTTCATAAATGTACACAAATAGGTCTCCTTTGACATTGGATAGAAGCTTTGACAAAGGGTCATCTGGACTCAAAACATCAGCTCTTTTCTCTCCTTACCGATGCTGCCAGACCTGCCGTGATTTTCCAGCATTTTCTCTTTTGGCTCCTTTGACATTGCTTGTGTTAATTCAGATGATGCGCTATTTTTAGAAGGGTGCGTCATTTCATATAATGTACGATGAATTATTTTAACTATGTGGAGTATCCGCTAGGGAAGGAAATCTGCCGTCCTTACCCGGTCTGGCCGACATGTGATTCCTGGCCCACACCAATGTGGCTGACTCATAACTGCCCCTCTGTAATTACCAAGACATTCAGTTGTATCAAACTAATGCAAAGTCTAAAAGAAATAAAAGACAGCTAGAATACCCAGTATCAACCTAAGCGCTGGAAGCATCAACAGCAAACACCTGTCAAGCCTGCACACTCCTCCTTACCGCCAGAATTAGGAGAGTTGTCCCACACACTGTTCAAGCAACAGCCTAATACAGTCATATTCACCTAATTATGGAATCCCTACAGTGCAAAGGAAGGCCATTTGGTCCATCGGGTCTGCACTGACTCTCCGGTAGAGCATCCTACCCAGACCTGATCCCCATAACTCCATGTATTTACCCCACTAATTTCCCTAACCTCCACATCTTGGGACACTGAAGGGTAAATTAGCCTGGGCAATCCACACCTTTGGACTATGGGAGGAAACCGGAGCACTCGGAGGAAGTCCACGCAGTCACGGGGAGAACATGCAAAGTCCGGAATTGAATCTGGGTCCCTGGCGCTGTGAGGCAGCAGTAATAACCACTGTGCCACAGTGGCACGCTAGGAATACACAGGGCTGATACTGGCATCAAAATGATTTCATTTGCAACTTTAATGAAAAACAAAAACAAAGATATTGGGAAAGATTTTGCTCAGTGCACCTGCTGCTTGTTCGATTGGTCATTCTCGGTGACTTTCTATACGCTATTGGATGGTAAGTTACTGCCATTCATCCAATAAAATGCAGTGTTTTCTACAGGGTTTCTGGGACCTGAATGAAAGGGCAAGCAATTGTGCCACTCCTTAACCAGTCCAGCTGAAGACTTGTTAATAAGTAGCCCAGCCTGGACGAGGAAGTGTTGAATTAGAACAATGTCATACCGGGTGAGGAAGTGAAAAAGCAGCAGGAATAGATTGAGAGCAACTTCACAGAATAGAATCCCTCCAGTGCAGAAGGAGGCCATTCGGTCCATTTAGCCTGCACCAACAACAATCCCACCCAGGCCCTATCCCTGTCATCCCATGTATTTACCCTGCTAATCCCCCTGACACTAAGGGGCAATTTAGCATGGCCAATCCATCTAATCTGCACATCTTTGGACTGTGGGAGGAAACCCACGCAGACACGGGGGGAACATACAAACTCCACTCAAGTCTGGAACTGAACCCAGGTCCCTAGCATTGTGAGGCAGCAATGCTAGCCACTGTGCTACCGTGCCGCTCTGAATGAAGAGAGAGAGAAAGAGAGAGATAAAAGATGCAAATTAAATAAAAAATCTCCAACAATAATTGAAATCGCAAGGAATGGGATAACATGCTTGTAATAATTAATTTTCAGTGCAGTGAGATTACTTGGCTGTAATTAAGAATTACCACATTGTCAAGTGGATAGTTGGACTTAAAATGGAAGAGCCCCAACTTATCCTGATTGGTCTAATCTGAATATATCAGCAGCTTCACAGCGCTCTATCTATTGGGATGGTGAGCCAGATGGTGAGATGCTGGTACTGTGCTGCAAAGCATCGGAGGAGTGGCAGATCTCGGAGAGCGACCTCTGAATCGTTTCGTGGTGGAATTTTCATGTAAGTCACAAAGTGAAATGGAGTTAGCCTCAGCAATATTCCGACTGCAGAATCCGGCCCCTTACCAGAAGGACCTGGAGACGTATCATTATCAAAAAAAACAACGCCCTTAATACAAACATACCAAATATATTTGTCCTGGGACTCAGCCATCATTGGGAATATACACCAGAATATGTCAATCTGCTTTCTTTTCTATTAATTTGCTTTATCTTCTACCTTTCATTGCTTATTTGGCACTAGCGCAGGACTGGCAGTTGTTGTTGAAGTTATTAGTTACAGAGCTATTCCATGCTGTTTACACAGTCCTATTATGATTATCTCTGTTTTCATTCATTTTAACCACTAATGTATAGACGCTGCACTTGCAACCCTCCCCTGAGCAAACTGTCATCCCAGTGAGGAAGCGTGTGCTAAATAAAGTAACAAATAAATTGGTCTGCTCAGCCTTTGCTCTTATTCTTCAATTATCCAGCCTACATTGCACTCACCAAGGCCTGTCCATTAGCGCTTAAATTAATTCCCCGGAGAAGACAGCTGCCGGCTACCTCTCTCAACATGCCTGCAATCCCAGTCGGAGCAGGAATACTGTCAGATTTCGCCTCTGTTTCTTTTTCATCTCTGCCTCCCTTCAAAAAATTGACTTCCTGAACTTTTGGCAGGGCCTCTCATTCCTCAAAGCTCTAATAGGTTACGACACAGGCTTGGCATGACTAGGTCTAAAGCAAACACAACTTGGGAGGAGGAAAGCAGGTGTTTTTTTTTTAAAAGAAGCAACAGAAAGAAGCCAGTACAACTCTGCCAAATCAAATTCCGAAAAAGCATATAGGCCGGGTTCTGCGGCAGGCATGACGGTGAGGCTACCAGCATTCACTGTTACTAATGGGACAACAAAGCCTGCCTCTGGGGTGTCTGCACATGCACAGTTAAAAATTACACTGCTCCTCCAGACAGCCACACCCAAACCATCCTCAGGTTAAGAAGGGCATGGAGTTGTAGCACTTACCCACTAGATAGCCACCAATCCTGCCCTCAGATGCAGTGCTGTAGGGAGGTGATGTCCTAGTGGTACTGTCGCTAGACTATTAATCCAGAAACTCAGCTAATGTCCTGGGGACCCGGGTTCGAATCCCGCCACGGCAGATGGTGAAATATGAATTCAATAAAAATAATCTTGAATTAAGAATCTATTGATGACCATGAAATCATTGTCAAATTTTTGGAAAAACCCATCTGGTTCACTAACGCCCTTTAGGGAAGGAAATCTGCCGTCCTTACCTGGTCTGGCCTACATGTGACTCCACAATGTGGTTGACTCTCAATTGCCCTCTGGTAACTAGGGAGGGGCAATAAATATCAGCCAGCCAGCGACGCCATGAATGAATAAAAGAAATTCAAGTGTAAATGAATTTGTAATAATATGGAAAGTAATTATTCACAACCAACCTCTCTGGCACTAAAATTCTACTTGCACAAATGTGGAGTCTCATTCCTTCAGATTCTATTATTGGAGATTTTTTTTAAATAGGTGTTTAAAACATTTCCTTTCTGTCTCTTTGATCCCTCTCTCTTCATCCCATCTCTCTTTCACTCTATTTCACTTTCTATACATCATTGTATCAAATGTAAGAGGGAGCCATACAATAAATGGCAGAACCATCAGGAGTATAGACATACAGAGGGACCTGGGTGTACAAGTCCACAGATCCTTAAAGGTGGCAGCACAGGTGGAGAGGGTGGTGAAGAAGGCATATGGCATGCTTGCCTATATTGGACGGGGCATAGAATATAAAAGTTGGCATATGATGTTGCAGCTGTATAGAACGATGGTTAGGCCACATTTGGAATACTGCGTCCAGTTCTGGTCGCCACACTACCAGAAGGACGTGGAGGCTTTGGAGAGAGTACAGAGAAGGTTTACCAGGATGTTGCCTGGTACGGAGGGTCTTAGCTATGAGGAGAGATTGGGTAAACTGGGGTTGTTCTCCCTGGAAAGACAGAGGATGAGGGGTGACCTAATAGAGGTGTATAAAATTATGAAGGGCATAGATAGGGTGAACAGTGGGAAGCTTTCTCCCAGGTCGGAGGTGACGAACACAAGGGGTCACGGGTTCAAGGTGAGGGGGGTAAGGTTCAACACAGATGTCAGGAGGACGTATTTTACACAGAGGGTGGTGGGGGCCTGGAATTCACTGCCAAGCAAGGTGATTGAGGCGGACACGCTGGGATCGTTTAAGACTTATCTAGATAGGCACATGAACAGACTGGGAATAGAGGGATACAAAAGAATGGTCTAGTGGGCACATGAGTGGTGCAGGCTTGGAGGGCCGAAGGGCCTGTTCCTGTGCTGTATTGTTCTTTGTTCATTTTACCTTGAATTTACCATTCTAACTGACACTTTCTGTTTTAGATTCTTGTGCCTCAGTCAGGATTGTTCGATCTGATTGGTTGGAGGTTGTATCAGACTCCCAGTGGCCATACAAGATCCACAAATGGTCTGTGGGCAGCTTTTTAAAATTCATTTGTGGGACATGGGCGTCGCTGGCTGGCCAGAATTTATTGTCCATCCTGAGTTGCCCGAGGGCAGTTGAGATTCAACCACATTGCTGTAGCTCTGGAGTCTGTTGTAGACCAAACCAGTAAGGACGGCAGATTATAGGATCCTATAGTGCAGAAGGAGGCTGTTCAGGCCATCGAGCCTGCACCAACCATAATCCCACCCAGGCCCTATCCCCATAACCGCATGCATTTACTCTAGCTAGTTCCCCTGACACTCAAGGGGCAATTTAGCATAGCCAATCCACCTCACCTGCACATCTTTGCTTTGTGGGAGGAAACTGGAGCACCCGGAGGAAACCCCCGCAGACACGGGGAGAATGTGCAAACTCCACACAGACAGTGACCCAAGCCGGGAATCGAACTCAGGTCCCTGGTGCTGTGAGGTAGCAGTGCTAACCATTGTACCACCCATAAGGGATTTCCTTCCATGGATTTCTTCAACAATTGACAATGGTTTCATGGTCCTCAGTAGATTCTTAATTCCAGATTACTTTTTATTGAATTCAAATTCCACCATCTGCCATGCCAGGATTCGAACCCGGGTCCCCAGAACATTAGCTGATTTCTGGATTAATAGTTTAGCAATAATACCACTAGGCCATTGCCTTCCCCGTTGAGTGTAATAAACAGTGAGCCATGTTTGCTCACTGCTGGCAGCAAAATCTGAGCCAATGTGAGGCCTTCACTAGCGAACACCATCCTGCATAAAGACCACAAGGTAAGCAAAATATGTACATATTCTGAACATATGGTCCTGGAATGGCAGAACTGACATAGGAGAGACTGAGTCAGTTAGGATTGCATTCGCTGGAGTTCAGAAGAATGAGGGGGGATCTCGTAGAAACCTAGAAAATTCTAGCAGGGCTAGACAGGGTAGATGCAGGAAGGATGTTCCTGATGGTGGGGGTGTCCAGAACCAGGAGTCACAGTCTGAGGATACAGGTAGACCATTTAGGACAGAGTTTCTTCACCCAGAGAGTAATAAGCCTGTGGAATTCACTACCACAGGAAGTAGTTGAGGCCAAAACATTGGATGTATTCAAGAAGCAGTTAGATACAACACTTCTGCTGAACAGGATCAAAGGATATGGGTGGGAAGGCGGGATCAAATATTGGGTTGGATGATCAGCCATGATCATAATGAATGGCGGAGTGGGCTCGAAGGGCCGAATGGCCTCCTCCTGCTCTAATTTTCTGCTTTTTTATATGACATCTTCCTCCAAGAGCAGGTTTTAGAGTTGAGCTTGACTGAAGCTGTAAATAGTACATGTTCTTTCAACAGCCTGTTTTAAATCATCAGGCCGAGGGAGAGAGAAAGTGAGCAAATAGAAAGAAAGGGAAAAGTGAGGGAATGGTGTTGGTGTGAGAGAAAATACAAGAAGAAGCAAACATTGAAAGAAGGAGCGAAGGGATGATAAAAAAATGAGGGACCATTGGAAAGAAGGAAAAAAGAGGGTGAATAACTACGTGTGAATGAGAGATAAAAGAATGCAAGGTAAAGAGGGACCTGTCAAGGGAGCTTTGGAGAATTCAGTGAGGCAGCCAAACGTCCATTGATTTTGGTCAGTGGGAGTGGAACATCCTGCTTATTATCTTTAAGGTACGCATGGTGGCACAGTAGTTAGCACTGCTGCCTCACAGCTCCAGGGACCCGGGTTCAATTCCGGTCTTGGGTGACAGTCATAAAGACTAGGAGCAGGAGTAGGCCACCTGGCCCCTCGAGCCTGCTCCGCCATTCAATAAGGTCATGGCTGATCTTTTCGTAGACTCAACTCTACTTACCCGCCCACTCACCATAACCCTTAATTCCTTTACTGTTCAAAAATTTATCTATCCTTGCCTCAAAAACATTCAATGAGGTAGCCTCAACTGCTTCACTGGGCAGGGAATTCCACAGATTCTCAACCCTCTGGGTGAAGAAGTTCCTCCTCAACTCAGTCCGAAACCTGCTCCCCCTTATTTTGCCCCCTAGTTCTGGTTAAACCCGCCAGTGGAAACAACTGCCCTGCTTCTGTCTGTGTGGAGTTTGCACGTTCTCCCCATGTCTGCGTGGGTTTCCTCTGAGTGCTCCGGTCTCCTCCCACAGTCCAAAGATGTGCAGGTTAGGTGATATAAGCCACACTGAATTGTCCCTTAGTGTCCAAAGATGCGTAGGTTAGATGGATTAGCCATGGTAAAATGTGCGGGATTACAGGGATAGGGTGGTCAAGAGGGCCTGGGTAAGAGAGTCAGTGCAGACGTGCTGGGCCAAGTAGCCTCTTTCTGCAGTGTTGGGATTTTATGGACACACAATGAACAAAATGATAATGGAAATGTGAAGTAAGAACAGAAAATCCTGCCAAAAACACTCAACAGGGTCAAAAGACAACTCATTGACTTGAAACATTGGCTCTGATATTTGCAAGGAGGTGCAGTGGGACTGGGGTCAGGGAATGTCAGAAGCACTGGAGTTCTGCCGAGATTAACAAGCCATAAGAATCTTTCACTCTGTTTCCCGGCCAGCAGCTAGCCAGATTGAGGGGGGCCCAAGGAGCGAGTGGCAAAGCCTGCAGCAGAAGGCTGCACTAACAGAAGCTAAGGCTGGAATTCTCCCATCCCACCCGTCACTGGAATTCTAGTAGGTGGGGGTCAGACCATTTAAAGGTCCATTGAAGTCGGGCAGGAATCTCCGGTTTTCAGGCGAGTGCGGCCGGAGAATCCCGCATTAAAATCCCAAACGGCAAGATGGGAGATTATATGCAGAAGACAGATAGTAAGGTAACAGTTGAAGTGGTAAAATTCAGGAGACCTCCTGAAAGGTTCTGGGAGCTGAGAAAGAACAATTCTCATTCACCACACCCCCCCAGCCACGCCCCCCGGCCCCCTCCCAAATGGCCTTGGTGATCGGAGTTGGCAAGCTATTGGTGTTGCCTGCGGCATCATAGCCAACACCATTCCCATTGACAATCCAACCTCGGCACACACTGCCTGCCAAACTTTCTGGAATGGGAATCCTGGCTAAATGTCCTCAGTCCCACTGGGACACCAATACCATTGACTGGGCTGATTCAGGCAACACAATGCAACTCTTCCCGGGATTCTCCCCACCACCGCTGCCAGCAAGAACAGAGCATTTTGCGCTCAGCCAAAACTTCATTCACAGCAGCGGGGCTGGAGAATCCCAGTGCTGCGGCCGAGGTCGGAGAATTCCAGCCTTTAATTGCAATTCAGGCGGAATTCTGTGCTTGTGGGATCGTGCGGAAGTTGATGGATTCCTGAATGGCTCAACGCATTATACTCCCTTCACCCCCCAGCACGATAGGGTCATAAAATTTCATCCATAAACTTTCACTGTTCTGGCATTCAAGCGGCATTGCTTCACAGAGTCATAGAATCCTACAATGCAGAAGGAGGCCATTTGACCCATCGATTCTGCACCAACCATAATCCCACCCAGGCCCTATCCCCATAACCCCACGCATTTACCCTAGCTAGTCCCCATGACAGTAAGGGGTAATTTAGCATGGCCAATCCACTTAACCTGCACATCTTTGGGGTTTGGGGGGAAACCGGAGCACCCGGAGGAAACCCACGCAGACACGCGGGGAGAACGTGCAAACTCCACACAGACAGTGACCCCAAGCCGGGATTGGAACCCGGGACCCTGGCGCTGGGAGGCGGCAGTGCTGACCCACCGTGCCGCCCTTCAGGCCCTTATTCCAGAATCACGGCCTGAAATGAATCGTCTGTTCTGCGGTCGAGCATGCGGTAATGTTCGTGGTGCGCTCGTTCCATCCTGATGCATCAACAATGACAGATCAGCATGAGGCTAAAAAATACAGGTGAGGACATTGTCATTTTTGTAGCCTTGTTAAACTCAGGCTCCTCAGTGGCAGCATCCCTTTTCCATCCCAATGATGTACGTGCCGGGCTAAGGTCAACCCCATTAATCTGGAACTGCCAGCCAGTAAGCTCTGCACACATCAGCTCTTTTGAAAATAAAGCCATTGGCATCAGGTTGTTTTAATAAAATTAAGCGAAAGCATTTGAATGGAAAGTGAGTGCCAAATGAAATAATGACAGGAATTAAGTGGAACGGTGGAGAGTTTTTTCTTTCTCCACTTTTTAATCTGGACCTGCAGAAGCTTGAGAATGTGCGATCCCGGCTTTAATCTCTTTATATTCTAAATGCAGTGACATTGATGACACTTTTGTTGCTAAATATTATTGATATCCTCTGCGGAAGTCTGATGCTAATAATATGGGGATGTCTGGGCTAATGAAATCTTACTGATGTTTTCAAATCTTCTGATGCCTATTAATCTTCTGCCCTTAAATCAACGCAGCAACCATGGATGGCAGTTTAGAGTGTAGCTATTTAGAAATCCATAATCTGATTGGCTACGAGCCATTTCATTACAGAGGATCACCCTTCAAATCACAAGATGCAACAATAGAACAACAGTACTTGGGTTACCGGAGGGCCAGGCTTCACCGTAACAGGCTATCGAACAGCACTTGCCGTTGGTTAGACTTCTCTCAACACCGGTCAGTTCAAATCATTATTTCTCCCGACTACAATGGGTGGCACGGTGGCACAGTGGTCAGCACTGCTGCCCCACAGCGCCAGGGACCTGGGTTCAATTCCAGCCTTGGGCGACTGTGTGGAGTCTGCACGTCCTCCCCGTGTCTGCGTGGGTTTCCGCCGGGTGCTCCGGTTTCCAACCAAACTCAAACAGACGTGCTGGTTAGGGTGCTTTGGCCATGCTAAATTCTCCCTCAGTGTATCCGAACAGGCACCGGAGTGTGGCGACAAGGGGATTTTCAATGTAACTTCATTGCAGTGTTAACATAAACCTACTTGTGACACTAATCAATAAACTTTAAAACTTATTTATCCTGTGGCCTACATGTGGCCTTATAGCAATTCAACTTGTGGAATCACCCTGACTAAATCTTACTGAACAGGGCGGCATGGTGGCACAGTGGTTAGCACTGCTGCCTCACAGTGCCAGGGACTTGGGTTCATTTCCGGCCTTGGGTGATTGTGCAGAGTTTGCACATTCTCCCCATGTCTGTGTGGGTTTCCTTCGGGTGCCCCGGTTTCCTCCCACACTCCAAAGATGTGCAGGCTAGATGGATTGGCCATGCTAAATTTTCCCTTAGTGTCCCAAGATATATGGGTTATGGTGATTAGAACATAAGAACATAAGAACTAGGAGCAGGAGTAGGCCATCTGGCCCCTCGAGCCTGCTCCAACATTCAATAAGATCATGGCTGATCTTTTCGTGGACTTAGCAGCAGTTACCCACCCACTCACCATAACCCTTAATTCCTTTACTGTTCAAAAATGTACTTATCCTTGCCTTAAAAACATTCAATGAGGTAGCCTCAACTGCTTCACTGGGCAGGGAATTTCACAGATTCACAACCCTCTGGGTAAAGGAGCTCCTCTCAACTCAGTCCTAAATCTGCTCCCCCTTATTTTGAGGCCATGCCCCCTAGTTCTAGTTTCACCCGTCAGTGGAAACAACTTCCCTGCTTCTATCTTATCTATTCCCTTCATAATCTTATATGTTTCTATAAAATCTCCCCTCATTCTTCTGAATTCCAATGAGTATACTCAGTAATGAGTCTAATGAGTAATAAGATCTCCCCTCATTCTTCTGAATTCCAATGAGTCTACTCAGTCTCTCCTTATAAGCCAACCCTCTCAACTCCGGAATCAACCTAGTGAATCTCCTCTGCACCCCCTCCAGTGCCAGTATATCCTTTCTCAAGTAAGGAGACCAAAACTGTACACAGTACTCTAGGTGTGGCCTCACCAGCACCTTATACAGCTGCAACATAACCTCGCTGTTTTTAAACTCCATCCCTCCAGCAATGAAGGACAACATTCCATTTGCCTTCTTAATTACCTGCTGTACCTGCAAACCAACTCCTTGTGATTAGTGGGGTAAATATGTGGGGTTACAGGGTTCGGGCCTGGGTAAGCGTCCATGCAGACTTGATGGGCTGAATGCTCTTCTCCTGCACTGTAGGGATGCTATTCTATAATTCTAAATTGTTGAAAGCTGGTGGCTCAGCAGAGATGTCAAGGCATCTGGGACTGAGTGGTCAGGAGGGGGTCTCCTCAATCAATCGATTGAGGAACCGAGAGAAAAACCGGAGTGAGAAGGAAAGGGAATTAAAGGGAGTGAACTCAAAGTCAAAGCGGATGTTGGAAGGGAAATAAAGTAAATGAAAGAAAGATTGGATCAACAAATGTGGCAATGCCAGTGACACTCACATCCCAGGAACTGGAATCATTGAATCCCTACAGTGCAGAAGGAGGTCATTTGGCCCATCGAGCCTGCCCCGACAACAATCCCACCCAAGTCCTATCCCTGTAACCCCGCATATTTACCCTCCTAATCCCCCTGATGTAACAAAACGCTTCTCCCCACAATTTGGGTATTGGGAGCTGATTGAACATCAAATTTTGGAAAGTACTTGAAAATGAATGGATAGAAAGAAGTGGGGATGTGGGATTCAGAATGACTGCTCTTTCAAAGAAGCAGCACAGGCACTGAAGGCTGAATTGCTCCCTCGATACTGTAAGTTCCTACAGTTCCATAAAGCAGGATTACTCATGAAATGTAGTTACTTTGACCAGGTAAAAGAGGGTGGCTGACATCTCTCTAATTGCACCTTGAGTAAAAGGCCATTAACTCAGTGGACAGTGCTGCACGGTGGCGCAGCGCTGCTTCACAGCACCAGGGATCTGGGTTCGTTTCCTGGCTTCGACACTGTCTGCGTGGAATTTGCACGTTCCCCCCGTGTCTGTGTGGGTTTCCACCGGGTGCTCCGGTTTCCTCCCACAGCCCGAAAGACGTGCTGGTTAGGTGGATTGGCCATGCTAAATTCTCCCTAATTTTCCCCATACAGGCACCGGAGTGTGGTGACTAGGGGATTTTCACAGGAAATTCATTGCAGTATTAACGTAAGCCTACTTGTGACAATAATAAATAAACTTAAACTTCTATGACCTTCACCTTAAAGCATGGGTCTGGCATAAGTCCCTTGTCTCAATATCCTGTTCCACTTCTGTTCAGTTCTGTTCAGTCAAGCCATTGATTACTGAAGGTAAAGAAGGAAGGCATGAGAATGACGTAGGCCCCTGAAGCTGCTCGATGAGTTTCACCTTGTGTCAGGTGAGCATTATCGATACTGGAGGTCAAACCTCAGGACATGCTTTCCCTGCAGCTTTTACCTATCGTCACTTTGATTTGATTTGATTTATTATTGTCACATGTATTAGTTTACAGTGAAAAGTAATGTTTCTTGCGCGCTATACAGACAAAGCATACCGTTCATAGAGAAGGAAAGGAGAGAGTGCAGAATGCGGTGTTACATTCATAGCTAGGGTGTAGAGAAAGATCAACTTAATGCGAGATAGGTCCATTCAAAACTCTGATGACAGCAGGGAAGAAGCTGTTCTTGAGTCGGTTGGTACGTGACCTCAGGCTTTTGTATCTTTTTCCCGACGGAAGAAGGTGGAAGAGAGAATGTCCGGGGTGCGTGGGGTCCTTAATTATGCTGGCTGCTTTTCCGAGGCAGCGGGAAGTGCAGACAGAGTCAATGGATGGGAGGCTGGTTTGAGTGATGGACTGGGCTTTGCTGACAACCTTTTGTAGTTTTTTGCGCTCTTAGATAGCGCTGGAGCCATACCAAGCTGAACACAGAATGAGCCACAACAGCAACACGTGTTACATAGAAGTTGCATTCACTCCTCATTAAATAGCACAAGAACATTGGCATTTTTCCCACAACTTCTGGAACCACTGATCATGGATGTGGTGAAGCCCATTTGACAGATAGGGCTTCGTTCACAATCCTTTGTTGTTTTTTTGCGGTCTTGCTCAGAGAAGGAGCCAAGCCAGGCTGCGATACATCCATCATTTATCTTGTTGAGCTGATGAAATATTCAAATCAGTCCTGTTGCCGGAATGTGGGATCTGGCTGTGCACACATTGGCTGCCATACTTATCCCCGCTACCTCAGTGACAGCAATTCGAAAGCACTTCAGCGGATGTGCAATCCACCGGGACAATCACACCAACATCAAGACTGCTATGCAAATACAAGGCCTTTGTTGAGTAAGATGAGTGACAGCAGGACAGCCTCGCCCCGCTCACCTTTCAAGAGGAATATGTTGAGTAGATTTTCTGCATGTCCTTTGATCTGAGAACTGCAGAGCATAAAGCAGATGTTTCAGTTCCGATAGCTTCCAACCTCTTCAACAGCACGGTGTGAGGCACAACATTACAATGCAAGACATGACAGGCTCTTTAAAAGTGAATTTTAAGTGAATTTCTCCTCTGACTTATAATGTTTGCCAATCTGTTGTGAAGGCGGAACCTCCCAACTTCTCTCAATGATTGTACAACCCAGCCTATTTCTATCTAACCACTCTAACAGTCTCCAAACTGCCACATTCCAGAAGAACCAAAAATATTATCTTAACATAAAAACACAGAAAATAGAAGCAGGAGTAGGCCATTCGGCCCAGCGAACCTCCTCCGCCATTCATTTTGATCATGACTGGTCATCAAATTCAATATCCTGATCTCCCCCATTTCCCCCCCATATTCCTTGATCCCTTTAGGCCCAAGAGCTGCATCTAATTTATTCTTGAAATCCCGCAACATTTTGGCCTCAACCACTTTCTGTGGCAGTGAATTCCACACATTCGCCACCCTCAGGGTGAAGAAATTTCTCCTCACCTCAATCCGAAAGGGATTACCCCTCATCCTCAAACTATGACCCCGAGGCACCCTCTGGACACCCCCGCCATCGGGAACATTGGGAGCGATTCTCCCAAAAGTGCTGAGTTGGTGGGAAAACTGTTCTAGATCCCAACTGTTTTGTCAGTTCGGCATCTCACCTGAATCTCCGCACTCTGTGCACTGCAGAGGTCCCAGTTGGGAATCTCATTAAAAACCCAGGGGGGGTGGGGCCTGTTCGCACCGGAGTTTGACAGTTCTGGAACTCTGCGCATGCTCAGAGGCCCCGATCGTCAATCTCCCTGTTTGCTGGCCAGCTCGATCGCTGGCCAGCCCGGCACCCCCACAGTGCTGTGCCCCCCACCCCCTCCCCCCCACAGCCCAATCACGGCCTCCACAACAATTCTCAGGCCAGCCCCGACACCCTCGACCCAGAGCGCCTTGATGTCCAGCCCACCCACCCCCCCCACCCCTAGCAGAAGAAATTCCCCCACCCCTCTCACCCCGGCAGACCTCCCCCCCCCCCACTGACCTCTCCCCGGGGTCAGACCTGCCCTCCGGGAGGCAGGCTCTACCGTCAGACTACCCCCACCCTCCCCCAGCCCACCCCGATCACTGGCCTCCCTCAAGCCCCGACCAATCCTGGCTGCAGAGTGGCAGCGGGACCCCCACCCTCACCGATTGCCCCTAGGCCCCGCCCACAACCCCGCTTGGCACTGCCCGATGCCCAATGGACACTGCCAAGGTGCTCCCTGGGCATGGGCAATTTGCCCCTTGGACAGTGCTGGGGGCACAGGCTGGCACTGCCAGGGTGCTCATGCCCAGGGGGCATTAACCCCCTGCCGCCTGACCCCCTGGGGGGCCCCAGTTGCCCTCCCTTCATTCCAGCAGGGTCTCCCACTAGTTCTCCCAATGTGAGGAGCTACTCTAAACCTTGTCGGAATGAAGTACTCCTGGCGGGTGGGAGATTGAATCGGGCCCGGCAAGTTCCCGATAATCACATGCAAAACATATTTAAAAAACATTCAAATCGTTCCGCCAGTTTCCAGCGTGGTCTGGACTCCGACTGTTCTCCGGCCCTGGGAGATGCGCATCCATTCCCGGCGCATGCGCAAGCCCGGAAAAAAGGCCGACAACGCGATTCTCCTGACCAGACCCGCCAGAATAGTTGCGGGTCGCGATGGGAGAATCGGGCCCATTCTTTCTGAATCCACCCTGTCTAAGCTTGGTAGAATTTTATACGTTTCTGTGAGGCCTCCTCTCTAAAATCTATTGATATCAAGAAGTCATAGATTGCTCAGTTTTGCAGTCTCACTGCTAACCACTCTATATGAACAGAAATAGTTGCCATCTGGAGTAGCCCCTCTCCCATTGTCCAGCTACAGGAGGGGAGCTCTCAGGTAAGTTGGCCATTGACAACACAGATCTCCAGGATGACCACCATGATCTCCCTTCCCTTTTCAACATTTTGGCCTCTGCGTAATTCCAGAATAGCATTCTCCCGAGGAGAAAGCTAAGGATGGCTCCTGGGATTTGTTGAACAACGTTAAACGGGCCAACAACTGGCTCTCACCCAGAGAGCAATCTGTTGTCATCGGCAACTGGAAACAGACTGGGCGATTGGGCGGCACAGCGGTTAGCAATGCTGCCTCACAGCGTCAGGGACCCGGGTTTGATTCCCAGCTTGGGTCACTGTCTGTGCGGAGTCTGCACATTCTCCCCGTGTCTGCCTGGGTTTCCTCCGGGTGCTCCAGTTTCCTCCCACAGTCCCAAACATGTGTGAGTTAGGATGATTGGCCATGCTAAATTGCCCCTGAGTGTCAGGGAGATTAGCTAGGGTAAATATGAGGAGTTACGGGAATAGGGTCTGGGTGGGATTGTGGTTGGTGCAGACTCGATGGGCCAAATGACCTCTTTCTGCACTGTATGGATTCTACGATTGCAAACCTCTCCGAGTGGAACTTTGGAATGAAGTAAAACAGAACATCGAAAACACAATTCTTCACGTAAAGTGTAATTAAAATGTGGAATTTTCCTTCTTGAACCAGCGTTGCAAAGTTCGTAAAGTGTTTGAAAAGTCCAATAGATTGTTGGGAATATTGTTCAGTCTGAGTAGGAGTACGGCAATGGCTTTAGAACAAAAGATCCACTTTCACTTTGGTTTTTCAGGTGCTCGCAACTCAGAGGTGTTCTCCATGAAAATTCTGTGCTTCACATTGACCGATACATATCCCATCCTGTGGCTCCAGTCCCTGGAAGAGCAGCATGATGTATTTGAATGAAGTTGGTGAGGAGGGCATGGATGGTCTAATGCCCTCCCTTCACACTCGCCACCCGAAGATTTTCCCTTTATAGAATCCATAAAGTGCAGAAGGAAGCCAGTTGGCCCATCAAGTCTGCACCAATTCTCCAACAGAGCATCTCACCCAGGCCCTATTTCCCTAACCCCACGTAATTATAATCCCCCTAAATTACACAACCTTGACACTAAGAGGCAATTTAGCATGGCCAATCCACCTAACCTGCACATCTTTGGGCACTAAGGGACAATTCAGCATGGCCAATCCACCCAACCTGCACATTTTTGGACACAAAGGGGCAATTTAGCATGGCCAATCCACCCAACCTGCACATCTTTGGGCACTAAGGGGCAATTTAGCATGGCCAATCTACCTAACCTGCGCATCTGACAGTGGAAGGAAACCGGAGCACCTGGAGGAAACCCACACAGGGGAGAACGTGCAAACACCACACAGTCACCAAGGCTGGAATGGAACCAGGGTCCCTGGCTCTGTGAAGCAGCAGTGCTAACCACTGTGCCACCGTGTCGCTCTGCTTTGCTTGGTGACAGGAGGTGGTGTGCCGTATTTCTGGCAATGGAATCTTCTGGTCCCGCCGCTGTCAATGAGAATTCTCGTTGAAGTCGCCCCACACAATCGGAAAACCCGTGGCAGAGTCTGCAGCTAGCAGAATATCCTGCCAGCGTGAATGGCTGCAGTATTACAGCCTATACCTTTCCAGCGGTTAAACTTCAAAACTACAACACTGGCAGTAAAGACATAAATGGCTCCATACAGGACAGTCTTTCCTTACTAGGCTGAGGAGAACCCCTTCCAGAAACAACTGCAAAACATTCCAACTAAAGAGGGATTGCTGGAATATGTTTCCTGTTGGTTGAAAGAAAGTGCCAAAAGGAAATAAACATACTTTGCAATGAATGTGATTGTATAGCAAAAGTGAATCAGTGTTAAAACAATAATTAAATTGGAGCTAATAAAATATAATTGTGGGGCGGCACAGTGGCACAGTGGTTAGCACTGCTGCCTCACATCGCCGGGGACCCCTAATTCGATCCCTGGCTTGGGTCATTCTCTGTGTGGAGTTTGCACATCCTCCCCGTGTCTGCGTGGGCTTCCTCCCACAAACCAAAGATGTGCAGGTTAGGTGGATTGGCTATGCTAAATTGCTCCTTAATGTCAGGGGAACTAGCTAAGGTAAATGCATGGGGTTATGGGATAGGGCCTGGGTGGGATTGTGGTTGGTGCAGGGTCGATGGGCTGAATGGCCTCCGTGTCTGCGTGGGTTTCCGCCGGTTGCTCCAGTTTCCCCCCACAGTCCAAAGATGAGCAGGTTAGATGGAGTGGCCATGCTAAATTGTCCCTTGGTGTCAGGGGGACTGGATAGGGTAAATACGTGGCATTATGGTGATAGGGCCTGGGTGAGATTGTTGTCGGTGCAGACTCGATGGGCCGAATGGCCTCCTTCTGCACTGTAGGGATTCTATGATTCTATGATTTTAGTTTTCCACTGAGGATGCAGGTGGTAACTCAATAGCTTGTGAATTATCTAGTCTGCTTGGTTCATAGAAATTGAACTTTGTGGGCGTGATTTTCCAGCTGCGCTCACCCCAAGCCTGGAAAATCCTGCCTAAGGTCAATGGACCTTGGCATTCCCGTGACGGGTGGGATGGGAAAATTCCCCCCCCCCCAATTATTGAAGGAACACTTGGAATCGAACTCGTTATGTGTTGATTATAGCAATGAAAGGGAAGGCCTCAGGAATTAGCAACACCCTCAACCCAGAAATACTCTTTGGGTCTCACACTGAATCAGTCTTTGCAGCCAATCTGTCTCCGTTCCAGTTTGATGCCCTCCCACACGAAAATCTTGACTTAAATCAGAAAATGGGGCAGCATAGTGGCACAGTGGTTAGCACTGCTGCCTCACAGCGCCAGGGACCCAGGTTCAATCCCGGCTTGGGTCACTGTCTGTGTGGAGTTAGCACGTTCTCCCCATGTCTGCGTGGGTTTCCTCCCGCAGTCTGAAAGATGTGCTGGTTAGGTGCATTGACCCAAACAGGTACCGGAATGTGGCAACTAGGGGAATTTCACAGTAGCTTCATTGCAGTGTTAATGTAAGCCTTACTTGTGACTAATAAATAAACTTTAACTTTAAAAGGTTCAGCAGGGAAGACAGCGTCTGGAGAGAGAAACTGAGTTAACAGTTCGGGTCAATAATCCTCCAATACTGTTCTGCAGGAGGTGGTGGACTCGTGGTAATGTCACTATTGAGGAGTCCATTAACCCAGGCTAATGCCCTTGGAACCCGGGTTCAAATCCCACCAGGGTAGTTGATGGAATTTAAATTCAAGTAATTGATCTGGAATCAAAAGCCATGTTCAGTCATGGTGACCATGAAACCATTGTTCATTCTTGTAAGAACCCATCTGGTTCACTATATATTCCTTTAGTGAAAGAAATTTGCCATTCTTACCCTGGTCTGACCTACAATGTGATCGAGTCGCAGATGCCCCTCTGAGTTGCCCTAACAGCCACTCAGCTGCATTAAACCACTATGACCCCAAAAAGGAGTGAAACTACCCAGCATTGACTTGGGCATGAGAAATGAGGATGGGCGCACCCAGCCCTGTTGATCCTGCAACTAATAGCTAACATCCGGGGACAAAACTGGGAGACCTGTCCCACAGACTAGACAAACAGCAGGCTGATAGAGTCACACTAATGGAATCATAACTTACAAACAATGTCCCAGACACCACCATCTTTGGGTATGTCCTGTCCCACTGATGGTGACGAACAGTCATAAGGGAGTTGTCCGGGGAGTCCCCAGCATCAGCCCTATCAAGGGACATGGCATCGGGCCAGAGATAGGCTTGGAAGCTTCTTGTTGGTTACCACATGCCACACCCCCACCCAAGCCGAAGAATCAGTACTCCTCGATGCTGAACACCACT
This sequence comes from Mustelus asterias, assembly GCF_964213995.1. Lineage (NCBI taxonomy): Eukaryota > Metazoa > Chordata > Chondrichthyes > Carcharhiniformes > Triakidae > Mustelus > Mustelus asterias. The sequence continues at coordinate 90,757,300 of NC_135813.1, read as the reverse complement.
TGGAGGAAACACTGAAGGTAGCAAGGTCATAGAATGTACCCTGGGTGAGGACTTCAATGTCCAGCACCAAGGGTGCTCAGTAGTACTACTACTGACCAGCTTGGCTGAGTCCTGAAGGATATAGCTGCAAGACTGGGTCTGCAGCAGGTGGTGAGGGAACCAACAGAAGGGAATTTCAAATTCATGAGGGAATGGGACAGAGCAGATAGAGAGAAACTCTTCCTATTGGTAAAAGAATTGAGAAGCAGACAGCGCCAAGTAAAGGTTATTGGCAAAAGAACTGGTAGTGACAAGAGGAGAAGTTTAGTGGTTAGATTTAGAAATGCATTGCCAGAGCGTGTGGCGGAGGCAGATTCAAATAAAATCTTCAAAAGACAATTGGATAAATATCTGTACAGAAATAAAATCATTGGCAGGCTAATGGGAAAAGGAATGGTGGTGGGATTAGCTAAGTTGCTCTTACTGAAAGCTGGTACAGACCTAATGGCGACACGGTGGCACAGTGGTTAGCATTGCTGCCTCACAACGCCAGGGACTCGGGTTCGATTCCCGGCTTGGGTCACTGTCTGTGCGGAGTATGCATGTTCTCCCCGTGTCTGCGTGGGTTTCCTCCAGGTTCCTCCCACAGTCTGAAAGATGCGCAGGTTAGATGCATTGACCATGCTAATTTCTCCCGAACAGGCGCCGGAGTGTGGCGACTAGGGGATGTTCACAGTGTGGTGAACCATAGATGGTTATCACTATGGGTACTTGTACATATGTTACTCTTGTTACTGTTGGGGTTAGGGTTGGGGTGTTCCACCTGTTAGCATTGTTCTGTGGTACACTCCGTTTGGCTCCGCCTTCCTATAGGAGTATAAAGGTCACTGCACTTCCTAGTGACCCTCAGTCTGGGATAGTATTGTTAAGCAGTATGCTCTATTCTTGTTGCGAATAAAAGTCTTTATTTCCCGAGTACGATCTAGCCTCTCGAGTGAATTAATCGCGCATCACACAGTAACTTCATTGCAGTGTTGATGTAAACCTATGTGTGACAATAAAATAAATAAAATTAAAATCAAAAATAAAGGGTTGAATCGCCTCCTGTGTTATATCCATTACATGATCCTGAAACATTAGAGCAGGGGCTTTATTCCCTCATAAAATTCCCTGAGTTAGTTTCAGGAAGAAGCAGGTTCAATGTTGAACTCTAAAACTCTACAATAACTATCCTTGAAAAAGTGTCCACATGGGGCAGAGGACCAAAGAGATCTCAGGCCACGGATACACATTCAAAATAGCAACGGAGATTAACAGGGCATAAAAATGCAAACAAAACACTAGGGTACAACTCTAGAGGAGTGTAATTGAAAAACAAACAAAACTATCATTTTAAATTTGCATAGAACATGGGCAGCACAGTGGCACAATGGTTAGCGCTGCTGCATCCCAGCGCCAGGGATCCAGTTTCGATTCCGGCTTTGGGTGACTGTCTCTGTGAGGTTTGTATGTTGTCCCTGTGTCTGCGTGGGTTGCCTCCGGGTGTTCCGGTTTCCTCCCACAGTCCAAAGGTGCGCAGGTTAGGTTGATTGGCCATGCTAAATTGACCCTAATGTGTGAGGGATTAGTAGGGTAAATGTGTGGGGTTATGGGAATAGGGCCTGTGTGGAATGTGGCCGATACAGGCACGATGGGCTGAATGGCCTCCTCTGCACTGTAGGGATTCTATGATTCCGTGAACATTGGATCACACAAGTACTGTGAGCAATTCCGGTCTTCATTCTTTGGAAAGAACATGGGGCACTGGAGAAGGTGCGACAAGATTTATTTGGCAAATCCCAGAACAAGAGGTTACCTTCCAGAAAAGATTTAACAAACTGGAGAACGGCACAGCAGTTAGCACTGCTGCCTCACAGCTCCAGGGACCTGGGGTCAATTCCGACCTTGAGTGACTGTCTGTGCGGAGTTTGCACATTCTCCTCGTGTCTGCGTGGGTTTCCTCCGGGTGCTCCGGTTTCCTCCCACAGTCCAAAGATGTACGGGTTAGATGGATGAGGCCATGCTAAATTGACACTTCATGTCCAAAGATGTGTAGGATAGGTGGATTAGCCATGGGAAATGCACAGCGTTATAGGTAGAAGGGAGGGCCTCTTTAGGAGAGTCAATGCAGACTCGATGGGCTGAATGGCCTCTTCCTGCTGTGTGGGTTCTATGATTCTATGGACTCGGTATGCAGTATGGAGGTGTTCCACAGTGCAATCACCCAATCTGTGTTCCCTATTGTAGAAGAAACCAGATTCTGAGTAGTGAATGCGGCATACGGAACTGAAATTAATACTTTCCCGTGGAGTTTCTTTTTACTCATCTCATTACCATCTGCTCCTGTCCTGCACCACCGTGACTTTTATCATTTAACCTCTCTGCCGTCCACCCTATCACAGACTTTCCATTTTGTTCTTTTGCTCTCTCCCCTATTTCCCTGCCTTGGCCTTTGTTGCTTGTTACCCATCCAGCTTTCTCCAGGCCTCCCAAACTGACCGGAAACCTTAATTCAGTTTCTCTCGCCACAGAATTGCTGAGTGTTTTCCAGCATATTGGGCGGGGGTTTCCAGCCACGCTTGACCCAAGGCCGGAAACTCCTTTGCATGGTCCGTCCCCTGCCCGCTACGATTCCCTTGGCGGGCCGGACGGGAAGATTTCGCCCATTCTGTTTTTATTACACAGAGAAATTCCTCACAATGTGCTGCATAGCCAGAGAGAATTATTCTGTGCTTTGTGCAGTGAACATCGATCTTCCAAACATCTGCAGTTCAGGGAAGTTGAAATCAATCCCAACGACTGAAGCCAATTCCAAATTCCATGATACAAAAATAAATCCTGCACGCCCAAGAAACCTGTTGCCCTCATTGTCCCCACTGGCAGATGTTCTGATCAGCCAAGCTGTTATGTGTGATCGCTATTTAAAGGTTATTTCATTAGTGTCACAAGTAGGCTTAAATTAACACTGCAATGAAGTTACTGTGAAAGTCCCCTAGTCGCCATGCTCCGGTGCCTGTTTGGGTACACTGAGGGAAAATTTAGCCTGGCCAATGCACCCTAACCAGCACGCCTTTCTGACTGTGGGAAGAAACCGGAGCACCCGGAGGAAACCCATACAGACACGGGGAGAACGTGCAAACTCCGTACAGACAGTGACCCAAGCCAGGAATCGAACCCGGGACCCTGGCGCTGTGAGATAGCAATGCTAACTACTGTGCTACGTGTCACCCGTCATCATAGTCCCAGATGACCTTAGGCTGCTCTCCTCTCTGAGGGGGTGAGCTGATTTAACCTGAAGATCGCCACACCTCAGGGTTGAGAAGGCGCGGCTTTCGTGAGTAACCTTGACCGGCACGGGAATTGAACCCACGCTGTTGGCGTCACTCTGCATCACAAACCGGCCTTCCAGCCAATCAAGCTAACCGACTCCGGCAATGCTTGACACCCACGAGGTCCTTCTTTGGGAGGATGGGAAGGCTTTTGAACACCTCTCCCAGGGGGTGACTACAGAGTCAGTGATGTAACTCGCTGACTCAACATCAAACTCTGCTGGCTTGTATTTTTTTGCGGCTCACAGCGAATTAAATTACATTCAAGCATCACTACACATTCTTGCCTGGCAGCCATCTTCACGGAATCATGTCAAGCTTGTCAACTGACAACTGGAGTCTAGTGACCTTTCAGCACTCTGAGCAAATTAAACAAGAGGAATGAGTATGCACTGGCTGTCGGAGGGAGATCCTTGTTTTAACTTCAAGGTACAATGTTGTAGCCATCAGCTCAGTGAGTTACAGTCACGGCTTTCTCTCCCCCTCCAGGTTTACTTCCAGCCATGTTAGCTGTGTGGGCGCTAGCATTCACGCACCTGATTCAAGAGCTGCGGCTTCACGCCCGAGAGATTTAATCACAAACTACTGCGTCGGCGCGGAATCGACTGAGTGGTCACTGCACCGAGGGAGGTGTCATTGGACGAAACTTTAAACTGCCCTATCAGAAGGATGTAAAAGATTCCACGGTACAATTTTGAGGTGGTGGGGAGCAGTTCTCTCCAATGTCCCAGTACATTAAGACAGGTGGGATTTATAACAAAGAACAATACAGCACAGGAACAGGCCCTTCAGCCCTCCAAGCCTGCACCGATCATGATGCCTGCCTAAACTAAAACCGTGTGCACTTATCCATATCCTTCCATTCCCATCCTATTCATGTATTTGTCTAGTTGTCCCTTAAGTGCCGCTAGCGTACCTGCTCCCACCACCTCCCTGGGCTGTGATGAACAGAAAAGTGTGAGGTGATGCATTTTGACAGAAGGGAAAGGAAGAGGCAATGTAAACATAATGGCACGGTTCCAAAGAGTGTGCAGGAAGTGAGGGATTGTCAGGGGGTGGGATAGGTGCCTGTCATGACTTTAAAGTGTTGCATCTTTGCTTTAAGAGCTGATCACATGATTTATTGGTGATGTCATTAGGGTGTTGCCATAGGTTGCTGCTTTGTTTGTACTCTGCGCAGTGCAGAGATGCTCTCTTTCAATAAAACCTGTCGTGTGTTAATTTGAATCTCCGTGTGCAAACCATATCTTTCCTTTTTGTTTAAAACCCACAACCCCTAATATAGTTAGGACATTGCACAAAGTGGTGGTGGAGTGGGTGCAGGGCCTGGGGGAGGGGTACACATTGGGGGGGTGGTGGCAGGAAATATTGAGAGAGTGAATGACAAAGCATGTGGAATCTTGGGTTTCATAAATAGAGGTGTTGAGTACAAAAGCAGCAAAGCTATATTACTCTGAGTAGGCTGCAGTGAGGCTCCTGTGTCCCGTTTGTGGTGGACTTCAGTTTTGCCTTTGTCCTGCCTGAACCACCGTTGTGTGTTTGTCATGCCTGGACACATCCCCTGCTGGCTCGGCTCCTCCCCTTGTCACCTAGTATAAAGGTGGCTGTTTCCTCCCCCTTGTTCAGTTCGAGTCGGTTATCTGTTGGGATGTGCTCCTGGTTCTGTAATGAATAAAAGCTGACAGTTGTATTGGCACACAAGTAGTCTTTTGCCTGATTGATAGTGCATCACCGTCCTGGTCTCCACATTTCAGGAAAGGTATGAGGGTCCTCAAGAGGTGGTGGTGGCAGGGAGGCAGGGTTTTAGCAACTAGGTTAGGTTGGAGAAGCTGGGCTCCTTGAAACAGAGGAGGTGGAGGGGAGATTTGATAAAGGCATAATGAGATTATAGTAGGTCTAGAATCCTACAGTGCAGAAGGAGGCCATTCGGCCCATCAAGTCTGCACCGATCGCAGTTCCACCCAGGCCTTATCCCCATACCCCATGCATTTACCCTAGCTAGTCCCCTTGACATAAAGGAGCAATTTAGCATGGCCAATCCACCTAACCCGCACATCTTTGGACTGTGGGAGGAAACCGGAGCATCCGGAGGAAACCCACACAGACATGGAGAGAACGTACAAACTCCACACAGACAGTGACCCAAGCCGGGAATTGAACCCGAGTCGCTGGTGCTGTGAGGCAGCAGTGCTAACCACTGTGCCACCGTGCCGCCCATATAAATAAGGTAGACAATGAAAAGCTGTTCTCACTGGTACAAGGCCCAGGGGATGCAAATTTAAGGTTTTGGGCAAGTGATGCGGAGGGGTGTGGGGAAGAATATATTTTACACAGTGACCGGTAATGAGCTGGAACTCGCTAACCCCAAGGGTGTTGGAAGTCGAGGCAATCAATGACTTTGAAAGGAAATTTGATGAGCAGTTGAAGGAAATAAACCTGTAGGGATACAGTGGGGGATGGAGATTGACTGAATTGCTCCATGGCAAATCAGCATAGATCCGATGGGCCGAATTACCTCCTCTGCAATATAAATGGACTTCTGACTCTCCTTCATTAGAATCATAGAATCCCCCCAATCCAGAAGGGGGCCATTTGGCCCATCGAGTCTGTACCGACTACAATCCAACCCAGGCTCCATTCCCGTAACCCCACACAGTCACCCTGCTAATCCTCCTGACAATAGGGTCGATTTAGCATAGCCAATCAACCTAACCCACACATCTTTGGACTGTGGGAGGAAACTGGAGCACCCGGAGGAAACCCACGCACACAAAGGGAGAACGTGCAAACTCCACACAGACAGTGACCGGAAGCCGGAATAGAACCCGGGTCCCCTGGTGCTGTGAGGTAGCAATGCTAACCACTGTGCCACCGTGACGCCCCAATTCCAGATATTTTTTATTGAATTCAAATTTCATCATCTGCCATGGCAAGATTTGAACCCGGTTCCCCAGAGCTTCTGGATTAATAGTCTAGTGATAATACCACTAGGCCACCGCCTAGTGCAAACCCCAAATAATTGTTATGTAGTGTCCCTTGTGGCCTCTGTGAAAAGGTGCATGCTTAGACATTGGGTAGGGACAGGTTCTGGGTGAACTCCACTACCTACTGGCTTCAATAAATGACCATCACTCACTCCCCAGGGTCACAGATAAAGAATAGTCATGTGGACAAGGTATTTGAAGACACTGAACTGTCAGTGGAATAAATGGGATAAAATAAATGGAATAAAAAATTGAAATAAGAAAAATATATTGAAGCCCCTTTTCCTAAAGGTGGTGTTACCAAAGAACTTCTCCTCACAGTGCAAAATTCTCATCTATCTCTCTCTCTCTCTCTCACTCACTCACTTGCTCTTTATCAGAGAAGAGTATCCAGGAACGTGGAGGAAAATCAAGCAAATGGAATTGAGAGTGGATTGACAAGATCCAATTGAATGGCAGAGCAAGTTCGAGAAGGCAAAGTGCCCTATTCCACATTCTTAGTGTTGTTGTGTTGCTTCCGTTCGGGAAGTATCTTTGCAGCATTTCCTTGCTTCCTATATCCTGAGGGCAAGTAAAGGAGAGAACCAAAATTATGCCACCTTGGCCGACACCTATAGAGCCAATGGAAACACAGAAACATAGAAAATAGGAGCAGGAGGAAGCCATTCGGCCCTTCAGCTCCTGTCCGCCATTCATTATGATCATGGCTGATCATCCAACTCAATAGTCTGATCCCACCTTCTCCTCATATCCTTTCACTCCTTTGCCCCAAGTGCTATATCTAACTGCTTCTTGAAAACTTACAGGGCGGGGTCTTACAGCCTTGCACGTCCTGAAACTGTAAAATCCTGCCTAAGGTCAACGGACCTTTCCATGCTCCACCCCTCGACTGTTCCGATTTCTGTGGCAGGCGGGCTGGTAAAATTCGGCCACAATGTTTTACCCTCAATTACTTTCTGTGGCAGAAAATTCCATAGGTTGACCACTCTTTGGGTGAAGGAATTTCTTCTCATCTCTGTCCTAAACAGTCCACCCTGTATCCTCAGACTGTGACTCCTGGTTCTGGACACCCCCACTATCAGGAACATCCCCCCTGCATCTACCCTGTCGAGCCCTGTTAGAATTTTCTAGGTTTCTATGACATCCCCCCTCATTCTTCTGAACTCCAGCGAATGCAATCCTAACCGACCCAATCTTTCCTCATACATCAGTCCTGCCATCCCCGGAATCAGCCTGGTAAACCTTCTTTGCATTCCCTCCAGAGCAAGAACATCCTTTCTCAGATAAGGAGACCAAAACTACAAACATATTAGCAGGTATGGCCTCACCAATTCCCTGCATAATTGCTTCAAGAGGTCCCTGCTTCTGTATTCAAATACTTGTGTTATGAAGGCCAACCTACATAGAATATAGAATCCCTACAGTGCAGAAGCAGGCCACTTGGCCTATCACATCTGCATCGACTCATCTTATCCAGAGCCTATCGCCATAACCCCACATATTTACTCCATTAATCCCTCTAACCTACACATCTTGAGACACTAAGGCGCAATTTAGCATGGCCAATCAACCTACCCTGCACATCTTTGGACTGTGGGAGGAAACCGGAGCACCAGGAAGAAACCCACGCAGACACGGGGAGAACGTGCAAATTCCACACAGACAGTCACCCAAGACCAGAATTGAACCTGGATCCCTGGCGCTGTGAGGCAGCACTGCTAACCACTGTGCCACCATGCCAGCCTTTTTGACCGCCTACTGCACCTGCATGCTTTCCTTCAGCGACTGGCGTACGAGGACACACAAGTCTCGTTGCACATTCCCCTTTCCTAACTCATGGCCTTTCAGTAATCTGCCTTCCTATTTTTGCTACTGAAGTGGACAACCTCACATTTATCCAAACTATATGCGGGGCGGCATTGTGGCGCAGTGGTTAGCACTGCTGCCTCACAGCGCCAGGGACCCAGGTTCGATTCCTGGCTTGGGTCACTGTCTGCGTGGAGTTTGCATGTTCTCCCCGTGTCTGTGTGGGTTTCCTCCGGGTGCTCCGATTTCGTCCCACAGTCCAAGGATGTGCAGGTTAGGTGCTTTGGCCATGCTAAATTCTCCCTCAGTGTACCTGAACGGGCACCGGAGTGTGGCAATGAGGGGATTTTCATATTAACTTAATTGCAGTATGAATGTAAGCCTACTTGTGACACTAATAAATAAACTTTACTGTAATCGCTGAGTTGAACACACAGCCTGAGAAACATAAAGTAACATTGCCAATCGTCACTAGAAAATGTAGCATAGAATCCCCACAGTGCAGAAGGAGGCCATTCGGCCCATCGAGTCTGCACCAACCATAATCCCAACCAGGCTCTATTCCCACAACACAAAAAAATTTCTTGCTAATCCCCCTGACATTAGGTAAATTTAGCATGGCCAATCCACCTACACGCACATCTTTGGACTGTGGGAGGAAACCGGAGCACCCAGAGGAAACCCACTCAGACATGGGGAGAATGTGACCCAAGGCCAGAATTGAACCCAGGTCCCTGGCGCTGTGAGGCAGCAATGCTAACCACTGTGCCAACATTGCTGCTCGTGCTGTGTAATAAATACCTACGGACTAAAGAACTACCAATAGCAATTTGATAAGTCATTAACATCCTCTTCCTACCCTTCACCTTTAGCTTAATGGACCAGATTATCTTGAGGTAAACTAGCATTAGAACATGTCCCATTGGCAGTCTTTTGTAAACTGTACCTATGTGCAGTTAAATCATTGTTGTCCTATTTTCCAGTCTGCCTTGTGTTGATTGATAATTACACATCAATAGCCACAGATCTGATAATAAGCATCCACACTCAGGACCTGTCAATAATCGTAACAAAGCAGATTAGTCTCTTGGTGCAGTCATGCTCAGTGACAGCCATGTATCATTGGTCATGATAATGAAATCCATTCGTCAATCATGTGCTTTTATTGACAAGTGCCCGCAATACTCCAGTTAGTTGTGGCAGGGAAAATAAATATGTTCCAGCCCATAGGCTCCAGTAATGGGATATACAAACCCTGATCAGCCATTGGAAAACAGCGCACAGGGCAGGTCCTGGTGACAGAGCTGCTGAACACAGCAAGTGCCGTTTGTGTTATTTGTGTCACCGCTGTGTCCACCGATCATCTGCGGCCGGCATGAAGCAAATGTCGTCTTTTGATCTTTTGGAGCACATAACGGGAATCCTGGCTCGGCAATCAGTGTGTCCAGTTCCTGCATCTGGGCAATTTTCCGTATGTTAATCTAATAGACTCAGGAAGCTATGAGCTATGTGCACAAATGTCCCTCGAGTGGACTGCCTCCTATACTTAATACCCCCGACTCAAGGGTTTTCAGGTCTTGTGTCAGTCTTGGCTGGGTGGGTTTTCATAGAATCATAGAATCTCTACAGTGCAGAAGGAGGCCATTCAGCCCATCGAGTCTGCACCAACCACAATCCCACCCAGACCCTATCCGCATAACCCCATTCATTTACCCTAGCTAGTCCCCCTGATACTAAGGGACAATTTAGCATGGTCAATCCACCGAACCCACTCATTTTCAGACTGTGGGAGGAAACCGGGGCACCCAGAGGAAACCCATGCAGACACGGGGAGAATGTGCAAACTCCACACAGACAGTGACCCAAGCCAGAATTGAACTCGGGTCCCTGGCACTGTGAGGCAGCAGTGCTAACCACTGTACCACCGTGCCCCCATCTTATCTGATAAAGTGCTGAGGAAAGAAAAGAGTTGGGAAGTAAAACCTTGCATGTCCCATCCCAGGGGCTGGGATGGGAAATCCAGATCGATGTTCCCTCTGAGATCGCAGCAGAAAAGCCTTGGCCGGAGTTCTCCGGTGTCGTACGCCCCACTTCCCCTGCCCGCGAGAACGGAGAATTTGGTTATCTCCATTCCCTGAAGCGCGACTGGACAATCCCAGCCGCGGGCGAGGTCAGAGAATCTCGGTCCTTATCCGTCGTCCCACAAACCCCTCCTCTGGATCTGCCTCCATGGACCATCCAGATCTAGCGAGCAACATTACTTGGTGATTGAGGACCAGATGGAGCTGTTCGAGGAATTAATAAAGGTCAAGTAACCATAGCCCCAAATGACCAGAGGCTGTGACTGGTGGTGATTTAACTCGAGGATCACCACACCTCAGTACTGTGCCTTTAAGAAATGTATTTTAATTTTGTTTCTCTGAAGGTTTTTCAAGCAGGTCCAAGCATTTTATTGGTGCCATTTTGTCTGTAACCGGTGTCCTCTAATTGTTACTGAAGCAATATATTGAACATCATGTTTATTTTTAATCTGGCCTAATGCAGTGTCCTGGGGTTTTATTATCCTTTTGGAATTGCTGGGTGGAGCATGATTGACAGGTCAGTTGCTGCCTGGGGACAGTTTTTCTGCAGAAAAGTCCAAGGCTTTATTTTTGTTTTTCTCAGGAGCTGTTTGGACTGGAGGCAGAAATGGCTCTTGTTTTCCCCTCTGTTTGGAGTTGGAAATTCTGCTGTCTGGGAGTTATTGCTGGAAGCTGGTGAAGGCAGGCAGTGTCTCTCCCTCTCTCTCCAGAAGCTTTTTGGAAAGTTCCAGGACTGGGAAACCTCAGAGTTTTAATCCAACATTCAAAGGAGCAATTCACAGCAGGTGTTAAAAAGCTGCAAAATCCAGCATCACGTGAGAATACTTGCTTTCTGTGCCAAGTCGAGAAAGGGATGTGTGTTTGTGGTATGCTGTTTGACTTGGAACATCATAGATAGCTAGCTGTTAAGGTTTATACTGTGTCAAGTTTGACTGTTGTAATTGGTAAAAGTTATGTTTTTTAAAAAATTATATTTTAACTGCATTCTTAAATAAACTTTGTTTGATAAAAGCTTCCTAGTGGGTCACTTGAATCGTACCTGGAGTGAAATACCTTATGCTCACCAGTGCCAAATTCAAACGTAAAACTTAAGGTCTAGATTATCTTTATAAAACACCTCAGAGTTTCTGGCCGGGTCTTAACACAGGCGTGGGGCAAGGTTGAGAAGGTGGGGCCTTCATGAATAATCTCTGCCCATATGGGAATTGAACCCGTGCTATTGGCATCGATCTGCATCAGTAACCAGCTGTCCAGCCGACTGAGGTAAACAGAGTGAATACCCAACTGCCAACTCCTGAGGAATTTGCCTCTCTACAGCTGACTCAAGAAGGGAATTGATGGAATGAAGAAGAAAAAAACATGTATATTTTAAAGAAAAAACCCGCGAAAAAGTAAGTTAAAAATAACAGCGCTTACCCGCAGCACTCCTCTCGCGAATCTCTCCCTCTCTGCTGCACTTCCAAGACGCAATGAGGTTTAAGGTGCTGGGGAGTAGGTACAGAGGAGATGTCAGGGGTAAGTTTTTCACTCAGAGGGTGGTGGGTGAGTGGAATCGGCTGACGTCGGTGGTGGTGGAGGCAACTCGTTAGGGTCTTTTAAGAGACTTCTGGATGAGTACATGGGATTTAATGGGATTGAGGGCTATAGATAGGCCTAGAGGTGGGGATGTGATCGGCGCAACCTGTGGGCCGAAGGGCCTGTTTGTGCTGTGGCTTTCTATGTTCTATGTTCTATGTATATAATGTCTCTCATGACCACAAAATGTCCCACAATGCTTTACAGCCAGTGAAGTACTTGTTGAGTGTTATTCACTGCTGTACGGTACGAAACACAGCAGCCAATTTGTACACAGTGAACAGCAATGAGATACTGACCAGGTCATTTGATCTTTGACCTTGGTTGAGTGATAGCGATTAAGCAGAACACTGGGGATTACTTCCCAACTCTTGTTCAAAATAGTACCACTGAGTCTTTGACATCCACCTGAGAGGGCAGGTGGGACCCTAGTTGGACGTCTCATTCAAAAGCCAGCAACAGCAGACCACTTTCAGCAATGGAGCTGAGGTTTAACCCCTGAGAGAATAAAATAAAATAATCTTTGTGTGGAGTTTGCACGTTCTCCCCGTGTCTGCGTGGGTTTCCTCCCACACTCCAAAGATGTGCGGTTCTGATCAAACAGAAGTGGAAAGGTCGCTAGTTCTGCTCAGGTGTGCACCTGGAGGTTTCGTTCCATGACCCCCTGCTTCCGAATAACCTAGTTTCCCATTCCCTATATCTTTTTGTGGAGTTTGCACGTTCTCCCTGTGTCTGCGTGGGTTTCCTCCGGGTGGTCTGGTTTCTTCCCACACTCCAATGATGTGTGGGTTAGGTGGATTGGCCGTGCTAAATTGCCTCTTAGGGGGCAATTTTACCATTTTGATTCTAAGTGCTGAATCTGGGCGCAATTCAGACCTGACTTGGAAACCTGTTCTCAGGCCCATACACACTCAGCCTGAAAAAAAAGTCACGAGTCTGAATCATGCTGTGGGCGGGGCTTATCGCGCCTGAAACGCTGCTGCTCCGATCGGAGCCATCAACTGCGCAAGCGCGGTGAAAAAAAATTTGAAAAACGCGCCCCTGTCATATTGCTCCCGGGCTGCAAAAAGCAGATAAAGGGGCCCGGGAATGATGGCCCACACAGACATCGTCCCATCCTCACAACATAACTGTCCCCCTTATCCACCCACCCCTCACCCACTACCCAGACCGATCACCTGCCCCTTTTCCCCCCCCACCGATCGCCCGCAGAGTGGCAGCTGACCCCCCTTTCCCCCCCACCAATCGCCTGCAGAATGGCAGCGGACCCACCTGTCCCTGCCTATCCCCCAACAGAGAACCATCTGGCCCGCCTCCCTCCCCCCCATGCCCCCCCCCCCCCCCCTCCGCCCCACCAGAGAATGTTCGGGCCTTCCTCCTCCCCCCACCTCCACCAGAGAGCGACCGGGCCTCCTCCCCTCCCGCCACACCAGAGATATATCTGGCCCCTATCCCCCTCCCCCCCCACCAGAAAATAACCTAGCCCGCCTCCCCCTCCCCGCCCCCATCGATCTGAGTCAGAGAGCCGCCGGAAGCTCTGAACTTACCTCCTCAAAAACTGGAGCGCCCGAATCGGACCTTTGCCGAGCAGGTCTGTTTCGTACCGAATCTGGATGGGCGGACGCAATGGTAAAGGGGGAAATGCCGGTAAGCTTGGGCAAATGCATTTAAGTTGACGTCGGGCCCGTTTCAGGCGCGGTGCCAATCACGGCCATTTTCAGGCCTTGGTAAATTGGGAGTCTGCGCGGACGCAGGCGCGGATCACACCGTTCACCTCACCCTGACTTTACAAAGCTTTCGTGCCCGAAAATGGGCGCAATGCAATGGTTAAATTGGGCCCTTAGTGTCGACAGGGCGGCTAGCAGAGCAGGGTAAATATGTGGGGTTATGGGGATAGGGTGGGATTGTTGTTGGTGCAAGGTTGAAGGACCAAACAGCCTCCTTCTGCACTGTCGGGATTCTATGATTCTATCTTAATGTTAAAACATGCAGAGGAACATTGCATTGAAGGGAAGAGATTTATAATAACCTATTTATAATAACTAATAACAAATGTGTTCAAAGGACGTGAAGGAAAATTTGATTTTTTAACAATGTCCCCTATGTTGTATTTTAATTCTGGTAGGTGTTGATTGCAGCTATGTAGGAAATTTACCTTTAACTCTTGAAAACTCCAGACCAATTTCGAAGGGTTGGGACCATACATAACAGAGTTGAATGCGATGAAAATAGAAGTGTTTGCCTTTATTTTATAACAGCTGAGTTAAATGGAGACTACTTTCAGTTTGTTTGCTGCACAATGGAAGACAGAAGACATGATAAACCGATAAAAGGATTGCCTTTGTTGGCAGCAGTAATAGTTTGACATACAGAGATGTAATTCCTTTAGAGCCCCACTGACTTCACGTTAACTGCTGGATGCAGACTGAAGTAATTGGAGATCCATTGTGCTGTGTGTTTTGGAACAGTGCTCTATCTTAGTCTTGCAGAGGGATAAACACGGTGGCCTATCCCACATTTCATTGAATCCCCTTATAGTGCAGAAAGAGGCCATTCAGCCCATCGAGTCTGCACTGACCACAATCCCATCCAGGCCCTATTCGCGTAACCCCACACATTTACCCTGCTCATCCCCCTGACTCTGGCATCAATTTACCATGGCCAGTCCACCTAACCAGCACATCTTTCGGACTGTGGGAGGAAACTGGAGCACCCGGTGGAAACCCACGCAGACACGGGGAGAATGTGCAAACTCCACGCAGACAGTGACCTGAGGCAGGAATTGAACTGAGGTCCCTGGCGCTGTGAGGCAGCAATGCTAACCATTGTGCCACTGTGTCACCCACATATTCACCAGCAAGTAATTTAACATAAGGATGGCACGGTGGCACAGTGGTTAGCACTGCTGCCTCGCAGAGCCAGGGAACCGGATTCAATTCCGGCCTCGGGTGACCGTGTCCTCCGGGTGCTCTGGTTTCCTCCCACACTCCAAAGATGTGTGGGTTAGGTGGATTGGCCATGGTAAATTTCCCCTTAGTGTCAGGGGGAATTAGCAGGGTAATTAGCAGGGTAAATATGTGGGGTTACAGGGATAGGGTGGGATTGTTGTTGGTGCAGCCTCGACAGACCGAATGGCCTTCTTCTGCACTGTAGGAATTTTATGATAATCTGAGGTTTTGTTCTCAGAGCTGATTTTTCTTCCCCAATGTCAACAGAAAATAAAGACCAATGCTTTAGCGCATAGCAGAACCCAATGTATAATGGGAGCTGTGATCAG
The DNA here is from genome assembly GCF_964213995.1 of Mustelus asterias. Taxonomy (NCBI): domain Eukaryota; kingdom Metazoa; phylum Chordata; class Chondrichthyes; order Carcharhiniformes; family Triakidae; genus Mustelus; species Mustelus asterias. Next base: position 90,742,230 of record NC_135813.1, on the reverse strand, counting down.
GCTGTATTTGATGAGTAGAGCTCTTGCCTGTAAGTGAGAGGGCTGTGGGTTCGAGTATCCTCCAGTGCCTTGAGCACAAAATCCGGGCTGATGCTTTGGTGACTTTCAGTTAAAATTCCCCTCAACGAGGACGTGACTCAATGAATGGAAGGACATCAGGAAGCCCAGAGGAGCGGAGCAATCTGGGGGGTGCTTGTCCACAGATCCCTGAAGGGGGCAGGACGGGGTAATAGGGTAGTTAAGTAGGCATATGGGACACTTGCCATTGTTAGTTGTGACATAGATTAAAAGAGCAGGGAGGTTTTTTCTGGAGCTTTACTTAGGCCACACTGTGTGCAGTTCTGGTCACCTCACTATAGGAAGGATGTGATTGCACTGGAGAGAGTGCAGAGGAGATTCACCAGGATGTTGCCTGGGATGGAGTGTTTGAGCTATGAAGAGAGGCTGGATAGGCTGGGGTTGTTTTCCTTGGAGCAATGAAGGCTGTGAGTAGACCTGATTGAGGTGTATAAGATTATGAGGGGCATGGACAGGGTGAGTAGGAAGCAGCTGTTCCCCTTAGTCGAAAGGTCAATAATGAGGGGGCGTAATTTTAAGGTGAGGGACAAGAAGTTTAGGGAGGATTTGAGGAAAATGTTTTTCAGCCAGATAGTGGTGGGAGTTTGGAATGTCCTGCCTGGGAGGGCTGGAGAAGTAGGAAGCCTCACAACCTTTAAAAAGTACGTGGATGACACTTGGAATGTCATAATATTCAAGACTATAGGTCAACTGCTGGCAAGTGGGATGAGTGTAAATGTGGTGTTGTTATGTTGGTGCAGACTCGATGGGCTGAAAGGCCTCTTCTGTACTGTATAACTTGATGATTTTCTCCCTGAGAGATCCCATGATACAATTACAAACAGTAGAAAAGTTTTTCCTGGTGTCCCAGCCAATATTTATCCCTCAACAAACAGAAGAAAAAGAGGTGATTTATCTCGTTGTTGTTTGTGGGAGCTTGCAGCCTGTGCATCAACTACGATGCTTCCTACATTACAACAGTGACTACACTTCAAAAATATTTCACTGGCTGGAAAATGCTTTGGATGTTAAAGGTTAAATGTTAAATGTTATCGGGCGGCACGGTAGCACAGTGGTTAGCACTGCTGCTTCACAGCTCCAGGGTCCCGGGTTCGATTCCCGGCTTGGGTCACTGTCTGTGTGGAGTTTGCACATTCTCCTCGTGTCTGCGTGGGTTTCCTCCGGGTGCTCCGGTTTCCTCCCACAGTCCAAAGATGTGCACGTTAGGTTGATTGGCCAGGTTAAAAATTGCCCCTTAGAGTCCTGACTTGCGTAGGTTAGAGGGATTAGCGGGTAAATATGTGGGGGTAGGGCCTGGGTGGGATTGTGGTCGGTGCAAACTCGATGGGCCGAATGGCCTCCTTCTGCACTGTAGGGTTTCTATGATTTCTATGAGGTGCTGGCAGGACGTTTCCCGCCATTCTAGCCAGCGGGAACTTCTAGCACACCTCCACCCCTCTCCCACCCCAACCAACCACCCACCCCCACCTGTTCACCGGTGGAGGGACCATGCAGTCCTGCTGGCAGGAAACAGATAACTCTGTTTCACTCACAGAATCCCGACAGTGCAGATGGAGGCCATTCAGCCCATCGAGTCTGCACCGAGCACAATCCCACCCCAGGCCCTATCCCCATAACCCCAATGCATTTACCCTAGCTAGTCCCCCTGACACTAAGGGTCAATTTATCATGGCCGATCCACCTAACCCGCACATCTTTGGACTGTGGGAGGAAACCGGAGCACCCGGAGGAAACCCACGCAGACACGGGGAGAATGTGCAAACTCCACACAGACAGTCACCCAAGCCGGGAATCGAACTTGGTCCCTGGAGCTGTGAGACAGCAATGCTAACCACTGTGCCACCGTTCCACTCTCTTTACAGATGCTACCAGACCTGCTGAGTTTTTCCAGCTTTTTCAGTTTTTATTTCAGAATCCCAGCATTTTGCTTTTCGAATATTGTGACAGAGGGATGTAGCTGAAAATAAAATTACCTTCTTGAAAGGAATGTGAATTTGAGTCATGTGGAATCTATGCCCATTTTTTGATTCCTACATTCTTTCCATTAATTAAAAGTAAATCTATCTTCTCCACTAGCCGAGGTACGCTCCACATGCGTTGGCAACATTCCAATAGCTTACTCAAGTGGCGAGTCTTCAAGGGCAAGTCTAGCCGGTGTGTCCTGGCAGCTTATGAAGAGTGGGAGGATACGCAGTTCACATTACAGCTGTTTGTTACTGATCTGGAACCGAATCCTTGGCTGATTTTTCTCTTCCATCCCCCCAACCCCCTTCAATCCAACAAGCACCCAGCGTGCAAAAGAAATATACCGTGATTCTGAAAATCTGAAAAACAAACAGAAAATGCTGGAAATACTCATTAGATCTGGAAAAAGCTAGCGGAGAGAGAGAAAAACAGAGTTAACAGTTTAGAACTGGTGAGAGTTCCAAATGATGAGACTTTCCTCTCAAACCTGGAACTTTAACCAGCAACTAAAGGTGGCAGATTCTTATCATGGAATCACTACAGTGCAGAAGGAGGCCATTCAGCCCATTGAGTCTGCACCGACCACAATCACACCCAGTCCCTATCTGCATAACCCCAATGCATTTACCCTAGCTAGTCCCCCTGATATTGCCCCATGCTAAGGGACAATTTAACATGGCCGATCACCCTAACCCACACATCTTTGGACTGTAGGAGAAACCAGAGCACCCGGAGGAAACCCACGCAGACATGGAGAGAATGTACAAACTCCACCCAGACAGTGACCCAAGCCGGAAATCGAACCCGGATCCCTGGCGCTGTGGGGCGGCAATGCTAACCACTGCGCCAGCGTGTGGTACCCTCAGCTACAGTTCATCCCTTGCTCAATTCTGGGGATTTCCTCCATCTTGTATTTAAACATAAAATGGCCGGAATTTTCCAGCCGTTCACGTCGGCAGGATTCCCTGCGGGTTTCTTGCCGGCGCAGGGTGACATCAATAGGAATTCCCATTGACAGCGGCGGAATCAGAGAATCCCATCGCCAGCAAACAATGTGCCTCCTCCCACTGGCGAGAAACACACGGCTGGGAGGCTGGAAAATCTCACCCAAAATTACTGAGATGGATAGAGTTTCACAGCCCACTCCAGGACTCGAGCACAAATTCTAGGCTGGCATTTCAGCGTAGCGCGGGGGAGTGCTGCATTGTTGCAAGTGCTGTCTTATGGATGAGACATTGAAACAAGGCCCTGTCTGCCCTCTCAGGTCTCACGGCCCTCAGACTCCATGGCACTATTTTGAACAAGAGCAGGGGAGTTACTCCCGGCGTCCTGATCAATATTTTTCCCTCAATCAACATCACATAATTATCACAGATTATCTCGCCATCAGGTGAGGTTGTCCTGCCGTTCATGCCGGCGGGATTCTCTGACCCTGCTGCCGTGAACAGAGATTTGGCTGAGCGCCAAATTCTCCATCCTCCCTGACAGCGGCAGCGGGGCGTGAATGGCCAGATAATTCCAGCCATCATCGTGCTGTTTATTTGACAGAGCTCACTGTGAACTAATTTGTTGCTGTACTTTTAAAATCTATTCATGGGATGTTGGCGTCACTGGCTAGGCCAACATTTATTGCCCATCCCTATCTGCCCTTCAGAAGATGGGGGTGAGCTGCCTTCTTGACCTGCTGCAGTCCATAAGACCACAAGACATAGGAGCAGAATTAGGCCACTCGGCCCATCGAGTCTGCTCCGACATTCAATCATGGCTGATTTTTTTCTCATCCCCATTCTCCTGCCTTTTCCCCATAACCCCTGAACGCCTCATTAATCAAGAACCTATCTATCTCTGTCTTAAAGACACTCAATGACCTGGCCTCCAGCCTTCTGCGGCAAAGAGTTCCACAGATTCACCACTCTCTGGCTGAAGAAATTCCTCCTCATCTCTGTTTTAAAGAATCATCCCTTTAGCCTGAGGTTGTGCCCTCTGGTTCTAGCTTTTCCTACTAGTGGAAACATCCTCTCCATGTCCAGTCTATGCAGGCCTCGCAGTATTCTGTAAGTTTCAATAAGGTCTCTCCTCATCCTTCTAAACTCCAACGAGTACAGACCCAGAGTCCTGAACCATTCCTCATACGACAAGCTCTTCATTCCAGGGATCATTATTGTGAACCTCCTCTGGACCCTTTCCAAGGCCAATACATCCTTCCTTAGATAGGGGCCCAAAACTGCTCACAATACTCCAAATGCGGCCTGACCAGAGACTTATACAGCCTCAGAAGTACATCCCTGCTCTTGTATTCCAGCCTTCTCGACCTGAATGCTAACATTGCATTTGCCTTCCATGTGGTGTAGGTACCTACCATGTGGTGTAGGTACGCCCACAACGCTGTTAGGGAGGGAGTTACAGGATTTTGACCCAGCGACAGTGAAGGAATGGTGATATATTTCCAATTCAGGATGGTGAGTGACCTGCAGGTGGTGGGGTTCCCATGTGTCCGCTGCCCTTGTCCTTCCCGGCGATAGCGATTGTGGGGTTTGGAAAGTACTATCTAAGGAGCCCTAGTGAGTTCATCTTGTAGATGGTACACACTGCTGCCATATTTTCTACATTACAACAGTCATAACACTTCAAAAAGTACTTTATTGGCTGTAAAGTGCCTTGGGATGTCTTGCGGTCATGGGAGGCACTATTTAAACATAAGTTTTTGCGTCTTTTCTTTTGAAATTTCTCGGCTCAGAGCTTTGCACAGTTATCACTGTGGAACCATTTATCAGTTCATACACTGAGGGCCAACAAAAGTTGATACTTAGTCAAAATAGCTTTGCAGGAATAACGAGCCACAGTTTTAATTCTAAAATATACACATGTATTCTTGCGGTGTGTTATCCAATATGTTCACAAATGTTTGTTTACTAAAATGTAATAACAAAGTAGCTTATAAACATTAAAAATATCCTTACTTAGTCAATTGCTGCTGCTTCAACTATTCAGTAATTCCACAGCCAGAAAAGTAAAATATTTTTTAAAAGTTTATTTATTAGTCACAGGTAAGGTTTACATTAACACTGCAATGAAGTTACTGTGAAATTCCCCGAGAATGAAACCTATGTATTTGTATTTTTTGTTGCACTTCCTATTTCTGTTTCTTCTTTATCTGCCTATTTGTTTCTATACCTCACTCTCCAAAAAGGGTGGCACAGTGGGTTAGCACCGCTGCCTCACAGTGCCAGGGATCCGCATTCGATTCTCGTCTTGGGTCACTGTCTGTGTGGAGTCTGCACGTTCTCCCCGTGTCTGCGTGGGGGTTTCCTCCGGGTGCTCCGGTTTCCTCCCACAGTCTGAAAGACGTGCTGGTTAGGTGCATTGGCCATGCCAAATTCTCCCTCAATGTACCCAAACAGGCGGAGTGTGGTGACCAGGGGATCTTTGCAGTAATTTCATTGCAGTGTTAATGTAAGCCTACTTGTGACACTAATAAATAAACTTTAAACTTAAACTGATTGTCTTCTATCTCTCTTTCCCTGCCTTTCTCCCTCTTCTTCCTCAGTGTTTATATTTTTTCTTTATTTGTCCATAGGACATGGGCGTCGCTGGCTGGGCCAGCATTTATTGCCCATCCCTGGTTGCCTGAGGGCAGTTGAGAGTCAACCACATTGCTGTGGGTCTGGAGTCACATGTAGGCCAGGTGAATAGCAGAGACACAGTTAAGGGGAAGTTCATATGCTATGATACCAGATCAGGTATGGGTGACATATTTCCTTCCCTAAAAGACATTAGTGAACCACATGGGATTTTCTGACAATCGACAATGGTTTCATGGTCATCAGTAGACTTTTTATTCCAAATTTTCATTGAATTCAAATTTCACCATCTGCCATGGTGGGATTCAAACTCCCATCCCCAGAGCGTTACCCTGGGTCTCTGGATTACTAGCCCAGTGACAATATCACTACGCCACTGCCTAAACTCCCTTTAAATAATTTAGGGAAAATGTGATCAAAAATCACTGTTCCCCACTCTATGCCCACATCAACTATTCTGGGGTCAAGACTTTTGCAATTTGTTTTTCTCCGTAGTTCTCTCACTTTTTCAACGTCACTCTGCCTCAAATACATCTCTGTCTCTAGTTCTCACTCTTCTCTTATCCATCCATTGGGGCAGCACAGTGGCACAATGGTTAGCACAGCTGCCTCACAGTGCTAGTGACCCGGGTTCAATTCCCGGCTTGGGTTGTTGTCTGTGCAGCGTCTGCGCGTTCTCCCCATGTCTGCGTGGGTTTCCTCCCACAATCCACAGATGTGCGGGTTAGGTGGATTGGCCATGCCCCTTAGTGTCAGGGGGACTAGCTAGGGTAAATTCGTGAGATTATGGGGTTAGGGTCTGGGTGGGATTGTGGTTGATGCAGACTCGATGGGCCGAATGGCCTCCTTCTGCACTGTAGGGATTCTATGATTCTACCTCCTTCTTACTACATGTATGTCTCCTTTCTTTCTCTTCACGCTGAGTCTATGGGGCACTTTTGAGGCCGAACCTTCTGTGTGCGTGGGATCGCCAGCACGGGCACTTAAACCAGTATGAGTGACACTTGAATAGGAGCAGGAGTGAAGAGCATGGCAGCTAATGGGGTGAGAGCATGGGGATTGATTGTGGCGGGGGAGCAGTTTGGGGAGTCGGCCATGTGATAGGAGTTGGCAACACACGAGATGGCTGGCTGAGAGATGAACCTGGAGGTGCCAGGGGGTGCGGTGGGTGCCGGGAGCCTGCAGATTTACCCTAGCCACAAAAAGAAAATCATGCATCTTCTTGCGGCACTGCTGTCCCGTCCTCTTCTATAGTGAGCTGGCACTGGACTAAGGCTGCCACAGCCTCCAAGGCGGGGGTGGTCACCTTGTTGGAAGGACGTCGGAGTGACTGTGAGTAGAGGACATCCCGCCTCTGCCGCATACCATCCGGGAGTTTGGTCACGTCTCCCTCGGAGAATCCTGGTGGGATTGTGGTCAGTGCAGAATCGATGGTCCGAATGGCCTCCTGTCTTCCCGGCAGGCAGCCCTGGAATAGATCTGGAATGAGTGCCGGGGTGGTGTTTATATGGAGCCCCCCCACTGAGTGCAGAGATGAAGTTGTCCCAGGGCAAACGAATCAGAGAGAGGCCATCATGAGCACAGAGCGATTCATGTGTGGAAGAAACGTTCGCAAACATTCTGTGAAAAATCCTGCATTTTTCTCACTGGAACTTACACTTTGTCAAATTCTAGTAAGATTCCTATGCACTTCTTTTTTGTCCCTCTTGTTTTCTTTGTCTCCTGTCCACTATTCTTTCCTATTCTTTTTTCTCTCTCCTACCTTTGTCCCCCTCTATCCTTCCATTTCCCAAACTCTCACTTTCCAACTCTCCTTTCCCCACTCTCCTCTCCATGCCCCCTCTCTTGCTTCTTTGATTTGATTTGATTTATTGTTGTCACATGTATTAGTATGCGGTGGAAAGTATTGTTTCTTGCACACTCTACAGACAAAGCATACCGTTCATAGAGAAGGAAAAGGAGAGGGTGCAGAATGCAGTGTTACAATCATAGCTAGGGTGTAGAGAAAAATCAACTTAATGCGAGGTAGGTCTATTCAAAAGTCTGATGGCAGCAGGGAAGAAGCTGTTTTCAAGTCGGTATGTGTCCTCAGATTTTTGTATTTTTTCCCAACGGAAGAAGGTGGAAGAGAGAATGTCCGGGGTGCGAAGGGTCCTTAATTATGCTGGCTGCTTTGCCGAGGCAGCGGGAAGTGTAGACAGTGTCAATGGATGGGAGGCTGGTTTGAGTGATGGACTGGGCTTTGTTCATGACCCTTTGTAGTTTATTGCGGTCTTGGTCGGAGCAGGAGCCATACCAAGCTGTGATACAACCAGAAAGAATGCTTTCCATGGTGCATCTGTAAAAGTTGCTGAGAGTTGTAGCGGACATGCAAACATCTTTAGTCTCCTCAGAAAGTCGAGGCATTGGTGGGCTTCCTTAACTATAGCTTCTACATGGGGGGGCACGGGAACAGATTGTTGGTGATCTGGACACCTAAAAACTTGAAGCTATCGACCATTTCTACTTCATCCCCATTGATATTGACGGGGGCATGTCCTCCACTTCCTGAAGTGGATCCAGGCAATCTGGGAGGCCGGAATTGATTGGTGCCATGACTAACCTTCAAAGCACTTCATAATGATGAATGTCAGAGCCATCATATGATAGTCATTAAGGCACCCTGCCTGGCTTTTCTTTGGTACAGGGATGATGATCATCTTCTTGAAGCAGATAGGGACCTCAGATTGTTGTAAAAAGAGGCTGAAGATATCTGCGGCTACCCCTGCCAGCTGGTCTGTGCAGGATCTAAGTGCTTGTCTGAGTCCCGCATCCGGGCCAGTCGCTTTCCGTGAGTTGACTTTCTCCTTCCGTCTCTCTTCTGCATCCCTTTACCCCTCTCTCTCTCCTTTGTAAAGCATCCCTCCTGCTACACCAACCACGACTGCAGCCTTACATCAAATTATAGAGCATGGAAACAGGCCATTCAGCCCAACTGGTCTCCCCCAACCCTGCATCACTTAACTCTATCACAGTATATCAGCTTTCCCTTAAATATGTCTCTGCTATTCGCCTTGACCACTCCCTGTAGTAACAAAACCCACATCCCAACTATTCTCTGACCAAAGGCGTTTTTCTTGAATTCCCTACTGGATTTATTAGTGACTGTTTCATGTTCATAGAAGCCTACAGTGTAAAAGGAGACCATTCAGCCCATCGAGTCTGCATCGACCACAATCCCAGCCAGGCCCTATCTCCATAACGACAAGCACTTATCCTAGCTAGTCCCCCTGACACCAAGGGGCAATTTAGCACGGCCAATCCATCTAACCCGCACATCTTTTGGACTGTGGGAGGAAACTAGAGCACTCAGGGATAACATGCAAACTCCACACAGACAGTGACCCAAGTCGGGAATCAAACCCGGGTCCTTGGCGCTGTGAGGCAGTGGTGCTAACCACTGTGCCACCATGCCACCCATAAAATGGAGACAATGGCTGGAATTTTACCGACACTGCTACCCCGTTTCCGGGGGTGGGCGAGGCTCGGAGAACGACATTTTCCGTTGGCCTCCGATGGGATCGTACGAACCTCGGGCAGACGTGCCGGTAAAATTCCGCCCTATATTTATATCGAGGTTTGTCCTCCATCAGGAGTGAAAACCAGTACGAACCTTTCTCTGTATTACTATTTCAGGTTGTGGATCGCAATCCACAATGGTTTAGGTTGATCCCACTCGAACGGTCTTCAATAAAGATCCTCACCAATTCCCAGAAGGAGAAACCATTCTATTGCTATCAGTTGAGGCTGGCTACAAGCCAAGGGATCAAAGGTGAAAGAGTAATGTTTTACCCCACTGTGCCACCCAGATCTCTGTAAATCAAGTCTTAATGGATTATTATTAGTGAGAATAGCAAGCTACAACAAATTCTTAGCTTGCAATGAATAATAACTGTCTTGCTTAATGAGCTGATTATATATTGTGCAACAGTTTTATACGTGCTTCCAATCTCAATTCCAAATAATAGCATTATAATGAGAATAAAAATGTAGGGGATAAAATATATTTTTACTTGGACTGTTTGGCTCGAAATCATTTTATCATCTGCCTTTCAGCATCTGTTTTGCATTCCTTGTACATAATGCTCCGGAGATGCCATGCCCACTATGCCAGGTCTCCCGCATGCTCTTTCTGTGCCATTGGTAAAAGCTAGAATGGAGGCATCCCAGACCTGAAAGAACGGCCAGTGTTGTACTATCTCGTTCTGGACAAATAACCAGGGTCAATGGAGAGGAACTATCTCCACTGGTTGGGGTTCTTAGAATGGGGGGCATGGACTACAAAGTTCCATGCCTCTCAGTGGTGGAGTTACAAAATACTTCTACACACAAAATGGCACAATGGGCAGCATGGTGGCACAGTGGTCAGCACTGCTGCCTCACAGCGCCAGGGACCCGGGTTCAATTCCGGCCTCGGGTGACTGTGTGGTTAAAGTCCAACAGGTTTATTTGGAATCATGAGCTTTCAGAGCGCTGCTCCTTCATCAGGACTCACCTGATGGGCTTTAACCTGGTGTTGTAAGACTTCTTACTGTGCCCACCCCAGTCCAACGCCGTCATCTCCACATCATGCCTACCTGCAGTTTGTACATTCTCCCCGTGTCCGCGTGAGTTTCCTCTGGGTGCTCCGGTTTCCTCCCACAGTCCAAAGATGTGTAGGTGAGATGGATTGACCATACTAAATTGTCTCTTAGTGTCAGGGGGACTAGCAGGGCGATTATGGTATCGAGCCTGGGTGGAATTGTTGTCGGTGCAGACTCGATGGGCCGAATGGCACTGTCAGGACTCTATAATTCTACAAAGGATGATACAAGTTCAGAACTCCCCTCTGCAAATGGAAATTGATGCTTGATCAACTTTAAAACTGAGATTGGCAATTCTTCCAGATCGAAGGCGGCTCGACGTGGCTCAGAGTAACAAAAGATTTATTGCCAATCATAAGAATTATTTACAATAAAGGGTCAGATAGAAAGGACTATGCAATTCCCGACTCCAACTGAGGATCCGCCCCGACCCGGGATACGCACCCTCACATCCGATTGGCTCAGTTTTCCACCTCGACACCTCATAGGATCCAGTCCAATCATGTGGCCCTCGGGGAACATCCCCTTAAAGGGGCCACGCTGCCACGATAATATTTTTTTACTCATAAAGTTATTAAAGGATACAGGACAGAGTTGGGAACATGGAGTTGGATCATTATCAGCCATAATCACATTGATTGCCAATTCCGGTTTGAGGGGCTGAATGGCATCCTCCTAACCCTCTGTACTTCTGATGTATCTGAGGGCGGCACTGTGGAACAGTGGTTAGCACTGCTGCCTCACAGAATACATTTAAATTGACTCAATGGGCTGCAAGCATAACCTTACTGGTACATCCCCCTTTACCACCATGTTCACAAAAGTCCGATTCGGGTGCTCCAGTTAGTGAGGAGGTAAGTGCTGAGCGTCCAACGGCTCTCTGCTTGAGATCGGTGTGTGCATGTGTGTGTGTGTGTGTGTGGGAGGGGGGGGGGGGGGGTGGGGGGGGTGGTGGGAGGCGGGGGGGAAGGTGATTTCTGCTTGAAATCAGCGGGGAGGGGAAGGTGGGGTCCGCTGCCACTCCGCCTGAGATCAGTGAGGGAGAAGGGGGGGGAAGGGCCTGCAATCAGTTTGGGTGGCAGGGGGGTGGGGGGATAAGGGGTCAGTAATGCTAGGGGGGGATGTGGCAACGTCTGTGGGGGCCAGGGGGAGGCATAATCCAACCCGGATATGGCAGGGGAGCCGCATTCTATCTTTCCTTTTCTGCGCATGCGCAGTTGGAGGCTCTAATCGGAGCTGCAGGGTTTCGGGCGCGTTAAGCCCCGCCCACACGCTTGCGCAGTGCGATTCGGAATCGCTGATATTTTTTTCAGGCAGAGTGTGTATGGGGGCGCCTGAGAACGGGTCTAAAAGCCGGATCTAAAACACTCCCAGTTTCAAGTCCGCCCAGCACTTAGAATCAAAACGGTAAAATAGGGCCCTAAGAGTTCACACTCACCAGTGGGTGTGAAAGGTCACACAACATTACTTTGAGGGAGAGCAGAGGAGTTCTTCCTCCTAAACCATTTAATATTCATCCCTCAAGCACTACCACGAAAGCAAATGCTCTGGCCATCATCACAGGGTTGGTTAACAGTACATAAATTGTCTGTCGACATTACAACAGGACTTCACGATTAAATCATGGTCTGTGAGATGCGTTGGGATATCCGGAGGCTGTGAAAGATGCTAAATAAATGCAGGTCTTTCTTTCAGCCACACAGATGTGCCAATAATCACTGTCAGTATTTAAAATAGGTTACTTGAACTCCGGGTGTGAGCATTTATTTGATTTCGAGCTGATTACAAACAGGGTAAATCCTTTAAGCCAGTGTGCTGCAGATTAGAATTTGTACAAAATGGATATTAATATTGTTAGGTGGGGGTAAAATCAGCATTATCTACTTATTTTTTCATTGCATCTCCGTTCTCACAGCCACCTTCTGCTGTTTGCCAGCTAGGGCTGATTACTCAGCTCACCAGGCTCTTGAACCTTTTAGTTTGAATTTTGTTTTAATTTCTGAAGATTCAATTCCCCCCCCCTCCACCCTGTTCACTCAGATCATCAACATTCACTCTCCTCAGCGGCTGGCCCTCACCATCTTTCTCCTCAGAAACCAAACGTTGCCCCTCGCCTCCTCGTAGTCTTTGGAAACTACCATAGAAGCCATAGAAACATAGAAGATAGGAGCAGGAGGAGGCCATTCGGCCCTTCGAGCCTGCTCCACCATTCATCACGATCATGGCTGATCATCCAACCCAATAGCCTAATCCTGCTTTCTCCCCATGACCTTTGATCCCATTCACCCCCAGCGCTACATCCAGCCGCCTCTTGAATACATCCAATGTTCTGGCATCAACTACTTCCTGTGGTAATGAGGGTTCACTACTCTTTAGGTGGAGAAATGTCTCCTCACCTCCGTACCACCCTATTTTCAAGCTGCCTTTCCTCTCCAAAGTGCTTCAACACGTTGTCGCTCCCAAATCCATCGCCATCTTTCCCGGAACCTCAAAATCCCTCCAATCAGGTTTCTTTCTCTGGTTTCTTTCTTCAGGTTTCCACAACTCTGAAACAGTCCTTATCAAGGTCACAAATGACGTCCTGTGCAACTGTGACAAAAGTGCATTTTCCCTTATTACCATTGTTACTTTAATTTCTTCCACTGTTTAATTTGTCCACTTCTAAATCTCACTTTCCTTCAGACAGTTGCCCGAGGCCAGAATTGAACCCGGGTCCCTGGCGCTGTGCTAAACACTGTGCCACAGTGCTCTCCTGCCTCTTTGACCAAGCTCCCAGTCATCTGATCTTAATTTATATTATAATATTCCTGTGAAGTCCTTTGGGACACTTTACACTGTTAAAGTAGCTATACTGTGCTACCAGATTGGTATTCACAGGAAACAGAGGAGGCCATTTAGCCCCTCAAGCTCTCATTGAGATTACAATTGAACTGCATCCCAAGTTGATCTCCCTGCCTTGTTTCCCCCTTTACCTCACACAATCTGAGAACCTCTACTTTAAAATTTTCAATTGACTCCCAAACTGAACAGCTTTTTGGAAGAGAGAGTCCCAGATTTCCAATGAGCATTTCCTGATAGAGCCCCAGTTCTAAATCGAAGGTTATGTCATAGAGTCATAGAATTCTACAGTGCAGAAGGAGGCCATTTGGCCCATCAAGTCTGCACCGACCACAATCCCACCCAGGCCCTACCCCCATAAGCTCATGTATTTACCCTAGCTAATCCCCCTGACATTAAGGGACAATTTAGCATGGCCAATCCACCTAACCCACACATCTTTGGACTGTGGGAGGAAACCGGAGCACCCGGAGGAAACCTACACAGACATGGGGAGAACGTGCAAACTTCACACAGACAGTGACCTAAGCCGGGAATCGAACCCGGGTCCCTGGCACTGTGAGGCAGCAGTGCTAACCGCTGTGCCACCGTGAATGCCCGGTGGCACTCATCTTGTTCTAGACTGCCTCACCAGAGTTTCTCTCTACCTATCTTATCATCACCCCTTACCGAATCCCACCATCATCATCAGTATCTCAGTTCGGTCACCTCTCCCCTCCAACCAGCCCACAAGACCAAGGCAGAGGATGGCGATAGATCAGCATCAATGTCAACTTATCAATTCTTTTCTTGATTATTTTACCATGTCTTTTCCAATCTTCCTTCCTGCAGTTCATTTTCCTCAGTCTTTTGTTGGCAGCTTAGAATTGATTCCGACAGGCGGCCCGCTGGCACAATGGTTAGCGCTGCTGCCTCACAGCACCAGGGACCCAGGTTCAATTCTGGCCTTGGGTCACTGCCTGTGTGGAGTTTGCATATTCTCTCCATGTCTGCGTGTGCTTCCTCCGGGTGCTCCGGTTTCCTCCCACAGTCGAAAGCTGTGTGGGTTAGGTGGATTGACCAATGTAGATTGCCCTTTAGTGTCCAAAGATGTGTAAGGGTTTGTAGGGTAAATGCATTGGGATTGCGGGGATAAAGGGTGGGCCTGGGTAAGATGTTCTGTCGGAGAGTCGATGCAGACTGAATGAGCCAAATGGCCTCCTCCTTCACTGCAGGGATTCTATGATTCGATGAACTTGTGTTGTTCTCTCTGATGGAGTTGGGTACAATAATCCATTCAGCGATTCTCTGGACAATATCTGATCAACAGGTATTGAACCTTTCAATCCACATATAATAGATTCAGATCTGCCATGATCTAATTGAATGACAGGACATACATAAGGGGCTGAATGGCCCTCCCTCCTCTTCGCATCTTCCCATTGACAAGTGTCCATCTCCCAACCTCTGTGACCTCCTAGAGCCCCCCAAGATCTCTGCACTCCTTCAATTCTGGTATCCTGGAACACTCCCCTCCCCCACTAACAACATCACTGTGGGCATCTCTACACCACACGGACAACAGGGTTTCAGGAAGGCAGCTCACCACCATCTTCTCAGGGGCAATTAGGGATGGGCAATAAATGCTAGCCTAGCCAGCGATGCCCACTAGCTGAGAAAGAATAAGACCAATTTTGCCCTCTTGCACATCTCTATTTCCTATCCTCCACCATTGACGGCAGTTCTGGCAGCGGCCCGAACCCTGAACTTTAAACTTCCCACCCTAAACCTCTTTATCTTTCACCTCTCTTTCTCTCTCCTCCTTTATGACACTCCTTAATATGTTAATGTAAGCCTACTTGTGACACTAATAAATAAACTTTAAAAACTGAAACTACTTTTTTGACCAAGTTTTTGACTACTTGTCCAAATTTCCTTATGGGGTTTGAGTCAAATGTGCCTTCATGATGTTCCTGTAAAGATGTTGTGGAAGGTTCTGGTTTCAAAGGTGCTACCTAAATGGAAGTTGGTGTTGTCATTTGGAATACTCCAAAGTAATATTCTTGAAAATGTTTATATTGTGGAAGGAAAATGGCTTTTATTCCCATTCTTTATCATTTAAAAGGTTGCTAGAGTTCTGATTTGATTTGACTTATTATTGTCATATGTATTAACATACAGTGAAAAGTATTGTTTCTTGCGCGCTATACAGACAAAACATACCGTTCATGGAGAAGGAAAGGAGAGAGTGCAGAATGTAGTGTTACAGTCATAGCTAGGGTGTAGAGAAAGATCAATTGATATAAGGTAATCAATTCAAAAGTCTGATGGCAGCAGGGAAGAAGCTGTTTTTGAGCCAGTTCGTTCGTGATCTCAGACTTTTGTATCTTTTATTGATGGAAGAAGGTGGAAGAGAGAACGTCCAGGAGT
This sequence comes from Mustelus asterias, assembly GCF_964213995.1. Classification (NCBI taxonomy): domain Eukaryota; kingdom Metazoa; phylum Chordata; class Chondrichthyes; order Carcharhiniformes; family Triakidae; genus Mustelus; species Mustelus asterias. Next base: position 90,726,737 of record NC_135813.1, on the reverse strand, counting down.
CCATGGGGGTCCTTGATTATGCTGGTTGTTTTTCCGAGGCGGCGGGAAGCATAGACAACGTCAATGGATGGGAGGTTGGTTTGTGTGATGCACTGGGCTTCATTCATGACCCTTTGTAGTTTTTTGCGGTCTTGGGCAGAGCAGGAACCATACCAAGCTGTGACACATCCGGAAAGAAAGTTTTCTATGGTGATATGTTAGATTTGAAAATGCTCCCACTTTGACAGGGACAATATTGAGCATGTTGTTTTACTGCCCTTCATCCCACCCCCTCACTATTTGCTTTTCCTTTCGTCTCTTCCATCTCTCTTGGCGGCTACAGTTCCTTGCTGAGCGCTGGTTATATCTGCAGCTGTCGACAGTTTGGTAAATTTCATCCTCTGAAGGACATTGGTGAGCCAGATGGGTTTTTATGACAATCAGATAGTTATATGGTTACTATTATTGATACTAACTTTTCCACGCTTCATTGAATTTATAGTCCCCAGCTGCTGTGGTGGATTTCGAACTAGATCGCTGCATCAATATTCCAGGCCCCAAAAATAAGTTAATAAGTTAAATAATTGAGTTATAAGGAGAGGCTGGATAGACTGAGACTTTTTTCCCTGGAGTGTAGGAGACTTAGGGGTGATCTTATAGAGGTCTATAAAATAATGAGGGGCATAGATCAGCTAGATAGTCAACATCTTTTCCCAAAGGTAGGGGAGTCTAAAATTAGAGGGCATAGGTTTAAGGTGAGAGGGGAGAGATACAAAAGGGTCCAGAGGGGCAATTCTTTCACACAGATGGTGGTGAGTGTCTGGAACGAGTTGCCAGAGGTAGTAGTAGAGGTAAATTAGTACAACTTTGTCTTTTAAAAAGCCTTTAGACAGCTACATGAGTAGGATAGGTACAGAGGGATATGGGCCAAACACAGGCAAATGGGGCTAGCTTAGTCATTAAAAAAAGGGGCGGCATGGATAATTTGGGCCGAAGGGCTTGTTTCCATGCTGTAAACCTCGATGACTCTATGACTCTAAATGACTGGTTCACTAACAGTACAACTGAGCCCTTAATTCATCATCACCCATCCCACCTAATTGAGTCTCCACCTATGCGTGGGTGGAGGCTCAATTAACTCTGATCTTACCTTAACCTAAGATCCACAAATAAATGTTTTTAGCAGGGATCAGTGGATGGTGATCAGGAGTGGGAAAAATGGAGTTGGGAGTGGAAATGTCGGAGTTTTACAGAGGGTTGGTTAGGCCACAGCTGGAGTACTGTGTGCAGTTCTGGTCACCTCACTATAGGAAGGATGTGGTTGCACAAGAGAGGGTGCAGAGGAAATTCATCAGGATGCTGCCTGGGATGGAGCATTTGAGCTACAAGGAGAGACTGGATAGGCTTGGATTGTTTTCTTTAGATCAGAGAAGGCTGAAGGGAGACATGATTGAAGTGTATAAGATTATGAGGGGTAGCACAGGGTGAGTAGGGAGCAGCTGTTCCCCTTGGTTGAGGGGTCAATCACGAGGGGGCATAGTTCCAGGGTGAGGGGCAGGAGATTCAGAAGGGATTTGAGAAAACATATTTTTACTCAGAAGGCAATGGAAATCTGGACTGCACTACCTGGGAAGAGAGTGGAGACCGGAAGCCTTAAAACCTTTAAGAAGTATTTGGGTGAGCACTTGAACCATCATGGCATTCAAGGATATGGGACAAGTGCTGGAAAATGGGATTAGTGCACCTTTACTGGGCGTTATTGTCAGTGCGGACTTGATGGGCCGAAGGGTCTTTTCTGCACTGTATGACTCCATGACCCTGATAATCTTCTTTGTGTGAGGGGACTCGAAGCCACTTTTAGTCTCCCAGTTATCATCATGATCAGAGATAAGCTAGTAGCATAGGTTAAAGGTGAACGAGTCTCTTCAGTCTGTTAAAAGTAAAATACAGCAGATGCTGAAATGTGAAACAAAAAACAGAAAATGCTGGAAAAACCTCAGCAGGTCTGACAGCATCTGTGGAGAGAGAGTTTTACAGAGGGTTGGTTAGGCCACTGCTGGAGTACTGTGTGCAGTTCTGGTCACCTCACCGGCACCTCACCTCACTGGCCAATGCTGGCATCTCCACATCAGAGAGAATAGAGCCAACCTTTCGAGTTTGGATGACCGTTTGTCAGAGCTGAGTGCTAGCTCTGACACAGGGTCACCTATGTCGGAACTTACCGTCTTGCCTGCCCGAGGCTCGTAAAATCCCACCCGAAGCCAATGGAGAATGCTGTTCGGCGAGCCTTGCCCACCCCGATTCTGGGGTGGGTGTGCCGGTAAAATTCCAGCCCTAGACTCGAATTGTTGGCTCTATTCTCTCTCCTGCTGTCAAACCTGCTGAGATTTTTCCAGCATTTTCTGTTTTTGTCTTCAGCCTGTTGCTCACTGAGGATTCCCTATCTCCTTCCCAACCTCCACAGCCCCCAACACGGAAACCCTGACTTTGATATTTCACAACAACACTGGATATATGTTCGAATGTGCTGGGAATTTAACCCTCACTAATTTGTATTTGGCACGCCTTTATTTTCCATTTGCTTTCTTCATGAAAGAACATTTGGTCAATGCCTTTTTATCAGAGGACTTGGCAAAGTTGTCTGCCATTTCCCTCACATTCTCACTCAACAACAATCGTGCTTCAACTTCTGGACTTGGAAACACACACCAACTGTTTCCAGTCTTACAATGGGAGTCTCAAACAGTTATTATGCTTCTTATTCTGCATATGCCAGTGCACTGTGACTGTAATGTGTGCGCTCCCTACAGTACGAACCACAGCAACTCACCATGGTCTCTTCAAAAGCACTTCCCAATAAGTGACCTCTACCACCTAGGAGGACAAGGACAGCAGGCGTCTCCAAATTCACCTCCATATTCCCCTTCAAGACAGATACCAACCTGACTGGAACTATACAGCCATTCTTTCATCTGGCTCACTGGGTCATCAGCCGACCTCTCCCTACTCTGGCAGCACTGTGGAAGTACTTCACTACCTGAGCCACAGAAGGCCAAGTTTGGGCGGCATGCTGGCACTGTGGTTAGCACTGCTGCCTCACAGCACCAGTGACCCAGGTTCGATTCCGGCCTCAGGTCACTGTCTGTGTGGAATTTGCACATTCTCCTCATGTCTGCGTGGGTTTCCTCTGGGTGCTCCGGTTTCCTTCCACAATCCAAGGACGTGCGGGTTAGGTTGATTGGCCATGCTAAATTGACCCCAGTGTCGGGGGATTAGTAGGGTAAATGTGTGGGGTTACGGGAATAGGGTCTGGGTGGGATTGTGGTCGGTACAGACTTGATGGGTTGAATGGCTGATGTGCGATTAAATCACTCGGGAGGCTAGATCGTACCCGGGAAATAAAGGCTTTTATTAGTAACAAGAATGGAGCATACTATATACAACACAATCCCAGACTAAAGGGTCACCAGGCAGTGCAATGACCTTTATACTCCTACAGGTAGGCGGAGCCAACCGGAGTGTACCACAGAACAATACCAACAGGTAGAACACCCCAACCCTAACCCCAACAGTGACAACAGTAACATATGTACAAGTACCCATAGTGGTAACCATCTATGGTTCACCACAATGGCCTCATTCTGTACTGTAGGGATTCTAAGTAAGCCCTCATGTTGGCTTCGTCAGCTACGTCGCAATCCCAGTAGAATTAAATTAATGCAAAGCGTTCCAGCACTGTGTTTTGGGCATGTCATTTTGTTTGGATGTTACCAAGATGGCTGCTTTCTCTTCGGACTTGCCATGTTAGAGATGGTGGAGATCCATTCAGCTCTGAAAATGGATATTACACAGACAGATTTCTCATTATTGACTTTAAATACTTCAATCAAAAATGAAACGAGAATTCCCCAATGAGTAGAAAGTAGAGTCAAAGGGCAGGATTTTCCAGCTGCGCTTGTCCCGAAACCGGAAAATCCCACCCGAGGTCAACAAACCTTTCTGTGGTCCGCCACTCACCCGCTCCGATTCCCGTGTCGGGCGGGACGGTAAAATTCACCTCATAGAATCACTCGGGTGCAGGAAAAGACCATTCAGCCTCTCAAGTCCTTGCTAGCTCTCTGTAGATCAATCCAGCCAGTCCCATTCCCCCACTCTGTCCTATAGTCCTCCTAATTTATTTCGCTGAAGTATCCATCCAATTTCCTTTTGAAATCATTGGCCATCTCTACGTCCGCCAGCCTTGTAGCCAGTGAATTTCAGGCTAGGTGCACAGAGATAGTAGTGTCAGTATTAATGGAGTAAACTTTTGTGTGTGCATGTGTGTGTGCGTGAATGGGTGTGTCAGTGTGTGGTGGGGTTGTGGGGAGTGGAAAAGACAACAGAATCATGAAGTCAATGTAATAATGAGGGCTTTAAGTGCGCAACCACTAGGTGATGGCCTAGTGGTATTATCGCTAGACTATCGATTCAGAAATTGAGCTAATGTTCTGGGGACCTGGATTCGAATCCTGCCACAGCAGATGGCGGAATTTGAATTCAACAAAAAAAAATCTGGAATTAGGAATCTACTGATGACCATGAAACCGTTGTCGAAAAAATCCATCTGGTTCACTAATGTCCGTTAGGGAAGGAAATCTGCTGTCCTTGCCTGCCCTGGCTTACATGTGACTCCAGAGCCACAGCAATGTGGTCGACTCTCAACTGCCCTCCAAGGGAGACTAGGGATAGACAATAAATGCTGGCCAACCAGTGATGCCCACATCCCCCGAATGAATAATTTAAAAATGACGTGATCGTGTGAATCAATGCAACTTTACTGCGTTGAATTAGTTTTGAAAATTAATAAAGAAAAGATTTTCTGCTTTATTTGAAAAATAACAACATTTGCTATCATAGAATCTCTACAGTACAGAAGTAGACAATTCAGCCTACCAAGTCTGCACCGACAACAATCCCAGCCAGGCAATATCTCCATAACCCCATGGATTTACCCTCCTAATCCCCCTGACACTAAGGAGCAATTTACCATGGCCAATTAACCGAACCAGCACATCTTTCAAACTGTGGGAGGAAATTGGAGCACCCGGAGGAAACCCACACACATGGAGAATGTGCAAGCTCCACACAGACAGTCACCTGAGACCGGAATTGAACCCAAGTCTCTGGTACTGTGAGGCAGCAGTGCTAACCACTGTGCCACCGTGCCAACCACAGATTTTAAGCAACATCCCACAAAGGCTTGTAGCTATGTAATAAAGAACAAAGAAAAGTACAACATTCGGCCCTCCAAGCCTGCGCCAATCACGATGTCTGCCTAAACTAAAAACGTATGCACTTACGGAGTCCGTATGCTCCCATTCCCATCCTATTCATGTATTTGTCTGGGTTCCCCTTAAATGCCGCTATCGTACCTGCTCTCACCACCTCCCCAGGTAGTGCGTTCCAGACATTCACCACCCTCTGTGTAAAAAACTTGCCTCGCACATCTCCTCTAAACTTTTTCCCATGCACCTTAAACCTATGTCCCCTAGTACTTGACTTTTCTACTCGAGGAAAGAGCATCTGACTATCTGCTCTGTCCATGCCACTCATAATCTTGTAGACCTCCATCAGGTCACCCCTCAACCTCCGTCGTTCCAGTGAGAAAAAACCAAGTTTATCCAACCTCTCCTCGTATCTAATACCCTCCATACCATGCAACATCCTGGTAAACCTCTTCTGTATCCTCTCCAAAGCATCCACATCCTTCTGGTTGCGTGGCGACCAGAATTGTACACAATATCCTCAATTCTAACTAAGGTTCTGTACAGCTGCAGCATGACCCACCAATTTTTATACTCAACGCCCTGACCGATGAAGGCAAGCATGCCGTATGCTTTCTTGACTACAATAGACATTTTTAAACTAATTTTTCCAGGAAGGGAGTGCCCCTTTAACAAATAAGGAAGAGTTCAGCGTAACCTTTCTTTATGGAGTTTGAAGGTTCGCTTGCAAATTAAGCATTCGAATCACAGTCAGATAGGAGTTGATTTCCACCCTATGTGTAACATCATCCAGTCAGGTTATCATATCCGTGCATACGTCGTCCTGTATTGTGTGGCAAATTCATCACAGATCGTAATTAATTGAGTGCGGGTTATTATTGTATTGAACCCAGCACATTTTGATTAAAATGTTGCCACAGTAGAATAAATTTAGGTTTTAAAAAAATGTTTAATGTGATTGCAAGAGAAAAGGACTTTGCAGCGACTGCATTTGTAATTCTTGGGCTGTCAATTAAGCAATTAAATGGACATTTGATGGCATTATGCAAGCAAGTGCGTGAGAAGATTATTGAATTAACCTGAAATGACATTGTGTTCCTATCATCCATCAATGGATAAGGGCCATCTGGACATGTCATTGAAATATACTGTTTGAATAGAGTGATTACAGCATTATACAAAGTTCTCCAAAGACTTTGTGAGCAAATGTCTGGCCCAATGCGGTATTGAGTCCTGGGGTGGGATTTTAAATTAAAGTAAAGTTTATTTATTAGTCACAAGTAAGGCTTACATTAACATTGCAATGAAGTTACTGTGAAATTCCCTTCGTCGCCACACTCCGGCGCCTGTTCGGGTCAATGCACCTAACCAGTACGCTTTCAGACTGTGAGAGGAAACCGGAGCACCCGGAGGAAACCCACACAGACACGGGGAGAACATGCAAACTCCACACAGGCAGTGACCCAAGCCAGGAATCGAACCCGGGTCCCTGGCGCTGTGAGGCAGCAGTGAACCCGGGTCCCTGGCGCTGTGAGGCAGCAGTGAACCCGGGTCCCTGGCGCTGTGAGGCAGCAGTGAACCCGGGTCCCTGGCGCTGTGAGGCAGCAGTGAACCCGGGTCCCTGGCGCTGTGAGGCAGCAGTGAACCCGGGTCCCTGGCGCTGTGAGGCAGCAGTGAACCCGGGTCCCTGGCGCTGTGAGGCAGCAGTGAACCCGGGTCCCTGGCGCTGTGAGGCAGCAGTGAACCCGGGTCCCTGGCGCTGTGAGGCAGCAGTGAACCCGGGTCCCTGGCGCTGTGAGGCAGCAGTGAACCCGGGTCCCTGGCGCTGTGAGGCAGCAGTGAACCCGGGTCCCTGGCGCTGTGAGGCAGCAGTGAACCCGGGTCCCTGGCGCTGTGAGGCAGCAGTGAACCCGGGTCCCTGGCGCTGTGAGGCAGCAGTGAACCCGGGTCCCTGGCGCTGTGAGGCAGCAGTGAACCCGGGTCCCTGGCGCTGTGAGGCAGCAGTGAACCCGGGTCCCTGGCGCTGTGAGGCAGCAGTGAACCCGGGTCCCTGGCGCTGTGAGGCAGCAGTGAACCCGGGTCCCTGGCGCTGTGAGGCAGCAGTGAACCCGGGTCCCTGGCGCTGTGAGGCAGCAGTGAACCCGGGTCCCTGGCGCTGTGAGGCAGCAGTGAACCCGGGTCCCTGGCGCTGTGAGGCAGCAGTGAACCCGGGTCCCTGGCGCTGTGAGGCAGCAGTGAACCCGGGTCCCTGGCGCTGTGAGGCAGCAGTGAACCCGGGTCCCTGGCGCTGTGAGGCAGCAGTGAACCCGGGTCCCTGGCGCTGTGAGGCAGCAGTGAACCCGGGTCCCTGGCGCTGTGAGGCAGCAGTGCCAACCGCTGTGCCACCATTGCCCCTGGTGCAATGGGAATGTTGGAGGGTTCAGGAGGGGAAATGGCAAAGGGGTGTTGAGTAGCACGAGAGAAAGTGGAAGGTAGGAGAATGAGGGGTGACCTTATTGAGGTGTATAAAATCATGAGGGACATTGATAGGCTGAACACACATAGGGCGGGATTTTCCAGCCGTGCCCATCCCGAAACCATAAAATCCCGCCTGAGGTCAACGGACCTTTGCATGTTCCGTTCCCCCGCCCCCATAATTCCAGTGGTGGGCAGGATGGGAAAATACCCCCCCCCCCAATAGTCATTCTCCCAGGGAAGGGGAATTGGAAACGAGAGGGCATAAGTTTAAGGTGAGAGGGGAAGGTTTAAAATGGACCTGTGGGGCAACTTCTCGCAGAGGGTGGTGCGAATATGGAATGAGCTGCCAGAGAAAGTGGTTGAGGCAGGTTCAATAGCAACATTTAAAAAGCATTTGGATAAGTATATAGATGTGAAAGTGAGGAGGCGATAGCCTAGTGGTATTATCGCTAGACTAACAATCCAGAAACTCAGCTCATGTTCTGGGGACCCGGGTTCGAATCCTGCCACGGCAGCTGGTGGAATTTGAATTCAGTAAAATATATCTGGAATTAAGAACCTACTGATGACCATGAAATCATAGTCGATTGTTGGAAAAACCCATCTGCTTCACTAATGCCCTTTAGGGAAAGAAATCTGCTGTCCTTACCCGGTCTGGCCTACACATGACTCCAGATCCACAGCAATATGGTTGACTCTCAACTGCTGTAGGGCAACGAGGGATGGGCAATAAATGCTGGCCAACCAGCGATGCCCATGTCCCATAAATGAATAAAAAAGAAAGGATTAGAGGGATATGGGCCAAATGTGGGCAATTGGGACTAGCTGGGAGGGCACCATGGTCGGCATGGACCAATTGGGCCGAATGGCCTGTTTCTGTGCTGTATTGCTCTATGACTCTAAGTACAATATAAAGCAGTCTGTTTGGTGCACTGCAACAACTCACCAAGTGCACCGTCAACAGCACCTTCCGAAACCACGACCCCGACCTAGAAGGACAAGGGCAGCCAGCGAATGGGAAAACCACCACCTGCAAGTTCCCCTCCAAGCCACACACTATCCTGACTTGGAAATATGTAATCATTCCTTCACCATCATTGGCTCAAAATTCAGGAACTCCCTCCCACGTTGTTGTCGAGTGAGAATGTGAGGGGAAATGGCACTGTGGGTGTATCTGCACCAAATGGACTGCAGCAGTTCAAGGAGGGAGATCACCACCACCTTCTCAAGGGCAATTGGAAAATAAATTCTGGCCGAGCCAGTGATGGTCAGATCCAAAGACCATTGCAATTGGCCTTGATATCCTGGAGTTAAGATGCAAGCAAGCCTGGCTGACATGCAATGATATCACCTAGAAAAGACATGTGTTCATTAATGGCATTCCATAAATGCAAGTTGTCATTAATTATAGGTGACTTGTTAAGTTGCCTCAATATTCAGAAAGCTTCTCTCCCAACGTGTAGGCAAATCTTTCGCTCACTATTGACAAGCAGCAGATAGACCTGTTGCTCATCAATAGTGATCGAAAGAACCCATTTCGCTCCCTTCTCAGTGCTCCTCTGTCTTCTATTAAGGTGTCATCAAACTTTTGATTTACCTCTGATGTCTGGTTCCCCACTTTAAATCTGGGGGGCGATTCTCCCATCCTGCTGCGCTGGTTTTTAGCGCAGCCGGCCAGGAGACTCTAGCGGAGGCCGTTTTGTGGGCTTCCCGCTGAGCCCACAGATCAGGGCTAGTGGGGGTGGTGGGGGAGGGACGAGGCTGGCCCGAACATGCCCGGGAAATAAGCGATCAGGCCATGGGGGGGGGGGGGGGAGGCGGATGGGGGGTGAGTGGGTCAGTGATGTGGGGGGTCGCGGGGCAGGCCAGCGATTGAGTTGCCCAACAACCGGAAGGCGGGCATTGTGGGGCATGTGCATGTGCCGATCTCAGCACTGACAGATCGGCACGTGCGCAGTGACCCGCTCCGCGCTATGCTGCCTGCCTCTCCAGCGGGAATAGGCACCGCCCACTGAATTTTAACATGATTCACACTGAGGCACTCTGCAGTGCACAGAGTGTGGGATGTTCCTTTTTATGTTTCTGCTGAAACAATCAACGTGATTTACTCCAGTTTTTATGCGAATTCGACACTTGGGGTGGTATTTTACCATTTTTAGTCCAAGTGACAGGTAGCCGTGGAACTGGGAGAGTTCCAAAACTGTTTTTGGGCATGTTTTTAGCCCGACCTCCCCCTCCTCCCTCCCCCTCCTCCCTCCCCCTCCTCCCTCCCCCTCCTCCCTCCCCCTCCTCCCGCCCCCCACCGCCACATCCCCACCCCCATACGCATTCTGGCTACAAACCTCTGAGCGAGCCTGTTGCTCGCTGCAGAAGCCGGTGGGCAGGGCTTAACGCGCCCGAAAGCCTGCAGAGGGAGCTAGTGCGAGTGTGTAAGCCTCTGATGCTGCACATGAGCATTAGCAGTAGCAGGCGTCTGACAGACAGAGAGACAGCTGTCAGGCTCCTGCTGCTGCAGGTTGCCTGAAGCAGCTCTCCCCCCTGCATTGCCCAGGTGCCCGGTGGGCATTGCTCGGGTGCCAGGGTGGCACCGTCCAAGGGGCACCTCCCCTTGCCCTCGGCCTCCCTGGGGGGTGGCTCTTATGGCCTCCGGTTCCACCGGCGAGGCCAAGTCAACTGCTCCCCCTTCATGGGGAGCGTGTCTATTCCTCGCCAGCGAGAACCTTTCCTGGTCAGGTCATAAAGGCAGGCGAGCCCAGACAATGGAGTGCCGGTCTCACTAATGACATTTAAATGCTCAATTCAATAAATTTCAATATATAAACCTGCCTCTCGCCCATTTCCAGTGAAAGTCTGACCGCAGCGGAAATCCTATTGTCATAAAAATCGCTTTACGCCCTACTTCACGACCACGCCGCGCCCAAAAACGGGCACAACGCGATGGTAAAATCCCGGCCTAAGAATTTTAATGGGAGAATCCTACCCTTGGTTACTGCAGCTGTCTCTTTAACTCAGAGCACGTTCTCTGCTTTTTTCTTGGATTCTCCTGAACAGAACCTGGTTAAACCTCTTGTTCTTTGCATCCTTAGCTGAACTGTCTTCCTGAGACATGCTTTTTGCCCCAACTCCCTGCTTGTCTGGGGACTTTCGCAGGTTCTTATTGGAAGGTTGCTTTTTGCAGCTTCCTGGGTCCTGTCCAGCTGCCCCTGAGTCCACCTTAAAACGAAACTCACAAGTTATTTTCCAACCGAAGGTGGCCCCTGGTTGCTGAGTGATGCGCGATTAAATCACTCGGGAGGCTGGATCGTACCCGGGAAATAAAGGCTTTTATTAGTAACAAGAATGGAGCATACTGCTTAACAATACAATCCCAGACTAAAGGGTCACTAGGCAGTGCAGTGACCTTTATACTCCTACAGGTAGGCGGAGCCAACCGGAGTGTACCACAGAACAATACCAACAGGTAGAACACCCCAACCCTAACCCCAACAGTAACAACAGTAACATATGTACAATTACCCATAGTGCTAACCATCTATGGTTCAGTACCCATAGTGCTAACCATCTATGGTTCAGTACCCATAGTGGTAACCATCTATGGTTCACCACACTGAGCATCGGCCTAGTCTTTCTTTCACCCTGTTTTCTTTCATATTGTAAACCCTTTAATTACAATTGTGGCACAGTTTAACATGAACCAACTGAAGTTTTAACTCTTTCTCAGCACACAATAGCAGAAACACAAATTAAGCTTAAACTCAGGGGGTCAGGGGAGTTGAAGGGGAATTGAAGGGTCCAGGGCGAGTCAGAGATTGGAGGACAAATTGAAGGCTTGGGGAAGTTTGAAGGCTCACAGGAAGTTGGAGGGTCAGGGGTGGAGTCATAGGGTCAGGCCTGAGTCAGATGGTTAGGGTTGGAACAGAGAGTCGGGGGTCAGAGAGTCAGTTGGATCATTGGAGAGGAGTCAGAGGGATGGGATGATCAGAGGTCAGGGGTGGCGTTGGAAGACCAGGGGACCCATAGTGAAGTCACATGTTGGGGGTTCAGAGGGTCTGGGAGAGTCAGACGGTGAGGGAGCTGAGAGTCATTGGAATCAAATGGTTGAGGTATTTGATGATCAGGGGCGGAGTCAGAGGGTTGGGTGGTCAGAGGATCAGGGAGAGTCCAAGGGTAGGGGGCAGTCAGTGGAGACTTGATGGGTGGCTTGCAAAGTTAGATTATTTTTTCAGTCTAACATTTCCTGGGTCACTATTTGTCCTTCATTGCTAGAGGGATGGAGTTTAAAAACAGCGAGGTTATGTTGCAGCTGTATAAGGTGCTGGTGAGGCCACACCTGGAGTACTGTGTACAGTTTTGGTCTCCTTACTTGAGAAAGGATATATTGGCACTGGAGGAGGTGCAGAGGAGATTCATTAGGTTGATTCCGGAATTGAGAGGGTTGGCTTAAGAGGAAAGACTGAGTAGACTGGGGCTATACACATTGGAATTCAGATGAATGAGGGGAGATCTTATAGAAACATATAAGATTATGAAGGAAATAGATAAGATAGAAGCAGGGAAGTTATTTCCACTGGCGGGTGAAATTAGAACTGGGGGCATGGCCTCAAAATAAGGGGGAGCAGATTTAGGACTGAGTTGAGGAGGAACTTCTTCACACGAAGGGTTGTGAATCTGTGCAATTCCCTGCCCAGTGAAGCAGTTGAGGCTACCTCATTGAATGTTTTTAAGGCAAGGATCGATAAATTTTTGAACAGTAAAGGAACTAAGGGTTATGGTGAGTGGGCGGGTAAGTGGAGCTGAGTCCACAAAAAGATCAGCCATGATCTTATTAAATGGCGGAGCAGGCTCGAGGGGCCAGATGGCATCCTCCTGCTCCTAGTTCTTATGTTCTTATGTAAGTAAGTCAAAACCTTCGAAGTATCCAACTCTAACTGAGAGTTGGAGACTTTTCTGGAGGGCCCATCGGAAGTTGAACCTTCCTGAAATTTTCCCATGGAGCTGCACTAGGAGTTCCAAAAGGCCCCATAGCACCTCCCCAGGGGTGCTTCCAGTCTCCAACCATCCAGATACAGGAAGACCCGTGTGTGCAGGAGACGCGGATATCCAGTTCAGCTAATAGCAATAGATAAGAGAGAACTTGTATTTATGTAGCATCTTTCATGGCTTCAGGGGATGTTCTAAATAGTTTTTTGCATGCCAATGAATTATTTTTTGAGCAGCATGGCAGCACTGCAGCCTCACAGCGCCAGGGACCCAGCTTGGGTCACTGTCCGTGTGGAGTCTGCACATTCTCCCCGCGTCTGCATGGGTTTCCTCCGGGTGCTCCGGTTTCCTCCCACAGTCTGAAAGACGTACTGGTTAGGTGCATTGGCCGTGCCCTGTTCCCCCTCAGTGTACCCGAACAGGCGCCGGAGTGTGGCGACTCGGGGATTTTCACAGTAATTTCATTGCAGTGTTAATGTAAGCCTACTTGTGACACGAATAAATAAATTCATAGTGTAGTTATTGTTGTGTAAAGTAGACACTATAGCAACCAATTTGCGCGGAGCGAGATCATAGAGTCAGAGGTTTACAGCATGGAAACAGGCCCTTCGGCCCAACTTGTCCATGCCACCCAGTTTTTTTTCACAGAAACAAACATTTAACAATGACTGTTTCATTATTCTTCTTTGACTTGAACGTACCCATCATACACATGAATTGCTGGAACAATAATGTGGGTTCTTTATTTGAAGTTAAGACTATACACAAATGGAGATCACTGGGAGATTGTGAGGCACATGTCTGATCTCGATCACTGCTTCTTGTGGACTACCTGCATGTCATGGGATTCAGCCATCACTTCCTGTCACTGTATGTAATGGTTGGCAAAGATACATGCACATCACATCATAACAATGACTCGGTAACCTGCTGTGGCTGAGGGAGAAGTATTGGCCTCTTTGAGATGGTGCCAGAGGATCTTTTATGTCCACCTGAGAGGGCAGAAAGGGCCTTTGTTAATCATTTCAGTATCTCTGACAGTGTAGCCCTCCCTCAGTACTGCACTGGAGCATCAGCCTAGATTTTTACTCAACAGAAAGCCAGGAGAGAAAAAGTTGCCAAAAAAAAATTAGTAAGAGTTTTAACAAGACCAGGTTAAAGTCCAACAGGTTTATTTGGTAGCAAACACCATTAGCTTTCGCAGCGCTGCCCCTTCGTCAGATGGAGTGGATATCTGCTCACAAACAAGGCACACAGAGACACAAAATCAAGTTACAGAATACTGTAGGCACAGGTTAAAGAAATGTGTATTGTCTCCAGACAGGACAGCCAGTGAGATTCTGCAAGTCCAGGAGGCAAGCTGTGGGGGTTACAGATAGTGTGACTGTGGTGAACCATCGTTGGTTCCCACTGTGGGATTGTTCTAATGTTGTTGTTGGGCTAGGGTGTTCCCACTGTGGGATTGTTCTAATGTTGTTGTTGGGCTAGGGTGGGATTGATACACCTGTGGTTGTTACTGTTGTGGCACATCCCAGTCGGGCCCCGCCTCCTGGGAGAGGTATAAGACCCCCTGCTCGGGCGGGACCTCGTCAGTCTGGGATAGTGTGTTAACGTTCTATTAAGTTCCATTGTTAGACAATAAAAGCCTTCTGTTACCGAAGCTTCGTGCCTCGTGTTCAATTGATGCGCATCAATTTTATTGTCTAACATTAAGCTCTCGACGGAAGGGAAAAAGAAAGGAGAGTATGGAGCAAATCCTAAAGCCAGAACATCTGACGCTAGATCCACGTGCGGTGGGCGCTTCTAACACCTTCGACCACTGGCTGAAGTGTTTTGAAGACTACCTGGCAGCCTCCGCAGCGGTCACCACAGATGATGACAGACTCCGGGTCCTCCATGCGAGGGTAAGCGACACAGTCTACCTCGTGATCCGTGCGGCCACCACTTACCCGAGGGCCCTCGAGCTTTTAAAAAAGCGCTACACGAAACCTCCCAACGAGATCCACGCTCGTTACCTCCTCGCTACACGACGTCGGCAGTCGGGCGAAACCATGGAGGATTACGCCAATGAGCTCTTGCAGCTTGCCAGGGGCTGTGACTGCAAAGCTGTGTCGGCTGAGCAGTACATGTATGACCTCGCCCGAGATGCGTTTGTGGCAGGGGTAGGGTCTTCATACATCCGTCTCAAGCTGCTAGAAAAGGGGAATCTCAACCTGACCCAAGCTATGGAATTGGCTGAAATGCTTGAGGCGGCTTCGAAGAGCTTGGTCCTGTATCCGGAGGACCACGTGGAGACAACGTGGCAGGAGCAGTCGCAAATCCCTCCTCGCCCCACGGGCTCGAAGTGCAGTGTTATGGCGTGCTCCCATGTAGACCCGACGACGGCTGCAGCCCCATGCGGCCCGCGGTGCTACTTCTGCGGAGGAGCCAAGCATCCACGACAAAAGTGTCCCGCTAAAGCGGTGGTCTGTAACCTATGCGGTAAAAAGGGGCATTATGCGAAGGTGTGCAGATCGAAACCCAAGAACGGCAGTGCGGCCTGTGACCCTTCGGAACCGGGATCATCACCATCGACGTCGAAGTACTCACGGGGTTCGTCCACGTGCGAGTCCAGGACGACGCCATTGCGGTCGATGGAGTCGGAGGAGGATGACCACCAGGAGTCGCTACGTTTGGCGCCCTCACCCATGTGCGATTCATGGGGGCGGCCATTTTGGTCGACGATGACCATGAGCGACCAGCAGGGGTCCTCAGCATCGACCTCAGCTGCCTGCAGTGACATTCACGGACCAACGGTGGCGTCGATCACCCTGAACCAGGCTAAGCATCACAGGCTTGACTGTTCGATGATGGATATACAGGTAAATGGTCGCGCAATTTATTGTCTGTTTGACAGCGGGAGCACTGAGAGCTTTATTCACCCTGACACTGTAAAGAGGTGTGGACTCCAGATTCAACCTGCCAAACAGACAATCTCTATGGCATCAAGGTCCCAGTCTGTCCCTGTGCTAGGACGTTGTGTGGTAACCTTGAAAGTGCAAGGCACAATTTACGAGCGATTCAGGCTCCTTGTGTTGCCGCATCGTTGCGCACCAATTCTCCTCGGACTAAACTTTATGGTCCACATGAAGAGTGTGATCCTACAGTACGGTGGGCCACTCCCTTCGCTGACAGTAGGGGAACAGCTGCAGTCTCCAAATTGTCCAAAGCGCCCCGCATGCAATCTTTCTACATTAAAGATCACCACACCCTCTTTATTCAAGAATCTGGTACCAGGCTGCAAGCCCATCGCTACTAAAAGTAGGCGTTACAGCACTGAAGATCGGATCTTCATCAGATCTGAGGTTCAGCGACTCCTCAAAGAAGGGATCATACAGCCCAGTGTTAGTCCGTGGAGAGCACAGGTTGTGGTGGTCAAGAGCGGGAACAAACCCCGGATGGTCATTGATTACAGTCAGACCATTAATCGATATACGCAGCTGGATGCGTATCCCCTCCCACGCATATCTGATATGGTCAATCAGATTGCGCAGTACCGGGTGTTCTCCACCATAGACCTTAGGTCCGCCTACCACCAACTCCCCATTCGCCCAGAGGACCGACACTACACGGCCTTTGAGGCGGATGGTCGTCTGTATCAGTTTCTTAGGGTTCCATTTGGTGTCACCAATGGGGTCTCGGTCTTCCAGCGTGCTATGGACCGAATGGTGGACCAGAACAGGCTGCGGGCTACTTTCCCGTACCTGGATAATGTCACCATCTGCGGCCGTGATCAGCAGGACCATGACACAAATCTTCAGAACTTTTTACGCACTGCATCTCGCCTGAATTTGACCTACAACAGGGAGAAGTGTGTATTCCGTACGCGCCGGTTAGCCATCCTGGGATACGTGGTGGAAAACGGGGTCATTGGCCCTGATCCCGACCGTATGCGCCCCCTTGCTGAACTTCCCTTGCCCGCTAGCGCAAAAGCACTGAGAAGATGCCTAGGCTTCTTCTTCTATTATGCGCAGTGGCTCCCCAACTACGCGGACAAAGCCCGTCTGCTTATTAAGTCCACGACTTTTCCACTCACGCCAGAGGCCCAATTGGCCTTCAAGGAATTGAAACACGACATCACGAAAGCCACGATGCACGCGGTAGACGAATCCATCCCTTTTCAGGTGGAAAGCGATGCATCTGATTTCGCCCTGGCCGCCACACTAAACCAGGCGGGCAGGCCCGTCGCGTTTTTTTCCCGCACCCTCCAAGGCCCCGAAATTCGGCATTCAGCGGTGGAAAAGGAGGCCCAGGCCATTGTGGAGGCCGTCAGACACTGGCGCCATTACCTGGCGGGGAAGCGGTTCACCCTGATCACGGACCAGCGGTCCGTGGCGTTCATGTTCAACAACACGCAGAGGGGCAAGATCAAGAATGATAAGATCTTGCGGTGGAGAATTGAACTCTCCACCTATAACTACGATATCATGTATCGTCCAGGGAAACTCAATGAGCCCTCGGATGCCCTCTCGCGCGGAACATGCGCTACTATGCAGGAGGATCGCTTGAACGCCCTCCATAATGACCTGTGCCATCCTGGGGTCACTCGGCTCTACCACTTTATCAAAGCCCGCAACCTGCCTTACTCGGTGGAGGACGTCAGGTCGGTGACAAGGAGCTGTCGGATTTGCGCGGAATGCAAACCGCACTTTTACCGACCTGACCGGGCACATTTGGTCAAGGCCACTCGCCCCTTCGAGAGGCTGAGTGTGGATTTTAAGGGCCCCCTTCCCTCAACAGATCGGAACGTGTACTTTCTGAACATAATAGATGAGTACTCCCGGTTCCCGTTTGTTGTCCCCTGCGCGGACACGTCGACTGCCACGGTGATCAAGGCATTCCGTGATCTTTTTACCCTGTTCGGGTACCCCAGCTATATCCATAGCGACAGGGGCTCGTCGTTCATGAGTAATGACTTGAGGCAATTCCTGCTCTCATACGGGATTGCCTCTAGTAGGACCGCGAGTTACAACCCTAGGGGTAATGGACAGGTGGAAAGAGAGAATGCTGCAGTCTGGAAGGCTGTCCTATTGGCGCTGAAGTCCAAAGGCCTTCCAGTCTCCTGTTGGCAGGAGGCCCTCCCTGATGCGCTTCACTCCATTCACTCCCTCCTCTGTGCGGCAACCAATGCTACTCCCCACGAGAGGATGTTCTCATTCCCTCGGAAGTCGTCCTCGGGGATATCTTTACCAGCCTGGTTGACGTACCCAGGACCCGTCCTTCTGCGGCGACATGTAAGGGCCCGCAAGTCCGACCCCTTGGTCGAACAGGTCCACCTCCTCCACGCCAACCCTCAGTATGCCTATGTGGCATATCCTGACGGGCGAGAGGACACAGTCTCGATCCGAGACCTGGCGCCCGCAGGGGACGTAGCAACTCCTGTCACTCCCATACCCCCAGTGACAAATCCCTTATCCCTTATTTCTCCCCCGGATGTGGCGCGGACAGCACCGGGACCAGTGCTTAACAGTTTTACTCCAATGCACAGCTTGCCTGAGCCCCGGAGATCGGCGCCATCGCAGAATGTACCGGGATCCCCTGCACTGCCGCTTCATCAGGGTCAACCGGCCTGTGAGTCCGTGGGAGAACAGCTGGACGCTGTTTTGGGGAGAACGCCACCGCAAGCATCTACTCCGGTGTCACCGCCGGTATTGAGGAGGTCACAACGACGGTGCGGTCCTCCAGACCATCTGAACTTATAATCTGTTGACATTTTAGTCTGTTTTCGTACCCCGCCGGCCTTTGTTCTCAAAGGAGGGGTGAATGTGGTGAACCATCGTTGGTTCCCACTGTGGGATTGTTCTAATGTTGTTGTTGGGCTAGGGTGTTCCCACTGTGGGATTGTTCTAATGTTGTTGTTGGGCTAGGGTGGGATTGATACACCTGTGGTTGTTACTGTTGTGGCACATCCCAGTCGGGCTCCGCCTCCTGGGAGAGGTATAAGACCCCCTGCTCGGGCGGGACCTCGTCAGTCTGGGATAGTGTGTTAACGTTCTATTAAGTTCCATTGTTAGACAATAAAAGCCTTCTGTTACCGAAGCTTCGTGCCTCATGTTCAATTGATGCGCATCAGTGACATGAACCCAAGATCCCGGTTTAGGCCGTCCTCATGTATGCCGTCCTCATGAGGATGGCCTAAACCGGGATCTTGGGTTCATGTCACACTATCGATAACCCCACAGCTTGCCTCCTGGACTTGCAGAATCTCACTGGCTGTCCTGTCTGGAGACAATACACATCTCTTTAACCTGTGCCTAATGCTCCCTCCACTCACATTGTCTGTATCTTTAAGACTTGATTAATTGTAAGGATTCGCATTCTAATCAGTATTCTGTAACTTGATTTTGTGTCTCTGTGTGCGCTGTTTGAGAGCATCTTTCCATTCCATCTGACGAAGGAGCAGCGCTCTGAAAGCTAATGGTATTTGCTACCAAATAAACCTGTTGGACTTTAAACTGGTGTTAAAACTCTTACTGTGTTTACCCTGGTCCAACGCCGGCATCTCCACATCAAAAAAAAATTAGCCAAACTAATGGAGAGAGAAAAAACAGAGAAAGGAACAGCTTAGTGAGTATAAAGAAATGATTTGTGAATGTACTGTGAGAGCAGTGGAGAGAATAAGAACTTCAAAAAAGCAGAGGGTGCAGGAATATAAATACAGAAGTCCTAGAATGAGCAGCAGATGAATCAACATTTCAAAGGAAAATTGGTGATTTGAGCTCTTAGCCCAATTTATCTTGTCCGGTTCCCGTGCAGCTATGCACCTGACCCCTTTGCCCTCTGCCATTTTGGCAATGTCATGTTTTATCACAGGTTTGCAATGACACCCCAGCTCTTCACAGCATCATCAGCCCTTAGCGAAACAGGGAGCAGATCTTTGCCTATCAATCGGTCTCTCCATCAACTTCCTCAACTTAACTGAACTTGCGCTCACCCACAATGGGCAGCACGGTGGCACAGCGGCACTGCTGCCTCACAGCCCCAGGGACCTGAGTTCAATTCCTGGCTTGGGTCACTGTCTGTGCGGAGTCTGCACGTTCTTCCCATGTCTGCGTTGGTTTTCTCTGGGTGCTCCGGTTTCCTCCCACAGACCGAAAGACGTGCTGGTTAGGTGCATTGGCCCTGCTAAATACTCCCTCAATGTACCCAAACAGGCGCCGGGGTGTGGCGACTAGGGGATTTTCACAGTAACTTCATTGCAGTGTTAATGTAAGCCTACTTGTGACACTAATAAATAAACTAAAAAAAAACTTCCTCCTTCAAATCCAGACGTCAGCTGGCCTCCAGTAGCTTGTGATATCTGCCAACACATGGCAGTGTTGAGATAGTTGTGCAATTTCAAGAAGAAATTAGAGGGCTAAAAGGATATGGGGGAAAGCGGGGGGAGATCAGGATATTGAATTTAATGGTCAGCCATGATCAAAGTGAATGGTGGAGCAGGTTCGAAGGGCCGAATGGCCTGTGCCTGTGAGGTGAACCATAGATGGTTACCACTATGGGTACTTGTACATATGTTACTGTTGTTACTGTTGGGGTTAGGGTTGGGGTGTTCCACCTGTTATTATTGTTTATGTGGTACACTCCGTTCGGCTCCGCCTTCTTACAGGAGTATAAAGGTCACTGCTACTTCCTAGTAGCCCTTAGTCTGGGATAATATTGTTAAGTAGTGTGCTCCAATCTTGTTGCGAATAAAAGCCTTTATTCCCGGGTACGTCCTAGCCTCCCGTGTGAATCAATCGCGCATCAGCCTGCTTCTAGTTTCTCTGTTTCTATGCTCTGAAGTATGGTTTGTAACTTGATAAGAACTGTTCTTTAAATGCCAATATGGGTTTTCACATTACTACAATATCCCTTTAATAGCCAAGTGCTTTCACACATTATGAAATAACCTTTTAAAACTCCTTTGCATTACCGAAATGGGAAGAAAAAGTGAAATATTGTTTTCTGTCCAGATCTCCTTAAATGTAAGTGAAGTATTTCAATAAGAGTCCAGAACTGACCTCTCTGTTGATTCCCAGATAATGAAACAGAATGGATCTGCTCCCCCCACAGTCCCTTCCCCTCCCCTTTCCCCGGTTACATGCAAGTAATCAGGAGAGAATGTGTTTCCACTCCAAGGATGGCGTATTTAAAATGCGCACTGGCGCTCAACTTGTGTTGGGTGAATTTGTAGCTGAAATCTGACATGATTCTGAAGCAGAGAGGAGTGAATTGAAACCATTTTTGCCTCATGCGATATGTTCGGGTCAATCAAAGCCTTTCACCTTAATCTCACTTGAAAGGGATTCACAGTGGGAGCGCTCTCGAGAATCTCAATTCGCTCTCTGATTAAAAAAGTGTTCCCGGCCAGTTTTCTAGTGAGCGCGTGAAGCCAGAAGCTTGTCAGTCGCTGCGCTGAAAATGTAAGGCCAAATTGAAAAATACAAGTTTCCAAGTGCAGCTTGGTCCCGTATCAATAGAATAACTCAACTGGTTATCGATCTGGTAATGTAACACCTGCGTGACAATGCTTCTAGTTTACTGCACCCTCCGGTGGACGTGTACTATACTGCAAAGAATATTTTGTTCAGCAGTTGCTGCATATTCTTTTTTTATTCATTCGTGGGACATGGGCATCGCTGGCTGGGCCAGCATTTATTGCCCATCCTTAGTTGCCCTTGGAGGGTAGTTGAGAGTCAACCACATTGCTGTGGCTCTGGAGTCACATGTAGGTCAGACCGGTAAGGATGGCAGATTTCCTTCCCTAAATGACATTAGTGAACCAGATGGGTTTTTCGATAGTGGACAATGGTTTCACGGTCATCGGAACATTGAACAGTACAGCGCAGGGACAGGCCCTTTGGCCCACAATGCTGTGCCCAACATGAGACCAAATTAAACTAATCCCTTCTGTCTGCCCTTGGTCCACATCCCTCTATTCTTTGCAAATTCATGTGCTTATCTAAACACCCCTTAAACACCCTTATCGAATTTGCATAGATTCTTAATTCCATATTTTTTTTATTGAGCTCAAATTCTCCCATCTGCCGTGGCGGGATTCGAACCCGAGTCCCCAGAACATTAGCTGAGTTTTTGTATTAATAGTCTAGCGATAATAACACTAGGCCACGATGGCCTAGTGTTATTACGCCTCCCATTAAGATTTTGAGATGCCCAGTGTTGGGATTGAAGTTACATAAATGCAAGTTTTTTTCCCCCTTTTGAATCAAAATCTATGTTATTTTACTCTCAATCCGGCAGAGTTGAGCAAACTTTTTTTTCTGCATTTGGCTAGGCTCAACTTGCCCGGGAATGCTTTCATTTCCTGCGATGAAGAGAAATCTTAATATCCTTTGACTTCGTGAACATAGAATTGGCCAACCAGCTCTCAAACAGGATAGTGTATAAATTTTACCCAGGGCGGCAAGGTGGCCCAGTGGTTAGCAATACTGCCTCACAGCGCCAGGGATCCGGGTTCAATTCCTGGCTTGGGTCACTGTCTGCGCGAAGTCTGCACATTGTCTGTGTGAGTCTCCTCCGGGTGCTCCAGTTTCCTCCCACAGTCCGAAAGACGTGCTGGTTAGCTGCATCGACCAGGCTAAATTCTCCCTCAGTGTACCCGAACAGGTGCTGGAGTGTGGCGGCTGGGGGATTTTCACAGTAACTTCTTTGCAGTGTTAATGTAAGCCTGCTTGTGACACAAATAAACTTTTAAACTTAAGCTTGAATTAAATCCTCAGTTCAGACTGGTTGGCAGGTGATTCAAGGTGAGGAGAGAGGGGGATGAGATGTGAGAAGGAACAAGAATTTAATCAAAACTAAATCCCTTTTTTATTGGCTGCTGATTCTTGGCTGAAAATAATTATTTTTGTCTTCGTGCTCTTGTTTTCTTTTAAGTTCCGACTGCAGTGGCTCACTCCAGGAAACATTTCAGATATTACAGCCAGAAGGAAGTTCAGGTCCGTATCAAAGAAAAACAATCTTAATACCAATACTTCAGGGTGAAAGGGGACCCGGGAAGACAATATTTTGTATGTGACAGTGAAATTAAACAGATTTCTCCTTCTTATTCCCCTCGCAATATCTCCAGATTATATTTAACCTTTGAAATGTAACAGTTTTGGGAAATAAGCGCCAGATTGTCTTGTTTGGGAGCACACTTACCTTTGAGTTAGACGTTTCTGGGTTGAAGTATCACCTTAAGTCTTGTAATATAAGTGTCTGGCACATACGGGGTTAATGTGGGACTGAGTGCAGTACCGCCCACATTGTGATGTCAAAAGGCACATGATCCAAAGCCAGAGAGAGTCTAAAGTTGAGTTAATACCATAGACTGGGGTGGGCCCCACACTGTAACTCCCTACTGTGATTATGTACACTGTTGTGAGTTGGTAATGAAGACTTGCTGTTAATATACTATGAGTGGCATGGTGGAACAGCGGTTAACACTGTGCCTCACAGCTCCCAGGACCCAGGTTCAATTCTTGCTTTGGGTGACCGTCTGTGTGAACATTCTCCCCATGTCTGCATGGGCTTCCTCCGGGTGCCCCAGTTTCATCCCACAGATAAAGATGTGCAGGTCAGGTGGATTGGCCATGATAAACTCCCCCATAGTGTCCGAAGAAGTGCAGGTTAGGTGGGTTGGCCACGATAAATTCAACCTTAGTGTCCCATGATGTCTAGGTTAGATGGATCAGCCATGGTAAATGTGTGGGCCTTCAGGGTTAGAGCCGGCAAGAGGGCCTGGGTAAGATTCAGTGCAGACTCGATGGGCCAAATGGCTTCTTCTGCACTATAGGAATTCTACGAATTTCTATGAACTATAAAACCTACTTCATGGTACCCGAAGTAGGACTCTTCAGGATTGAAGCTTACAATCTAGGCTAGCATTTCTGAGGGAGTCTTCCATTATTGCAGGTGCCATCTTGTGGATGAGATACATAACCAGGGCTCTGTTTGCTTGCTCAGGTCAATAGAAAAAAATCCATGCCAATATTGGCTATTCAACTCCATACTGACCAAATTGGCTGCCAGGCTTGCTAAATACCAACAATGC
The DNA here is from genome assembly GCF_964213995.1 of Mustelus asterias. Lineage (NCBI taxonomy): Eukaryota > Metazoa > Chordata > Chondrichthyes > Carcharhiniformes > Triakidae > Mustelus > Mustelus asterias. The sequence goes on along the minus strand of NC_135813.1, from coordinate 90,702,983 downwards.
ATTCACTACTTCCTGTTGAGTATGTGTGGACATGGTAAGGGTCGACATAAATGGAAGTTCCTTTTTTTTAAATAAATATTTTCTTAACATATTTAAGTATGGATTTGTCAGTTTCTGGTGCAGCATTCTGGGGAGATCTTCCATTGGACAAATCTTCCACTTGCACAAAGGTCCAGGTGCGTTTACATGTGGAGAGTGGGCACCGGAAGCACTTGATGGACTGAGCCAAGAGGGCTGAGACCTCATAAAAGCACTGTGCCACAACATAAGTGGGCATGCAATCCTGTGGGAACTCAAAGGAGAATGGAACATTTACCCAGCTCCTGCCATTGCAGGCATTCAATAATGCCCCTTTCTCAGGAGGCGAAGGCATGTCAGCTTCGACACTCACCAACTTTTACAGATGCACCATAGAAAGCATTCTTTCTGGTTGTATCACAGCTTGGTATGGCTCACGCTCTGCCCAAAACTGTAAGAAACTACAAAGGGTCATGAACAAAGCCCAGTCCATCATGCAAACCAGCCTCCCAGTGCAGAATGTAACGTTACAGTCATAGCTCGGGTGCAGAGAAAGATCAACTTAATGCAAGGTAAGTCCATTCAAAAGTCTGACAGCAGCAGGGAAGAAGCTGTTCTTGAGTTGGTTGGTATGTGACCTCAGACTTTTGTATCTTTTTCCCGAAGGAAGAAGGTGGAAGAGAGAATGTCTGGGGTGCGTGGGGTCCTTAATTATGCTGGTTGCCTTGCCGGGGCAGCGGGAAGTGTAGACAGAGTCAATGGATGGGAGGCTGGTTTGCGTGATGGATTGGGCTACATTCACGACCTATTGTAGTTCCTTGAGGTCTTGGGCAGAGCAGGAGTCATACCAATCTGTGATACAACCAGAAAGAATGCTAGCAAATGGGGAATAGAGGGATATAAGCAGTTGGTTAGATAGGTAAACGTGATCGGCCGAAGGGCTTGTTCCTGTCCTGTACTGTTCTTTATTCTTTATTCTTTGTACCTTTTAAAACAATGATGTTTTCATGTTCCATTGCTCAGGACATTCAGTGCAATAGTGTCATAATATGTTTCACAATTGATGGTGGTCCATGTTTATTGCACCTACCGAGGAATAAAATACACTCGATTTGCTTCAGTGGAATTTCATTTGATTATTTGATTATATTTTAGACAAATGGATGGTCTATAGTTCTGCAATCATGATGCATTGAGAAGAGCGGGGGTGGCAAAGGAACAATACTGATGCTCAGTGAGTTGTTCAAAAGGATGGCATGGAGGCACAGTGGTTAGCACTGCTGCCTCACAATGTCAAGGGCAATCCAGCCTCGGGTCACTGTCTGTGTGGAGTTTGCACATTCTCCCCGTGTCTGCATGGGTTTCCTCCGGGTGCTCCGGTTTCCTCCCACAGTCCAAAAATGCGCAGGTTAGGTTGATTGGCCATGCTAAATTACCCCCTTAGCGTCCAAAGATGTGTAGGTTAGAGGGATTAGTGGGGCAAGTACATGGGGTTATGGAGACAGGATCTGGGTAAGATGATCTAGCAGAGAGTCGGTACAGGATCAATGGGCTGAATGGCCTCCATCTACACTGCAGGGATTCTTTCAATCTATGACTCTAAAGATTCTGCAGCTTGGAACTATACAGTAAGGTTTTGGCCTGACAAGATTCCACACATGTGAAACCCTCTCTGCCAATTGTGCGTCCCTGTGAGAGGGAGCAAGATGATGGGGCAGATCGTGGCAAGCGCAGGCACATCTCCAGTGGTTTGCTCAAGGGGGATGCCAGAAGTCAGCACAGAGGCAGGGAGCGAGGAGAGGCCGTGATGTAAGGCGGAGAAAAAATTTACCTCCAAGATCACAACACGAGAGAAGGGACATTAAGCATTCGTCTGACAAACATACCATCAGCCTGTCCTGCAGAAAAGGCCACCCGGTGCACAGGTGTGGTATTTCTGACATCAGCCATCCTTGCAGTAGCCTTGAGTGCAATTGACAGATCAGCGACATTTCCACCACGAGCTATGGGTCCTTTTCATCACTTTGGATTCTGTCCAATTGAAAACACGTTCTCAGTATCCTAACAACTGGGACATCGACGGAGCTGATTTCAGCTGGTTTAAGGGCACTAAGTCTTCGAGTCATAGAAACCCTACAGTGCCAAAGGAGGCCATTCAGCCCATCAAGTCTGCACTGACAACAATCCCACCCGGGCCCTATCCCCCTAACCCCACGTATTTACCCCGCTAATCCCTCTAACCTAAGCATCCTGGGGCACTAAGAGACAATTTAGCATGGGAGTGCACGGTAGCACAGTGGTTAGCACTGCTGCTTCACAGCTCCAGGGTCCCGGGTTCGATTCCCGGCTCGGCTCACTGCCTGTGTGGAGTTTGCACATTCGCCTCGTGTCTGCGTGGGTTTACTCTGGGTGCTCCGGTTTCCTCCCGCAGTCCAAAGATGTGCGGGTTAGGTTGATTGGCCAGGTTAAAAATTGTCCTTTAGAGTCCTGGGATGCGTAGGTTAGAGGGATTAGTGGGTAAATATGTGGGGGTAGGGCCTGGGTGGGATTGTGGTCGGTGCAGACTCGATGGGCCGAATGGCCTCCTTCTGCACTGTAGGGTTTCTATGATCCTATGGGAGGGAGGGAGGGGAGGGGGCCAATGCACGTAACCTGCACGTCTTTGGACTGTGGGAGGAAACCGGAGCACCCAGAGGAAACCCATGCAGACATGGAAAGAACGTGCAAACTCCACACAGACAGTGGCCCAAGCCTGGAGCTGTGAGGCAGCAGTGTTAACCACTGTGCCACTGTGCCGCCACTGGGCGGGATTTTCCAGCTGCGCTCACCCCAAAACCGGAAAACCCCATCCAGGATCAACGGACCTTTGCATGGTTGGCCCTCCCCCTCCATCCTGCCTCCTGCTACGATTCCCATGGCGGGCGGGAAGGTAAAACACCCCCAACTGTTGATGCATTTCAGGATTTTTCAGATTGGATGAAACATTGGGCGCAATCTTACTGGCCGTTCACTACACGGTCATGCTGCAGCCAGAGGCCGGAGAATTTGGTGGCCAGCCAAAGCTCCGTTCACTCTGGCAGTATGGGGAAATCACTCGCGGTGCGAACGGTGATAAGATGCATGATAAGTCCAAAGATGTGCGGGTTAGGTGGATAGGCCATGCTAAATTGTCCCTTAGGGCCAAGTTTTAGATTTGTTTGTGGGAGAGCACTTTGGAGATACTGACCACAATTCGGTGTCTTTCATTATTGCAATGGAGAGGGATAGGGCCGTACGGCAGGGCAAGGTTTACAATTGGGGGAGGGGTAATTATGATGCGATTAGACAAGAATTAGGGAGCATAAGATGGAACAGAAACTGTCAGGGAAAGGCACAAATGAAAAGTGGAGCTTGTTCAAGGAACAAATACTGCGTGTCCTTGATAGGTATGTCCCTGTCAGGCAGGGAGGAAATAGCCGAGTGAGGGAACCATGGTTCACAAAAGAGGTTGAATGTCTTGTCAAGAGGAAAAAGGATGAGAAAACAAGGTTCAGTTGGGTCGCTTGAGGGTTACAAGGTAGCAAGGAATGAGCTAAAAAAAAAAGGGCTTAGGAGAGCTAGGAGGGAGCATGAGAAGTCCTTGGTGGGTCGGATCAAGGAAAACCCCAAGGCTTTTTACTCTTATGTGAGAAATAAAACAATGACCAGGGTGAGGTTAGGGCCAGTCAAGGATAGTCGTGGGAACTTGTGCATGGAGTCAGAAGAGATAGGAGAGGCGATGAATGAATACTTTTCTTCAGTGTTCACCAAGGAGAGGGTCCATGTTTTTGAGGATGAGAGTGTGATACAGGCTGATAGGCTGGAGGAGGTAGATGTTCTGAGGGAAGATGTATTAGCAATTTTGAAAAACCTGAGGGTCGATAAGTCCCCTGAGCCAGATGGGACATATCCTAGGATTCTTTGGGAGGCAAGGGATGAGATTGCAGAGCGTTTGGCTTTGATCTTTGGGTCCTCACTGTCCACGGGGATAGTGCCAGAGGACTGGAGAGTGGCGAATGTTGTTCCTCTGTTCAAGAAAGGAAATAGGAATAGGGATATGGGGGTAGGGCCTGGGTGGGATTGTGGTCGGTGCAGACTCGATGGGCCGAATGGCCTCTTTCTGTACTGTAGGGTTTCTATGATTTCTATGATTTCTATGACCCTGGTAATTATAGGCTGGTTAGTCTTACTTCGGTGGTCGGTAAGTTAATGGAAAAGGTCCTGAGGGATAGGATTTATGACCATTTGGAAAGATGCAGGTTAATCCGGGATAGTCAACACGGATTCGTGAAGGGTAAGTCTTGCCTCACAATTTTGATTGGATTCTTTGAGGAGGTAACTAAGTGTGTAGATGAAGGTAGAGCAGTTGATGTCATATACATGGATTTTAGTAAGGCGTTTGATAAGGTTCCCCATGGTCGGCTCATGAGGAAAGTAAGGAGGTATGGGATAGAGGGAAATTTGGCTGATTGGATAAGTAACTGGCTATCTCATAGAAGGCAGAGGGTGGTGGTGGATGGAAAATTTTCAGACTGGAGACCAGTTACCAGCGGTGTACCACAAGGATCAGTGCTGGGTCCTCTGCTATTTGTGATTTTTATCAATGACTTGGAGGAGGGGGCTGAAGGGTGGGTCAGTAAATTTGTTGATGACACCAAGATTGGTGGAGTAGTGGATGAGGTGGAGGGCTGTTGTAGGCTGCAAAGAGACATTGATAGGATGCAGAGCTGGGCCGAAAAATGGCAGATGGAGTTTAACCCTGATAAGTGCAAGGTGATTCATTTTGGTAGGACAAATTTGAATGCGGATTACAGTGTCAACAGCAGGGTTCTGAGGAATGTGGAGGAACAGTGAGATCTTGGGGTTCATATCCACAGATCTCTGAAGGTTGCCAATCAAGTGGATAGAGCCGTGAAGAAGGCCTATAGTGTTTTAGCGTTTATTAACAGGGGGTTTGAGTTTAAGAGCCGTGGGGTTATGTTGCAACTGTACAGGACCTTGGTGAGACCACATTTGGAATATTGTGTGCAGTTCTGGTCACCTCAGTATAAGAAGGATGAGGAAGCATTGGAGAGAGTGCAGAGGAGATTTACCAGGATGCTGCCTGGTTTGGAGGGTAGGTCTTATGAGGAAAGGTTGAGGGAGCTGGGGCTTTTCTCTTTAGAGCGGAGGAGGATGAGAGGCGACTTAATAGAGGTTTATAAGATGATGAGGGGGATAGATAGAGTGGGCATTCAGAGACTATTTCCTCGGGTGGGTGTAGCTGTTACTAGGGGGCATAACTATAAGGTTCATGGTGGGAGATATAGGAGGGATGTCCGAGGTAGGTTCTTTACTCAGAGAGTGGTTGGGGTGTGGAATGGACTGCCTGCTGTGATAGTGGAGTCAGACACTTTAGGAACTTTCAAGCAGTTATTGGATAGGCACATGGAGCACACCAGAATGATAGGGAGTGGGATAGCTTGATCTTGGTTTCGGACTAAGCTCGGCACAACATCGAGGGCTGAAGGGCCTGTACTGTGCTGTACTGTTCTATGTTCTGTGTTCTATCATGGGGATTAGCGGAGTAAATATGTGGAGTTATGGGAATAGGGCCTAGGTGGGATTGTGGTCAGTGCAGACTCGATGGGCCGAATGGCCTCCTTCTGCACTATAGGGATTCTATGATTCTATGGCATCCTCAGTGCTGTCATAGAATGCCATTGGGTTACAGGGAATTAATATAACTTACTGCACTGAAACAGGCCACTGCTCCACAAAAGCTTCCTCCCACACTACTTTATCTCACCCAGTTGGCATGACTTCCTAACCCTCTCTCCATTATCTACATATCAAGCTTCCCTTTAAGTGCATCAGGTTAGCTCTGCTCACAGTTGGATTCTCTCAGGATTGCTCTCCCACAATCTGTCACCACAAATGCCAGCAGATAAGTATCTCCACGGGGAAAGCAGAAAGCCCTGGTCCGGTCCCTGTGGCCCTTTATATCAGGTTGCTGAATTTCTGTCAATTAGCCACGCAGTTGAAGGGTCGGGTGGTGATCTGTGGACGAAGATAGACTGGAGAATCGCTTTAATGCTGTCAGAATCCATTCTGCCAGTGCCTCCGTGTTATCACTAGAAATAAAGTGAAGACACAACTCTCCGGACAGCACCTGGGTGGCATAGTGGTTAGCACTGCTGCCTCACAGCACCAAGGACCCCGGTTTGAATCCCGGCTTGAGTGACTGTGCGGAGTCTGCACGTTCTCTGCTTGAGTTTCTTCCGGGTGCTCCAGTTTCCTCCCACACTCCGAAAGATGTGCCACTTAAGTGCAACCATTGGCTGTGCTAAATTCTCCCCCAGTGTACCTGAACAGGAGTGTGGAGACTAGGGGGTTTTCACAGTAACTTCATTGCAGTTTTAATGACTTCAATCAGGCCATTGAGGTTGGCCTATTGGAAGATGAAGTCCCTGATTAAGGAGTCAATTGATGAGCCAATCAGGGAGTCTTTTCCTTGTATTTAACCGGGATTGTCAGTTCCTCTGGCACTCCCGAAGGTAGACTGCTGGCTGCGAGCACTCGATGTACTGTTGTCGGAATTGTCAATAAAGGGATTTTGGTGAAGGGACTTCTGTCTTCGAAGACTTATTACACGGTGTTAATGTAAGCCTACTTGTGACGCTAATAAATAAAAAAATAACAGTTACTGTCATACTTGCGAAAGAGGGATGCTTCCATTCCATGAAAGAAACCTGTCCAGGTTCTTTTGAATATGTTTTTCTTCCTTTGGTCCACATTATCCCTATATTAGTGGGGTGCAATTAAAACTCATGCAAATATGCATGACACGGTGACACAGTGGTTAGCGCTGCTGCCTCACAGCGCCAGGGACCCAGGTTGAATTCCATCCTCGGGTCACTGTCTGTGGAGTTTACACATTCTCCCCGTGTCTGCGTGAGTTTCCTCCCGGTGCTCCGGATTCCTCCCACAGTCCAAAAATGTGCGGGTTGCAAGGATTGGCCGTGCTAGATTGACCCTAGGGGGATTAGCAGGGTAAATATGTGGGGTTACGGGGATAGGGCCTGGGTGGGACTGTGGTCGGTGCAGACTCGATGGGCTGAATGGCCTCCTTCTGCATGGTAAGGATTTTATTGTATAGCAGCAGCTTTGCCCCCTGATTTAGGCAGAGTTTACTCTTGCTTGTGATGCTTCTTCTGATGGGGAAAAGGAAATGATTACAGTGGCTTGCGCTGTTTTTATTTGCAGGGCAAGAAAAGCATTGCCATTGTTATAAATCCTGTGCCGATTTCTTTTTGCATTGAGGCACAAAATTCCTGCCCATCGTAAATTGTTGCTACAAGAGCAGGGAGCTCAGTAACTTCAAAGCTGGAGACAAATCAACCCTGTCTCATCTCTCCAAGGAGTAGGAAGCAGGATGGGATAAAGCATTGGAAAGTAATAAAATTTAAAGGAAGGTTTGGTGTCTTGTTTTTATAACTTTGGCAGCCTGAAGGCTGAACTGCTTTAACAAAACTTACAGAGAGGCATCGCATAAAATATTTAACACGAGGAGTTCATTTATTACAATTAAAACAAAACCAATAGAACAGAAAGCAGTGAAGTGTCCCATCAACAACTGAATTAATTGCAGCTCCATTCACAATAATATATATTAAAAACTGTACATATTCCTCTGCTGGTTCAGTAAAGTAAAAGTAAAGTTTAAAGTCAAGTATTTATTTATTTATTGGTGTCACAAGTAGGCTTACATTAACACTGCAATGAAGTTACTGTGAAAATCCCCTAGTCGCCACACTCCGGCGCCTGCTCAGGTACACTGAGGGAGAATTTAGCACGGCCAATGCACCCTAACCAGCACGTCTTTCGGACTATGGGAGGAAACCAGAGCACCCAGAGGAAACCCACGCAGACACACGGAGAATGTGCACACTCCGCACAGACTGTGACCCAAGCCAGGGAATCGAACCCAGGTCCCTGTCGCTGTGAGGCAGCACTGCTAATCATTGTGCCACCGTGCCGTCTCCCCGTCTCGTATTTTGGCTCGTATTTTATTCCAGCTGTGTGTTCACTGGGAGGTTCTGAAGCTGGAGGAGAGGGTGAGCGGCACGGTGGCACCGTGGTTAGCACTGCTGTCTCACAGCACCAGGGACCCGAGTTCAATTCCCGGCTTGGGTCACTGTCTGTGTGGAGTTTGCACATTCTTCCCGCGTCTGCGTGGGTTTCCTCTGGGTGCTCCGGTTTCCTCCCACAGTCCAAAGATGTGCGGGTTAGGTGGATTGGCCATGCTGAATTGCCCCTTATTGTCAGGGGGACTAGCTAGGATAAATATATGGGGTTATGGGGATAGGGTCTGGGTGGGATTGTGATCGGTGCAGACTCCATAGGCTGAATGGTCTCCTTCTGCATTGTATGATTCAATGATTCTAAATGAGGGAGGGGATAGTGGGTGGCCAGGGCAGGGGAGTATGAAGGTCAAGAATTGGGGCTGCTTGCACCCGCCAACCCTGTGTTTTATCCAAAAAAAGAATTGCTTGTGGCTCTGCAACTGCTCTGGTTCAATGGTTAGTGATCATGGTTGGTTTGTAATCAGGGTCAGGAAAAGTCTAGTCGATGCCTGAAGCAGAATAATTTGGAAAGTATGGTGCTTTATATTCCTGAGCTGTAGTGTGGTAGAGTTACAGATCTGAGGTAGATAAAGGCCACCAACTGAAGAATTAGACATAGCTCACAAATTAAATATACGGGCGTATATATTTTTAAAAATAGTTTTGGCCTGTTCTTTGTGTGCTAATCAAAGAGATGAAGATGGTTGAGGAATGAAACAACGACCTGGGTGTTGGAATGGGCATCTCGCAATGTGACCTGTTAGGTTTCTGCTTTTCACTCACTCCTTTAGTTTGAAAACTATCTTTGCCCCATAACTTGCTGCAAGGGCAAACTGTAAATAGCACAGTGAATCACAGAATTACTACAGTGCAGAAGGAGGCCATTCAGCCCATTGAGTCTGCACTGACTCTCTGATAGAGTATCTTACCCAGGCCCTCTTCCTCGCCCTAACCCCATAGCCCCACACGTTTACCACGGTCAAATGGATTTGCCACAGAGGGCTGTGGAGGCCAGGTCATTGAGTGTCTTTAAGACAGAGATAGATAGGTTCTTGATCAATAAGGGGATCAAGGGTTATGGGGAGAAGGCAGGAGAATGGGGTTGAGAAACGTATCAGCCATGATTGAACGGTGGAGTGGACTCGATGGGCTGACTGGCCTAATTCTGCTCCGATGTCTGATGATCTTAACCATCTAATCTACACATCCTGGGACACGAAGGGGCAATTTAACATGGCCAATCCATCTAACAACTTTGGAGTGTGGGAGGAAACCGAAGCACCTGGAAGAAACTCATGGAGACACAGCAAGAACATGCAAACTCCACACAGTCACCCAAAGTTGGAACTTAACCAGGGTCCCCGGTGCTGTGAGGCAGCAGTTCTAACCACTCTGCCGCCATGAAGGCAACAGAGTATGGGGGACCTTTTGATTTGATTTGATTTAATTTGATTCATTATTGTCACATGCATTGGGATATAGTGGAAAGTATTGTTTCTTGCACGCTATACAGACAAAGCATACTGTTCATAGAGTACATAACGGTGAAAAAGGAGAGGGTGCAGAATGTAGTGTTACCACAGGGAATGAAAGGACTGATTGTCCATCTTCTTAACCAATGAGATTGAGGAATTGCAAAGCAAACCGTCAACGGTACATCTCACTCGTAAGACACCAATTTTCACAAAACATTACCGGTATAGAAAGGGAAATAGCCAGGGAAAGAAAGATCATAGAATCACAAAATTCTACAGTGCAGAAAGAGGCCATTCAGCCCATCAAGTCTGCACCGACCACAATCCCACCTGGCCCTATTCCCGTAACTTCATGCACTTACCCTACCTAGACCCCCTGACATTTAGGGGCAATTTAGGATGGCCAACCACCTAACCCAGACATCTTTGTGACAGATTAATAGAAAGGTATAAAAGAGAAAGAAAGGAAAAGTAAGGAAAAACATTTCAAAACTTACAGAGTTCTCTTAAGAATAATATACAAGAAGCAGGAATGAGACTTCATCTTGATCTCTTTCCGAGCGGGAGAGGTTGTGTCACAATGATCTCACAAGACTCACAGGGAGTTTGACAGACATTTATGTAAATTGTCCAGGAGCTTGAGGTGATCCGCACTCACAGACATTCCTTCCCTTATCCCAAGTTGCTGCACCATTCATAACAGTGCAAGCCGTAGCTCACAGCCATTGCGGTGGCCAATCTCTCAACCCTTTGAGCCTTACATTAGCATCTTCTACTTCCGGGTAGGGTGCGGCTGAAAGGGTGGAACTCCTTGAACTAGTCTCCACCAATACCACATCAGTAAAAGATTTATTTTGACACACCACCTTGTGCCCTTCTGAATGAGAATGAAAACGATTGTGTTCTTATCAATAAACCATGATAATGCTTCCGATCATGACACCAACTGAAACTTGAAATGGAGGCAAGAAAGTTACTCAATTATTTCTTGGAGGAATGTGGCCAGCTGCTTCTGGTTTAAACTTAATCTTGCACCATTCTGTTTATAACCTGGTGGGAAATGGCTTGCATAGAAGCATAGAAAATTGGAACAGGAGAAGGCCGTTCGGCCCTTTAACTCTGCTCTATCATTGATTATGATCATGGCTGATCATCCAATTCAATATCCTGATCCCACCTTACCCCCATATCGGTGGCACGGTGGTCAGCACTGCTGCCTCACAGCGCCAGGGACCTGGGTTCAATTCTGGCCTTGGGTCACGGTCTTGAACCCGGGTCCCTGACGCTGTGAGGCAGCAGTGCTAACCACTGTAACATTGTGCCGTCCTCTCCATCCATTTGATTCCAATACTTCCTCCATTTCAATCAAATGCACAGATTAGTGGCTGGGTGTTTGCACTGTTTAATTTTTCGAATGCCTTTCTATTTAATCAAGACTAATTCCTCAGAAGAGTTGGAAGCTCTGTAGGCTTTTTCAATGTGAGAGATGAGGGTGATACGCCAATTTTCACTAAACAATTGACACTTGACGTATCTGATTCAACTCGTATGCATTTTTAATTATCAGCATCTGCTCCTTCATTTCTTTCATCGTTTGCTTTTCTTCTTTCCTCTCACCAGCCCCACTCCCTCTCTGTAAATTAACTGAACACATTTTATATATGGAAGGTGCGATATAAGGTCAGAGGCTAGGAATATTGCAGTGAGTAACTCACCTCCTGACTCCCCAAAGCCTCTCCACCATCTACAAGGCACAAGTCAGGAGTGCGATGGAATACTCCCCACTTGTCTGGATGGGTACAGCTCCAACAACACTCAAGAAGCTCAACTCCATTCTGCACAAAGCAGCCCGTTTGATTGGCATCACATCCACAAACATCCGCTCCCTCCACCACCAACGCTCAGTAGCAGCAGTGTGTACTATCTACAAGATGCACTGCAGCAATTCACCAATGATCCTTAGACAGCACCTTCCAAACCCACAACCACTTCCATCGAGAAGGACAAGGGCAGCAGATAAATGGGAACGCTATCAACTGCAAGTTCCCCTCCAAGCCACTCACCATCCTGACTTGGAAATATATCGCCGTTCCTTCGCAGTCACTGGGTCAAAATCCCGGAATTCCCTCCCTAACGGGATTGTGGGTCAACCCACAGCACATGGACTGCAGCGATTCAAGAAGGCAGCTCACCACCGCCTTCTCAAGGGCAACTGGAGATGTCCCACGAATGAATTAAAAAAAACCAAAAGTAATAGATGAGGAGGAACCGAACAATTCACAGTGTGAAAGGTTAAGGGGTGATTTGGTGGAGATGTTCAAAATCATTGAAGGATTTTAGTAAGAGTAAATCATAGAATCATAGAATCCCTACAGTGCAGAAGGAGGCCATTCAGCCCATCCAGCCCGCACCGACAACAACCCCACCCAGCCCCTATCCCTGTAATCCCACTTATTTACCCTGCTAATCCCCCTAACCTACACATCTTGGGACACTAAGGGACAATTTAGCATGGGCAATCAACTTAACCCACACATCTTTGGACTGTGGGAGGAAACCGGAGCACCCGAAGGGAACCCACGCCAACACGGGGAGAATGTGCAAACTCCACAGAGACAGTCACCTGAGGCTGGAATCGAACCTGGATCCCTGGGGCTGCGAGGCAGCAGTGCTAACTGCTGTGCCACCGTGCCACCCCAAGGGCGGCAAAATAAAGAGCAGAAGTTCAGCAAGCAGAGGTCACAGATTTAAGGTCATTGACAAAGTAGCCAGAGGTGACAGCAAAATTACGCTGTGAGTTGTTACGAGCAGGAATAAATGCACTTAAAAGGATGGTGAAATCAGATTCAATGATACCTTTTAAAGGGGAATTGGATGCATTCTTGAAAAGGAAGAATTTGCAGGATTACGGGGAAAAGCACAAACGAATGGGGAGTGATTGGGCAGTTCTTCTGAGGAGCAGGCACATGCATGATGAGCCGAATGGCCTCTTTCTGTCCTGAATCATTTTACGCTTCTATGAGAAAGGCATAAACAAAGTTGTGAATCAAGTCTGCCTGATGCTATTTTAATGATTTTAACTGCCCAGTCCCCACCAGTTTCGTCAATAAGTTTCTATTTCAACTCTGGTGATAGACAAAACACAAGCCAAAAGAATGGAAACACAGAGAAAAAAATATGAGTTTGCAAAGCTTATACGTCTCTGAAGTTTATCTCAGCTGCTGAAATTGAAATAGATTAATAAGGGGTTTAGCGAGAGAGAACATTTCATTGAGGGACCAGGGTTTGTGTTCCCTCTCGACAGATAAACTGTGTTTTGAATATCAGTGACAGTGGGACACTGGAATTTAAAAACTCATCCACTCTTTTGGGATTATCGCTGAGATTTCTCCGCAGGAGCATATCTTACAGCAGAAACATTGCAGAGAGCCGGAATGTAACTCAAATGACAAATTGTTTCCCTTCGTCTAATATTCAGGCTCGGTAGAATATCGATGGAAAATATACTCCGGGAATGTTTGATCCCAACTAATCAACTTCACTGGCGTTCTGTCTCATTATTTTGAAAACTGTCGAGGGCAAGAACATGTGTTTTCTTATTTAGTATGTAATAAACCTCAAGTTATTGCAGGCCAGAAGTGAACCCTTTGTCTATTCTGGAGAAATTGGGTAATTCTCACATGTATTACAAGGCTATAATTCATTTTGAGCAGTCAGATGACACGTACAAATGCTTGTCATATTTTCAACCCCTCGATGGTTTATGGCACACTTAGAAACAGAAGAAAGAACAAGACTTAAGAATGAGTCCGCAGTCTATCTTGCTGATCCTAATGGCCCCAATCGCCCATTCCTTCAAATCTCTCCTCAATTCTCCCCTCAATATTACCACAAAATCTCTCCTCGCCAGGTAGCTCATTGTACACTTTCGTCTTTCACCATCTAAAGTAGTTAATATGTCTATGGCCTTTATGTAACTTGATTTCTGTGTCTGTGCACTGTTTGAGAGCAGATATCCACTCCATCTGACGAAGGAGCAGTGCTCCGAAAGCTTATGGTATTTGCTACCAAATAAACCTGTTGGACTTTAACCTGGTGTTGTGAGACTTCTTACTGTGCCCACCCCAGTCCAACGCCAGCATCTCCACTTTATGTTTGAGACAGTGTCCCCAGTATTAGAGGTGGTGGCAAATGATTAAGGCTCAGTGCATTTGGGTCTCTTAAGACAATGGTTCCCAACCTTTAATATCATAGAATGTATGGCATGGAAACAGGCCCTTCAGCCCAAACTGGTCCATGCCGACCAAAACGCCCATCTAAGCTAACCCTATTTGCCTGCATTTGGCCCATATCCCTCTAAACCTTTCCTTTCCATCTATCTGTCCAAATACCTTTTAAATGTTGTCGATGTCCCTGTCTCAACCACTTCCTCCAGCAGCTCGTTCCACAATCGTTCCACCCTCTGTGTTAAAAAAAAAGTCACAGCACACCTCAATACTATCAAAAAAATGGAGGCACACATCTTTCATTTGTGGGCGGCACGGTGGCACAGTGGTTCGTACTGTTGCCTCACTGAGTGTTCGATTCCCGATTTGGGTCTCTGTCTGTGCGGAGTCTGCACGTTCTCCCCGTGTCTGTGTGGGTTTCCTCCGTGAGCTCTGGTTTCCTCCCACAATCCGAAAGACGTGCTAGTTAGATGCATTGGCCGTGCTAAATTCTCCCTCAGTGTACCCGAACAGCGGCCGGAGTGTGGCGATTAGGGGATTTTCACAGTAACTTCATTGCAGTGTTAATGTAATCCTACTTGTGACACCAATAAATAAACTTTAAACTTATATACTGGGATCAGTAGCTTCGCAGTCCTTTTGCCTTTTACCACAGACCTTTAAAGTTTATATATTAATGTCACAAGTAGGCTTACATTAACACTGCTTTGAAGCTACTGTGAAAATCCTCCAGTTGCTCACACTCCAGCGCCTGTTTGGGTACACTGAGGGAGAATCTAGCATGGCCAATGCACCTAACCAGAACGTCTTTTGGACTGTGGGAGGAAACGAGAGCACCTGGAGGAAACCCACGCAGACACGGGAGAACGTGCAAACTCCACACAGACATTGACTCAAGCCGGGAATTGAACCTGGGTCCCTGGCACTGTGAGGCAGCAGTGCTAACCACTGATATATTTATGCTAAGCATTGGCATTTAGAATCCTATAGTGCAGAAGGAGGCCATTCAGCCCATCGAATCTGCACTGACCACAATCCCACCCAGGCCCTATCCCCTTAACCTCATGCATTTACCCTAGCTAGTCCCCCTGACACTCAGGGGCAATTTAGCACGGCCAATCCACCTAACTTGCACATCTCTGGGCTGTGGGAGGGAACCGGAGGAAACCCAGGCAGACACAGGGAGAATGTGCAGACTCCACACAGACAGTGACCCAAGCCAGGAATTGAACCCCGGTCCCTGGTGCTGTGAGGCAGCAGTGCTAACCACTGTGCCACCGTGCCGCCCATTGTTCTGTCTGTCACGCTCCTGGCCGTTAGTAGTTGGGTAAAACGTAGCAAACCTGAGCCACATGTCAAGTTGAAATTTGACTTCGGCCCATCTGTACTTGAAAGTGAGTGCTTGGCAGGTTAATAAAAAAAGGAGTTGTCCGGAGCACAACAGTGGCAAAGCAAGCACTGTCAGGGAACTTGGGGAATGCAAATCAAATGACAAAATTGGGAGGATAAACCAGTAGCCGAGGAAGAATGAATCAGGCAAGCACTTAATCTCACATTAACTTCACACACTGAGCGTCATTGCTATCGTCAGGTGATGTGCCGTAGACCAATGGAGAGAAAGGTCACAAGTTGAGATTCAATATAAATATAATGGTTCGATCGTGATTCCTCAAATATTGCATTTGATATGAGGGCGTAGGTCATCAAACTTTGAAGAAATGAGGGCTTCACAGCCAATGGGGAATAAAAGAGGACTTCAGATGTTCTTGATAAATGAAAGTTAAGGTGAGCATGCGTTAAAGGAATGACAAAGACGAACATAATTCAACTGAGCATCAAACATCCTTGACCAACTCAATAACAAAAATTGCTCCTGTGTCAGCCAACCTATGTCAATAAAAATATTTTCCAATTATGAGGGGATTTTTTTATATATATATATATGTAATATAAGCTGTGTGTTATGCCCTTCAAAGTGAAGAATGTCAGTGCTGGGAAATGAAATATTTTTTTCCTCCACTTTGTGCACAAGGTGGCTTCATCAAGCACTCCCAGGTATAACATTATCTCGATGTGTTATGAAACTCATTCAGGTCTGCTTTAACAATACGCATCAACCCAAATTTCACAAGATGCAATTCATTCCCTGCACCCAGCATTCAAGCGATATTTCTGACTGAAATTACCAATCATTGGCAAACTAAGGGTAGTTTTGAGCGAATCGTTTGGCCAAGATGTTCACAGAATCCCTGCAGCGGGGAGTGGAGGCTCCATCTCCTCTCTCAGGTTAACCGAGAAGGTCCCGGGGGACTACGTTGAAGAAGAGCAGGGGAGTTCTCCCGCTGTCTCGGTCTATATTTATCTCATAATCAACACCTAAAACAGATTACCTGGCAATTTATTTCCCAAGTTGCTTATGAAATCTTGCGGTGGGAAAATTAGCCGTCACAACAGTGACGACATTTCATTGGCTGTGAAGCATATTGGGACACCCTGAGGTAGATAAATTCAACTTTTTTCTTTCATCTGTCTTCTGGGGTTGAGGCTACTGAGTAAAGCTTCTTTGACTCTGCCTTAAAAAATGTATCCTTATCCAGACAACAACTCATTGGATGTTTCGATTACAGGCGGGAATTTTCACTTCCTTCCTGTCCCTCTTCCACAGTGTGTTTTGTGGCAGCAGTGACGGCTGCCATTGGCCAGTGGCAGTGCAGCTGTCAATGGGGTTTCTCATTGTTCACACCCTCCGAAAGACCCCTCCCCCCCCCCCCCCTTCCCCCCGCTCCCCCCTGTGCAAGGTTGTCATCTGTGGGACTGGATGATTCCACCGGTGGGAAGAGCCGGAAAATCCAACCCAACATTTCCAGTTCCAGAAATAACCATCCTGGTGGTTATCCTAGAAACAAAGGCCATTCAGCCCCTCGAGCCTATTCTGCAATTCAATGGAGTCATGAATGGTCTGCGTTCTATCTCCATCAATCTGCTCAAAGGAGGAGCAGGAGGAAGGGGAGAGGAGCTTTCAGCAAGAGGTCAGATTCATTCAAAGAAGCCTCACAACACCAGGTTAAAATCCACCAGGTTGATTTGGAATCGCGAGCTTTTGGAGCGCTGCTCCTTCATCAGATGAATGGAGGTTAGTTCACAAACATGTCATAAAAAGGCAAAGACACAGCTGCAAGACAATTACAGATTAGAATGTGAAGAATGGTTGGAATGCGAGTCTTTACAGGTAAACAAGTCTTTACATCAAGCCCACCCAGTCCAACGCCAGCATCTCCACCTCATTCAAGGTCTTCAGGAAGCAATGCTCCAAAGTCAACCTCAGCAAGTGTGGTGAACCATCGTTGGTTCCCACTGGATAGTACTGAGCCAGGGGCTGGCCAGTACTACAAGGATGTACATATGTTACTGTTGGGTTGTGCTATTGTTGCTGTTGGGGTTAGGGTGGGGTTGTTACACCTTTGTACTGTAGTGTTGTGGTACATCCCAGTCGGGCTCCGCCTCCTGGGAGAGGTATAAGAGTCCCTGCTCTGGCCGGGACCCCTTCAGTCTGGGATAGTGTATATAAGTTCTGGCAGCTTCATTACAGTAAATAAAAGCCTTTCATTTACCGAGCTTCAGGCCTCGTGTTTGAGTAGCGCATCAGCAAGGCTTTATGGCAATGCTCAGTCTGTGAGGCTGCGGTGAAGCCATCAATGTGAAGTCTGAGTCCTGATTGATGGAGATTATTGGCAATTGAGCAGCCTGTAAGGCTAGTGGTGCAGTTGGTGGAATACAGCATTTGAAGATGCATTTTCTGACCTGATCATCCATGAAAGGTCATTGAGCTTAACGTATTGGATCCAGGACCTTGTGGTTAGACTGCTGACTCTGGCTGCAATGGCTTCCTGCACCCATTTCCTTCATTGTGCCTGTCTACAGGGTCTCAAGATCTAAGGCCTCCAGTGGTGTGTTGGAGAATCTTGGACCACTTCTCTCCCCATTGACCCATAGTCACTCTTCTTGTGGGTCAGATGAACATCCCCGTTTCCTGAACCTATTCCAATCCAAATACACCTAAAGTAAAAGAAAAGTTAAAGTAAAGTTTATTTATTAGTCACAAGTAGGCTTACATTAGCATGGCAATGAAGTTACTGCGAAAATTCCCTAGTTGCCACACCCTGGCGCCTGTTCGGGTACACTGAGGGAGAATTTGGCATGGCAAATTCACCTACGCTGCATGTCTTTTGGACTGTGGGAGGAAACCGGAAGAAACCCACGCAGACATGGGGAGAACGTGCAGACTCCGCACAGAGAGTGACCCAAGCCGGGAATTGAACCCAGGTCCCTGGCACTGTGAGGCAGCAGGAGGAGCAGGGCTGGCTTTAAGTAAAGCGGGCACACTAACCTCTCACAGTTTTACATCTCCCGCCCAAGTGTGCAGCCAATCAGGAGTGTGCTCATTACTGGGCGCACACTGTGATCGTGTAAATGAGAGACAGCTGGATGTTTGCCTCCCGGCAGCATCAAAATCAAGGAGCAAGGGTTAATCACACATCATGATCCCTACACCCGCTTTCACGCCTTGTCGAATTTTGCGACCAAGGATTCCTCAGCAGGACAGTAGAGTCTTATTCAGTGGCCAGTTTCAAACAAAGCTCCAAAGTAGACATTCTCAAGGTTTGAACCCCTACAGTGCAGATGGAGGCCATTCAGCCCGTCGCGTCTCCACCGACTCTCCGAAGAACATCTTACCCAGGACCACACCCCACCCTGTCCCTTTAACCCACCTAACCTACACCTCTTTGGACATTAAGGGGCAATTTAACGCGGCCAATCCACCAAAACTGCACATCTTTAGACTGTGGGAGGAAACTGGAGCACATAGACATGGGGAGAATGTGCAAACTCCACACAGACAATCCAAAACTCCAGGCTAATTCTCTGTGGACGTGGGTTCAAATCTCACCAATATATAAATTCTGGACTTGAAAGCTAGCATCAGTGATGGTGACCACCAAAACCACTGTCGATTGTCGTAAAAACCTATCTGGTTCACTTAAGTCCTTTGTGGAAAGAAATCTGCCATCCTGACCTGGTCTGGTCTACATGTGATTCCAGGCCCACATTGTGTTTAGTCCTAACTCCCCCTGAACTGGTGTAACAAGCCACTCAGTTCAAGGGCGATTAGGGATGGGCAATAAATGCTGGCCTTGCGAGTGACAGCCACATCCCATGAAGGAATTAAAAAATAGCCTACTCCTTGTAATAATCTTACCGAGGCCAGTCTACTGTCACCAATCACCCTTTTACTTACTGTGATACTTGAATGCCATTCAACGGCTACAGAGAGCAGGTCATCCCCGCATCTATCAACTGCTGGCCTAAGTGGAACCAACGGGTTTTAAACCTCTGCTACTCCTTCCCTAGGCAGCACGGTAGCACAGTGGTTAGCAGTGCTGCCTCACAGTGCCAGGGGCCCGAGTTCGATTCCCAGCTTGGGTCACCGTCTGTGCGAAGTCTGCATGTTCTCCCCATGTCTGCATGGATTTCCTTCGGGTGCTCTGGTTTCCTCCCACAGTCCGAAAAATGTGCTTTTTAAAATTCATTTGTGGGACATGGGCATCGCTGACTGGTCAGCATTTATTGCCTTATCTCTAGTTGCCCTCGCTCAGAGGGCAGTTGAGAGTCAACCACGTTGCCGTGGCTCTGGAGTCACATGTAGGCCAGACCAGCTAACGATGACAGATTTCCTTCCCTAAAGGACATCAGTGAACCAGATGGGCTTTTTCAACATTCAACAATATCTTCATAGTCATTGGTAGATTCTTAATTCCAAGTTAGGCACATTGGCCATGCTGAATTCTCCCTCAGTGTACCCAAACAGGCGCCGGAGTGTGGCGACTAGGGGATTTTCATAGTAACTTCATGCAGTGTAAATATAAGCCTACTTATGACACTAATAAATAAACTTAAACTATTGGCCGAGCTCCAATCGCTTAGTAGGGAAAGTCATATTCAATGGGGTCCACGGGAGATCTAGTGATGATCCCCCATGGCCATCATAACACTCCTGCTTCTATTCCTCAATATATTTGTACTTTTAACGCATTACCTGTCAATACTGAATGTGGCACCATAAGGATTAGCCTTGAAATAACATTTAGTGATGCTGGAAGGTGGGATCTATTAGCATTGATACTCAGGCCTGAATGATCTAACTCTAATTTCCTACTGGAACCTGCTCTGAAGGTTACTTCCGCAGCAAGAATCGGTAACCTCGCTGCACAACTCTGAAATGCACGAACATTCGGACTGCATTACGGAGTGGCTGGAGGCATTTTGTCACTGCGCTCTTTATCACAATGTTATTAAGAGAGAGAGAGCTCAAGAGACGCTCGAGCTCATCTGGTAGGATTTGACAAAAAGATATTTACAGAATCGGCACCCTGGTGGGTGGGGAATGGCTGTGGTTCACTTTAGTTGAATATAAACTGTGGGTTTCCGAAGATCGATGACAATCGCATTTCAGTATGACTGGAGGCAACTGAGGTCTAGAGTTTTGGGTGTAAAGGGGCATAAATCGAAATTTATTGGCAGTGTTAGCGAGGGCAGTGAAAGGGCCTTGTGTGCAGTTCTGGTCCCCACATTACAGGAAGGATGTGGAGGCTTTGGAGAGGGTGCAGAGGAGGTTTACCAGGATGTTGCCTGGTATGGAGGGGAGATCCTATGAGGAGAGGCTGAGGGATTTGGGATTGTTTTCGCTGGAAAGGCGGCGGCTAAGAGGGGATCTTATTGAAACATATAAGATGATTAGAGGTTTAGATAGGGTGGATAGTGATAGCCTTTTTCCTCTGATGGAGAAATCCAGCACGAGGGGGCATGGCTTTAAATTGAGGGGGGGTAGTTATAGAACCGATGTCAGGGGTAGGTTCTTTACCCAGAGGGTGGTGAGGGATTGGAATGCCCTGCCAGCATCAGTAGTAAATGCGCCTAGTTTGGGGGCGTTTAAGAGATCCGTAGATAGGTTCATGGACGAAAAGAAATTGGTTTAGGTTGGAGGGTCACAGTTTTTTTTTAACTGGTCGGTGCAACATCGTGGGCCGAAGGGCCTGTTCTGCGCTGTAATGTTCTATGTTCTATGTTCTATGTTCTATGTTCTACATTGAAACTTGGCTAAGTGACAATGCCCTGGTACAGGACAAGTAAACATCCAATACAATTCCTTGACAGTTCTCTGTACAGCAATGTTTCTTCACCATTTGCACTTGCTTTGAGGAACTGCTGCTTGTGACGAATGCAAAAGACATCCGTGTTCGATGGAATCTTAGAAGAATCTTAGAAACTTAGAAACCCTACAGCACAGAAAGAGGCCATTCGGCCCATCGAGTCTGCACCGACCACAATCCCACCCAGGCCCTACCCCCATATCCCTACATATTTACCCACTAATCCCTCCAACCTACGCATCCCAGGACACTAAGGGCAATTTTAACATGGCCAATCAACCTAACCCGCACATCTTTGGACTGTGGGAGGAAACCGGAGCACCCGGAGGAAACCCACGCAGACACGAGGAGAACGTGCAAACTCCACACAGACAGTGACCCAAGCCGGGAATCGAACCCAGGTACCTGGAGCTGTGAAGCAGCAGTGCTAACCACTGTGCTACCGATTCAACCGAGCAGTTTTACCACAGCGCAGAATTCACACACCGAGGGCTGCGCAAGAGTAGGGAAAAAATAGGGGCTGCCACTCTCCCATACAAAATTAGCGCAGCGGGCCGGGAGATTGTCACGTCAGTCGATTCGCGGGGCTCGCCCGAGTGTTTGCGCCTCGCTTGCATCTCCCAGCACCGGATTTCCAGTGGCACCTGCTCTGTGCTGGAAATCAGTGGGGAAGCACAAAGACCATTTGCACAGTCACTTTAATATAATTTAAATAGCATTAGCGGGTTCGGGACTGAAGTCTCCAGACCCGCTGGCATCTCTCCCCCAACCCACGCCAGACTGTTTCACTCCAGCGGGGATTACAGCAGGTCCCCACTTTCGGGGAGCCAGTGGCCCGACCCCACTGGAGTGAAGGGGGGGCAATTGGGGCCCCACAGGGGGTCAGGCAGTGGGGTGGGTTCCCCTTGGGCATGGGCACCCTTGCAGTGGGGTCAGGGCCTAGGGGGCGATGGGTGGGGGGTGGCTGTCCCGCTGCCATTCTGCACAGGGGTAGGTGGGGGAAGCAAGGAGGCCAACGATCGGGGCGGGCTGGGGGAGCCGGGTGGTCAGTCTGCTGAGGGGGGGTTTGGCACTATGGGGGGTGGGTCAGGACTGCAGGGGGGGATTACAGTTCAGGGGGGTGATCGGGGGAGGGGGTGCAGGGGATCGTGGAAGGCCAGGAGTGGGGGGGGGGGTCAGAACTGGACCCAAGAATGGTTGGGGGGCCAGCGATCGGGCTGTGGCGAGGTGGAGAGCCGGCATTGCAGGGGCCGAGGAGTTGGCCAGTGATCAGGAGGCTGGCAGTGCGGGGTCACTGCGCATACGCCGAACTTGGCACTGACAGATTGGTGCGTGCGCAGTGCCCACTGAGTGCGCTGATTTCAGCCTCTCCAGTGGGAATAGCATCCCCCCCCCCGCCCGCCCAATGGGGGAGATTCTTTTTTAAACTCCCACTGAAAAAAACAGCATGAATTACTCCAATTTTCACGCAAATTCGACACTTCAAATTTTGGGGGGAAAATTCCACCCAGGTTATTTGGACAAACCTATTTTATCCAAAGGATAATTAAACTATGGAACAAACTAGCAGGAAGTCATTGTAATGACCAGAATTGCTGGATTCAGAGATGATTGGATGTGTTTTTCAGAAAGAACAAGGATTATTTTGAAGTTAAAGTTTTTTTAAATCAGTGTCACAAGTACATCTGGATGATGATGTGGTAAATTGGATCAGCAAGTTTGCTGATGATACAAAGATTGGAGGTGTAGTGGACAGTGAGGAAGGTTTTCAAAGCTTGCAGAGGGATTTGGACCAACTAGAAAAATGGGCTCAAAAATGGCAAATGGAATTTAACGCAGACAAGTGTGAGATATTGCACTTTGGAAGGACAACCAAAGTAGAACGTACAGGGTAAATGGTAGGACTCTGAAGAGTGCAGTTGAACAGAGGGATCTGGGAATACAGGTACAGAATTCCCTAAAAATGACATCACAGGTGGATAGGGTCGTAAAGAGTGCCTTTGGTATATTGGCCTTTATAAATCGGAGTATCGAGTATAAAAGTTGGAGTGTTATGGTAAGGTTATATAAGGCATTAGTGAGGCCGAATTTGGAGTATTGTGTACAGTTTTGGTCACCTAGTTACAGGAAGGATGTAAATAAGGTTGAAAGAGTGCAGAGAAGGTTCACAAGGATGTTGCCGGGACTTGAGAAGCTGAGTTACAGAGAGAGATTGAATAGGTTGGGACTTTATTCCCTGGAGCGTAGAAGATTGAGGGGAGATTTGATAGAGGTGTATAAGATTTTGATGGGTATAGATCAAGTGAATGCAAGCAGGCTTTTTCCGCTGAGGCTAGGGAAGAAAAAAACCAGAGGGCATGGGTTAAGGGTGAAAGGAGAAAAGTTTAAAGGGAATATTAGGGGGGGCTTCTTCACGCAGAGAGTGGTGGGAGTGTGGAATGAGCTGCCGGATAAAGTGGTAAATGCGGGGTCACTTTTAACATTTAAGAAAAACTTGGACGGGTTCATGGATGAGAGGGGTGTGGAGGGATATGGTCCAAGTGCAGGTCAGTGGGACTCGGCAAAAAATGGTTCGGCACAGACAAGAAGGGCCAAAAGGCCTGTTTCTGAGCTGTAATTTTCTATGGTTCTATGGTTCTAGACTCCCATTAATACTGCAATGAAGTTACCATGAAAATCCCCTAGTCACCTGTTCGGGTACACTGAGGGAGAATTTGGCACGGCCAATGCACCTAACCAGCACGTCTTTCCGACTGTGGGAGGAAACTGAAGCACTCAGAGGAAAGCCACGCAGACACGGGGAGATCGTACAGACTCCATACAGACAGTGACCCAAGCCGGGAATCGAACTGGGTCCCTAGCGCTGTGAAGCAGCAGCACTAACCATAAGACGATAGGACATAGGAGCAGAATTAGGCCATTCGGCCCATCGAGTCTGCTCCGCCATTCAATCATGGCTGATTTTTTTTCTCAACCCCATTCTCCTGCCTTTTCCCCATAATCCCTGATCCCCTTATTAATCAAGAACCTATCTATCTCTGTGTTAAAGACACTCAATGACCTGGCCTCCACAGCCTTCTGCGGCAAAGAGTTCCACAGATTCACCACTCTCTGGCTGAAGAAATTCCTCCTCATCTCTGTTTTAAAGGATCGTCCTTTTAGCCTGAGGTTGTGCCCTCTTGTTCTAGTTTTTCCTACTAGTGGAAACATCCTCTCCACATCCACTCTATCCAGGCCTCGCAGTATCCTTAAGTTTCAATAAGATCCCCCCTCATCCTTCTAAACTCTAATGAGTACAGACCCAGAATCCACAACCGTTCCTCATCCGACAAGCTCTTCATTCCAGGGATCACTGTGACAGATTGAGGGGAGAAGGTGAAAAAGATCTGGAACTTAGCTTTCAATTGACATGTTTATTAGTTCTATTGTGCTTTTCCTGTTCACTAAAATTGGGTTAGTTTTGTGCCCTAATGAGTGGAAAGATGTTTCTCGCTCCTCACTTTTAGTTTGTGGTCTTCTTTCGGCATAGAAGTAGGGATTGGGGTTGACTATGGCTCATTTGTCTGATCTTCTCTCAGCAAGTGCCATTAGCTCTGCAATTACCCCCACTCTTTCTCTGGAATGTCCTGACTGTCCTGTTGGATGTGCTTCAGTGTTTCTTGACAACTTTAGATCGAGTGAGATTGTACACACGGACACACCGGGACTTCTCGGGGGTAAAGTTGAGCTTTAGGCATGATGCGAGCTCTTTTGGTTGGGTTTTTGTAGGCAATGTTAGATTATCTACAAACAGGCAGGGCTTCTTGATGCTGGGTTTTGCTCTTTGAGCATAGGTAAAAGTGAGGAAATGAGCCATACTGCTGCAAAAGGTCCCAATCACCATTACCTCAGCCAGGACAACAGTAGAGAGCACTACAAATAGCTTGAATATCTTGGACTAACAAAGATAAAAAAATATTAACATTCTGTTGTGGCCTATATGAATGTACATGAATGTATATGGCACAACCTCAGAGTGAAGAGACACTCCTTTAAAACTGAGGTGAGGAGGAATTTCTTCAGCCAGAGGGTGGTGAATCTGTGGAACTCATTGCCACAGAGGGCTGTGGAGGCCGGGTCATTGAGTGCCTTTAAGACAGAGATAGATAGGTTCTTGATCAATAAAGGGACCAAGGGTTATGGGAGAAGGCAGGAGAATGGGGATGAGAATCATATCAACCATGGTCCAAGTGCAGGTCAGTGGGACTAGGCAAAAAATGGTTTGGCACAGACAAGAAGGGCCAAAAGGCCTGTTTCTGAGCTGTAATTTTCTATGGTTCTATGGTTCTATGATTGAATGGCGGAGCAGACTCAATGGGCCGAATGGCTAAATCTGCTCATTTATCTTATGGTCTTATGGAATAGTGCAGGGACAGGGGCCTAGGTAAGATACTCTGTCAGAAAGTCAGTGCAGACTCGATGGGCTGAATGGCCTCCTGCAGCACTGTAGGATTTCTATGATTCAATGATTCTATGAAGTGTATTGTGCTCAGATACAATGCCTTTTCCAGTGGAATAGCCCATCAACTCATTGGCTTAGGAGTATCCATGAAAGGTTGGCTGATTATGAAAAGCACTCTCTTCAGCTTGAAGGAAAGGGAACTGGGAATGGGTCATAGGGTATGAGGCAGTCAAGCGGTCGGTTGGTAACATGACACAGGATGGGAAGACCCAAGGTTTACAATGGCAGAGGAACAGAAACATCGGGCTGAATCTTACCTCCCAAAAAAGAGTGAGATAGAGTTTTAGAACATAGAAAAGCTACAGCACAAACAGGCCCTTCGGCCCACAAGTTGCGCCAAACATGTCCCTACCTACTAGGCTTACCTATAACCCTCTATCTTACTAACTTCCATGAACTTATCCAAAAGTCTCTTAAAAGACACTATCGAATCCGCCTCCACCACCACTACCGGCAGCCGATTCCACGCACCCACCACCCTCTGAGTGAAAAACTTACCCCTAACATCTCCTCTGTACCCACTCCCCAGCACCCTAAACCTGTGACCTCTTGTGGCAACCATTTCAGCCCTGGGTAAAAGCCTCTGAGAATCCACCCTGTCAATACCCCTCAACATCTTATACACCTCTATCAGGTCACCTCTCATCCTTCGCCTCTCCAAGGAGTAAAGACCTAGCTCTCTCAACCTATCCTCACAAGGCATGCCACCTGATCCAGGCAACATCCTTGTAAATCTCCTCTGCACCCTTTCTATGGCTTCCACATCCTTTCTGTAATGAGGCGACCAGAACTGGGCACAGTACTCCAGGTGGGGTCTGACCAGGGTCCTATACAGCTGCAGCATTATCTCCCGATTTCTCAACTCAGTTCCTCTATTGATGAAGGCCAGTATTCCATACGTCTTCTTAACCACGGCCTCCACCTGCGACGCTGCTTTGAGCGTCCTATGAACCTGGACCCCAAGATCCTTCTGATCTTCCACACTGCCAAGCGTCTTACCCTTAATATTATATTCTGTCATCCTATTCGACCTGCCAAAATGAACCACCACACACTTATCTGGGTTGAACTCCATCTGCCACTTCTTCGCCCAGTCTTGCATCTTATCTATGTCTCGTTGCAACTGCTGACATCCCTCTACACTATCCACAACCCCACCAACATTTGTGTCATCAGCAAACTTGCCAACCCATCCTTCCACTTCCTCATCCAGGTCACTTATAAAAATCACAAACAGCAAGGGTCCCAGAACAGATCCCTGGGGCACTCCACTGGTGACCAACCTCCATGCTGAAGAAGACCCATCTACAACCACTCTTTGCCTTCTGTGGGCAAGCCAGTTCTGAATTCACAAAGCAATGTCCCCTTGTATCCCATGCCCCTTCACTTTCTCAATGAGTCTTGCATGGGGCACCTTATCAAACGCCTTGCTGAAATCCATATAAACTACATCTACCGCTCTTCCCTCGTCTATGTGTCTAGTTACATCTTCAAAAAATTCAATTAGGCTCGTAAGGCATGATCTGCCTTGGACAAAGCCGTGCTGGTTATTTCTGGTCATACTATTCCTCTCCAGATGTTCATAAATCCTGCCTCTCAGGATCTTCTCCATCAACTTACCAACCACTGAGGTTAGACTCACTGGCCTATAATTTCCTGGGCTATCTCTTCTCCCTTTCTTCAATAACGGAACCACATCCGCAATCCTCCAATCCTCCAGAACCTCTCCCGTCTCCATTGATGACGCAAAGATCATCACCAGAGGCTCAGCAATCTCTTCCCTCGCTTCCCACAGTAACCTGGGGTACATCCCATCTGGTCCTGGCGATTTATCTAACTTGATGCTTTTCAAAAGCTCCAACACATCCTCTTTCCTAATGTCCACATGCTCAATCTTCTCAGTCCACTGCAAGTCTGCACTACAACTACCAAGATCCTTTTCCACTGTGAATACTGAAGCAAAGTATTCATTGAGTACCTCTGCCATTTCTACCGGTTCTATACAGACTTTGCCACCATCACATTTGATAGGTCCTACTCCTTCACATCTTATCCTCTTGCTCTTTGCATACTTGTAGAATGCCTTGGGGTTTTCCTTCATCCTGTCCGCCAAGGCCTTCTCATGACCCCTTCTTGCTCTTCTAATTTCCCTCTTAAGTTCCTTTGTACTAGCCATATACTCTTCTAGATTTCTAACATTACCTTGCTCCCTGAAACTTTTGTAGGCTTTTTGTCATGGGTTAAAATGCAGAGGTCAGAGGAACAGGAAATAAACCTGCCCACTTCCTGTATTAACAGAAGCAGGCTGAAGGACAGGTGACCAATTCGCTGGCGGGAAATGGGTTGATTATTTAAATGTTTAATGATATTGTTGTGCCTTCATTTTAACAGTTATTCTATTTTTAACCACAGATGGCAGCTGAAATAAAGTGAGAAGGGCTGAAACCATCAAGTATGACTCTGAAGCACTGCTTGTGGGCCAAGACAAGCAAGAATGTTTCTTCCAGATCCAACAAGCTACCCACAAATCACCCTCTGATTTATTTCCACTCCCCCCCTCCCCCCCGACCTCTATAACATAACCCCACTCCATGACACCCTCAATCACTATTAGGGCCCTGCAATAATCCAGATGGCACCCCCGCCAGTCAGGACTAATGCCTTTTCTCTATCACTCAACCAATACAGCTCGGTGCTTTCAGCTTTGTGAAGCAGGCTTTCAACCTAAAAGGCCCTCCAGGTTGTCCACTCGGCTGCCTATGGGCAGGAGCCTCCACAGAAAAAGATTTAAAGAAACCCCGGAGTTAAGTCCTGCTGGACATTTAGGAAACCCACCCTTCAGCTTTTCGCAACCTCACAACAGAACCTCTCCCCTTCCTCCCCCCCCCCCCCCCCGCCCCCCCACCTCTGCCACTCCCACACTCTGCTCGTTGACTCTCCAGGATTGGCCTGGAGTCTACAGGAATTGAAGGTCAAATGACAGGACACTGCTGAATACAACTCCGGAGGGGGGGGGGGAAGAAAAATCAAAGGGACGTTAACAAAGATTGTTTTCTTTCTGTCATTCTCTTTGAACATTTCTCTTTACCTGGGTGGTATGGTGGAATAGTGGTTAGCACTGCTGCCTCACAATGCCAGGGACCCGGGTTCGATTCCCAGCTTGGGTCACTGTCTGTGTGGAGTCTGCACATTCTCCCCGTGTCTGCGTGGGTTTCCTCCAGTTTCCTCCCGCAGTCTGAATGACGTGCAGGTTAGGTGCACTGGCCGTGCTAAATCAACCCTAGTGTCAGTCTATTTTTGTCACTAATAAATAAATTTATTTAGTTTGTAAGCATGGCTTATTAGTATTGACCATGCTAAATTCTCCCTCAGTGTACCCAAACAGATGCCGGAGTGTGGCGACTCGGGGATTTTTACAGTAACTTCATTGCAGTGTTAATGTAAGCCTACTTGTGACATTAATAAATAAATTTTAAACTAAAAATATTATTCACGGAGGGAGGGGAGTCTGTCAGCTATTTGGCTGACAGTCAAACATCATCCAATTGGCTAATGGATCTTTTTGTTTTCCGACTGGTGTGGGAAAGCAGTGCATCACAAGGACGGATGTGCCTGAGTTGGCCAAATAATGGCTGGAGTGTGGCGGCAATTTATGTGGCTGAAGCCGCCCCGGTGATATATTTGATCACAGGTGGCAACCCTACCCCACGGAGAACCTCAGGCTAAAATGTAAGACATTATTGTGCCACAGATTGGGCCTCTGAAGTTAAGAAGAATGGGAAACAATCTCTCCGGAATGAGTAAGATTCTGCAAGGGTTTGACGGGGTAGATGCTGTGGGCTTTCTTCCCCTGGCCAAGGAAGGCACAGTCTCAGGATAAGGGGCTGATCAGTTGGGACTGAGATGAGGAGAAATCTCTTCACTCAAAGGGTTTGTGAATCTTTGGAATTGTCTATCCCAGAGGGTTATAGATGTTCCATTGTTGAATATATTCAGAGTCATAGAGTCTTTACAGTGCAGAAGGAGGTCATTTGGCCCATCGAGTCTGCGCCAACTCAGCACCTAACCACCGTCCACCCGATCCCCATAACCCCCGAATCTACACAACTAAGGAGAAATCTAGCATGGCCAATCCACCTAACATGCATATCTTTGGAGTGTGGGAGGAAACTGGAACAACTGAAGGAAACCCTTGCAGACACGGGACGAACATGCAAACTCCACACAGGCAGTGACCAGAGGCCGGAATCGAACCAGGATCCCTAGCACTGTGATACAGCAGTGCTAACCATGTGCCACCCTGCCAGCCTGGGATAGACAGATTTTTGGTCTTTTGGGGAATCAGGGGATACAGGGAATGGGCAGGAAAGTGGAGTCAAGACAGAAGATCAGTCATGAATATCGGAGCAGGCTTGACGGATCACATGGTCTATTCCTACTCCTTTCTTATGTTCTAATGAGATCACATTTTTATTCGACCCTGCCTGAGCTGGGTCTTTTTTGATGATAATAAGCAATGAATCTGGACTTTGCAGCCTGTGTTGAGAGGAAGATTGAGGCATTTTGATGATGATCTGTGAGGGAACAGAAGGTGGAAATTTTTCCACTGGAAGTTCTGAAGGACAAAGGGACCTTGGTGTGTTTGTCCATCGATCTCTGAAGGCACAAAGGCAGGTTAATAGGATGGTGAAAAAGGCATAGGGCACACTTGCCTTTATCAATCAGGGTATAGGTTACAAAAGCAAAGAGGTCATGATGGAGTTGTATAGAACTTTGGTGAGGCCACAGCTGGAGTACTGTGTGTAGTTCTGGTCGCCACATTATAGGAAGGACGTGATCGCAGTGGAGGGGGTGCAGGGGAGATTAGTAGGATGTTGCCTGGGATGGAACATTTAAGTTATGAAGAGAGGTTGGATAAGCTTAGGTTGTTTTCTCTGGAGCAGAGAAGGCTGAGGGGAGACCTGATTGAGGTGTTCAAAATTACGAGGGGCATGGACAGGGTGGATAGGGAGCAGCTGTTCCCCTTAGTTGAAGGGTCAGCTGCAAGGGACACAAGTTAGAAGTGAGGGGTGGGAAGTTATGGGGGGATTTGAGGAAAATTTTTTTTACCCAGAGGCTGGTGATGGTCTGAAATGTGCTGCCTGGGAGAGTTGAGGAGGTGGGATGCTTCACATCATTTAAAAAGTACCTGGATGAGTACCTGGCACGCCATAACATTCAAGGCTATGGGCCAAGTGTTGGCAAGTGGGATTAGGTGGGCAGGTCAGGGTCTTTCATGTGCAGGTGCAGACTCGATGGGCTGAAGGGCCTCTTCTGCACTGTAACATTCTGTGATTCCACCTCGGAATGGCACACCATGCAGCAAGAAGTCAAAGACAAACTTAGAAACCTACAGCACAGAAAGAGGCCATTTGGCCCATCGATTCTGCACCGACCACAATCCCACCCAGGCTCTACCCCCATATCCCTACATATTTACCCACTAATCCCTCTAACCTACGCATCCCGGGACACTAAGGGCAATTTTAGCATGGCCAATCAACCTAACCCGCACATCTTTGGACTGTGGGAGGAAACCGGAGGAAACCCACGCAGACATGGGGAGAATGTGCAAACTCCACACAGACAGTGACCCAAGCCGGGAATCGAACCCAGGTCCCTGGAGCTGTGAAGCAGCAGTGCTAACCACTGTGCTACCGCGCCGCCCCACAAGTCACAGGGGAAATCTGATATTTCCATCAAATAGTCTTAACCAAGGTGTCACAAATCGATAAAGGGCTTGACCGTTCTTTAGCTTCGCCTTCTAGTTTGGGACCACTTGGCTCGTGATGAAGACTGGGAAGACTAAACAAAACAGCGTCAGTGCCTCCGACATATATGTTAACGTCAGGGGAAAAGAGAGAGGCTGGATTATAAAGAGACCGTCGCAGTCAAGATCGATTCTGTGTCACAAGACAGTTTGTTTCCATCAACTGTGGCATATCAAATACTTTGCCAGTGAGTGTGGCAAGCACTAATAAATTAGGCTGAGATGATTGAGAAGCCTCATATAAAATATTATAAGGACGGTGGGTGACTCATCTGTTATGCTGGTGTCATCTCTCATCTTTTCTCAATTATTACCTCCTGATGCACAGTACACTGCCATATGGTGCATGTGCAACTGAGGGGAATTAGAGTCTAGACAGGGAACTGCTGCGTTTCCTATGATAGATTTCCGAGTTAAGGATAATTGTGTAAGATGGGGACAGTTTAATCTATCATACTCGATGGCTGCGGTATGCATGTCAGAAGTCAGTTCTGCAGGATAGTTTGATGACTTTGAGAGCAGCATTGTGCTTGCATGGGAGGGCAACAAAAACCCTGCCAGTGCCTTGCGGGGGATGTTTAGGAAGGCACTTTCGGAGTAAGAGTAAAGAATAACCGTAAGAATAATAAGAAGAAGTAAGACGAATAATTTGGTGGAATGCGCTGCAAAGTATTCGAGTCAGTTGGAATAGTTTTGAACAAGCTTGGGTGGATGTCAGAGACCCCGTGGCACCACATTGAAGACCAGATATCCCCGATGTTCTGGACAATATTTATCCCTCAATCAATGTCACACAAAAATAATAACCAAATGATCTGACCATTATCGCATTGGTGTTGTGGGAATTTGTTGAGTGCTATTGGCTATGGGTTTTTTCTTACATTATAAGACAGACGACACCACAAAAAGTACCTCATTGGCTAGAAAGCACTTTGAGACATCCAGTGGTTGCGAGAAGTGTTGCAAAGATGTGTCCTCCCTTTTTTTCTCTCAACTTCTTTCATATTTTCTTTTCTTCCAATTCTTTGCCCTTCCCCACCTTGGAATGTTGGTTATCACCCTTGTGTCGTAATTGGGCTAAGCAGAACGGACAGCTCAGCTTCCATTGCCAGCAATTGCGGAATTCAAACTTCAGACGCCTGGGTTGGGATTTAAATGCTGATCTACTTCTGTCGCCATACCTCCTGACATTACCACCTTTACAAGGCGGCAGGTCAACAATTTGTAAACTCTGACCGGTGGCACAGTGGTTGGCACTGCTGCCTCACAGCGCCAGGGACCCGGGTTCGATTCTGGCCTCAGGTCACTGTCTGTGCGCAGTCTGCGCGTTCTCCCCATGTCTGCGTGGGTTTCCTCCGGGTGCTCCGGTTTCCTTCCGCACTCCAAAGATGTGCGGGTTAGGCGGATTGGCCATGATAAATTGTCCCATAGGGTCAGGGGGATTAATGGGGCAATATCTGGGGTTACGAGAATAGGACTTGGGTGGGATTGTTGTCGGTGCAGGCTTAATGGGCCGAATGGTCTCCTTCTGCACTGTAGGGACTCTCATGATTCTACCTAACAATCGACACAAACTAGAGACTATGGGGGAGGAATTAAAATGGAGTGGTGGCCATATATCTGTTGCCACCCCAATTCAGGCAGCAAGGACACCTGCTGGAAAACAGTGGGATCCTTCTTTGAGTTGGCCGATTGGACTGCGCTGTGATGTCATTGGAGAATGACTGCTATATTTATCCATGGCAACTCCGCCTTGCCAAAGTTGCATGCAGGGGCCTGAAGAGATCCAGCATGGTTAGTTTTTAGGAACATATTTTGATCTTGCTTTGTGGGCCAGAGGAGCAGGGACGCTCTCGTACGTCCCAAGGGGACACCAAGTGGCTCTCCTGGCCAGTCTGGCGGCACGGTGACATGTGGTTAGCATTGCTGCCTCACAGCGCCAAGGACCCGGGTTCAATTCCAGCCTTGGGTCACTGTCTGTGTGGAGTTTGCACGTTCTCCTCGTGTCTGCGTGGGTTTCCTCCGGGTGCTCCGGTTTCCTCCCACAGTCCAAAAATGTGCAGGTTAGGTGGATTTGCCATGCTAAATTACCCCTTAGTGTCAGGGGGGACTAGCAGGCTAAAGATGTAGGGTTACAGGGATAGGGCCTGGGTGGAATTGTTATCAGTGCAGGCTCGATGAGCCGAATGGCCTCCTGCAATCTGCACTGTAGGGATTTTATGAGTTTGATGATTTCCCCTGCCGAGCCACTTGGGTGCATTTCTGGGTCCAGATAAAAAATGCAGCCCCATTTTCACAGCTGATTCCTGCCAGTCCGTGTCTGCTAGTGTGAGCCACATTCCTGTCTGGGACTCAAAGCCCAGCATGTGAAAACTCACCCAAGTTACAGCGTAAGAAAGGGGTCATGAGAGAAGCTATTCCAGCCTTCTCAAGCTTGCACACCAGACAGTCCGAGCTCCCTCTGTCATCCCCACCCTGTTTAAGGAATGAGCTTCACCTCAGTCATCACCAGATGCACTGGTCTCCGCTTTCTGGCCTGCCCCCGCTGAATTTTCAGCAATTCCGAGGCAGGCAGATGGTGGAAAGTTACACATGGAAACAATTTGTTCTTTCCTCGCCACTGAATTATTCTCTGAGAGGGGCTGCAGATTCAGTCCATATGCGAGATGGACTGATTAAACCTTCAATTTAAGATGCTCATTAGAAACGCATGGAAAGTAGATCAGTTGGTTCAAACCTGTCCGACGCAGAACCTTTTATTAAATCAATTCATCCTCAGGATATGAATGCCACTGGCAAGACACCTGGCATGTCATAGAATCATAGAATCCCTACAGTGCAAAAGGAGGTCATTAGGCCCATCAAGTCTGCACTGACAACAATCCCACCTAGCCTCAATCCCCCTAACCCTACATATTTACCCCACTAATCCCTCTAATTTATGCATCCCGGGATACTCAGGGGCAACTTAGCATCGCCAATGCACCTAAGATGCACATTTTTGGACTGTCGGAGGAAACTGGAGCACCCGGGGGAAACTCACACAGACACGGGAAGAATGTGCAAAATTCACCAGACAGTGACCCAAGCTGGAAGTCGAACCCAGGTCTCTGGAGCTATGAGATGGCAGTGCTAACCACTGTGCCACTGTGCCGCACTCAAGGCTATGGGCCAAGTGCTTGTAGATGGGATGAGGTGGGAGTTCAGGTGTTTTTCGCGTGTCGGTGCAGACTCGATGGGCCGAAGGGCCTCTTCTGTATTGTGCGATTCTATGATTCTAAGACCAGTGTTTGTTGCCCATCCCGAATTGTCCCTTGAGAAGGTGGTGGTGAGCCACCTCTGGAGATGCTGCAGTCCATGTGGGTGTGGGTACACCCATGGTGCTGTGAGGTGGAGGAGAGTTCCAGAATTTTGAACCAGTGACAGTGAAGGGACGCCGATATATTTCCAAATCAGGATGGTATGTGGTTTGGAGGAGGACTTGCAAGTGGCAGCGTTCCCAGGTACCTGCTGCCCTTGCAGGTCATGGGTTTCAAAGGAGTTGTTGAAGGAACCTTGACGAGTTTGAATGGTACTCACAAGCTGGTACTGTGCATCGATGGTGGAGGAAGTGAATGTTTAAGATGGCAAGTGGGGTGCCGTTCAAGCGGGCTGCTTTGTCCTGGATGGTGTCAAGTCTCCTGAGTGTTGTTGGAGCTGCACCCATCCAGGCAAGTGGGGAGTATTCCATCACACTCCTGACTTCTGCCTTGTAGATGCTGGACAGACTTTGGAGGAGTCTGGAGGTTCATTACCTGCAGCAGAGTTCGCAGCCTCTGGCCTGTTGAACTTACAGAGCACAAGGACCCCAGGTAGGAGACGTGGTTTTTGCTGGGTCAGCTGATTTGGACCAGGGCAGCAGTGGGCAAGGGCACAGATGGCCATGGTACCCCGAATGAAGAATAAATAAGATGAATAAGAATAAATAAGATGAATCTCACTTACATCTATGTGTGTGTGTGTGTGTGTATGTGCGTGTAGGGCGGCACAGCGGTTAGCATTGCTGTTTCACAGCACGAGAGACCCGGGTTCAATTCTGGCCTTGGGTCACTGTCTGTGTAGAGTTTACACATCCTCCCCGTGTCTGCGTGGGTTTCCTTTGGGTGCTCCGGGTTCCTCCCACAATCCAAAGATGTGCGGGTTAGGTTGATTGGCCATGCTAAATTGACCCTAATGTCAGGGGGATTAGCAGGGAGAATATTTGGGGTTACGAAAATAGTGCCTGGGTGGAATTGTGGTCAGTGCAGACTCGATAGAAATCATAGAAACCCTACAGTGCAGAAGGAGGCCATTCGGCCCATCGAGTCTGCACCGACCACAATCCCACCCAGGCCCTACCCCCACATATTTTTACCCACTAATCCCTCTAACCTACGCATCCCAGGACTCTAAGGGGCAATTTTTTTTTTAACCTGGCCAATCAACCTAACCCGCACATCTTTGGATTGTGGGAGGAAACCGGAGCACCCGGAGGAAACCCACGCAGACACAAGGAGAATGTGCAAACTCCACACAGACAGTGACCCGAGCCGGGAATTGAACCCGGGACCCTGGAGCTGTTAGCCACTGCTAACCACTGTGCTACCGATGGGCTGAATGGCCTCCTTCTGCACTGTAGGCATTCTATGTTTCTATGGCTGTGTGTGAGTGTGTGTGTGAATGTGTGTGTGTGTGTGTCTGTGATATGTGTAGTATGTGTGTGTGTGTGTGCGCGTGCATGTGTGTGTGTGTGTGTATGTATGGATGGTGAGGGAGAGCGTGTGGGAGAGGAAGTGGTAATGAAAGGAAGGAGGAAAGATTGCAGGGAAGGAAGATATTTCTTTTGGGAGTGAGAGGTGGGATTTAGATCCTACCCAGCCATGTTTACTATATGTGTCACAGGGACCAAACAGGATCAATCAAGGAACCAGCAGGTGAGAACACAACAAAATTCTCACTGGATCCCATTTAAATCAGTGAACCAGGGAATAATGCAGCATTAAGTGAAGCCATTCAGTCCATCTTGTCTGCTCTTTGAAAGAACTGATTTGATTTGATTGACTATTGTCACATGTATTAACATACAGTGAAAAGTATTGTTTCTTGCGTGCTATACAGACAAAGCATACCGTTCATAGAGAAGGAGACAGTGCAGAATGTAGTGTTACAGTCATAGCTAGGGTGTAGAGAAAGGTCAACTTAATGCGAGGTAGGTCCATTCAAAAATCTGATGGCAGCAGGGAAGAAGCTGTTCTTGAGTCGGTTGGTACGTGACCTCGGACTTTTGTATCTTTTTCCCAACAGAAGAAGGTGGAAGAGAGTATGTCCAGGATGCAATGGGGTCCTGAATTATGCTGGCTGCTTTTCCAAGGCAGCGGGAAGTGTAAACGGAGTCAATGGGTGGGGGACTGGTTTGAGTGATGGACTGGGCTTCGTTCACAACCCTTTGCAGTCTTAGGCAGAATAGGAGCCATACCAAGCTGTGATACAACCAGAAAGAATACTTTCTTTGGTGTACCTGTAACATTTGGTGAGAGTTGTAGCTGACATGCCAAATTTCCTTAGTCTTCTGAGAAAGTAGAGGCATTGGTGGGCTTTCTTAACTATAGTGTCGGCATGGGGGGACCAGGACAGGTTGTTGGTGACCTGGACACTTAAAAACGTGAAGGTCTCAACCATTTCTACTTCATCCCCATTGATGTAGACAGGGGATGTTCTCCACTATGCTTCCTGAAGTCAGTGATTATCTCCTTCATTTTGTTGACATTGAGGGAGAGATTGTTGTCGTTCCACCAGTTCACCAGATTCTCTATCTCATTCCTGTACTCCAGCATGCTCAGCACCTTCTTCTATACACACGATATCTGTACATATGTAGACGATGTTTTGGAATAGGAACAGGCCATTCAGTTCCTCAAGGCTGTTTTTTCATGGGATGTGGGGCATTGCTGGCTGAGCGAGCATTTGTTGCCCATCGCTAATTGCCCTTGAACTGAATGGCTTGCTAGACCATTTCAGGCCTAGGGTGGCACGGTGGCACAGTGGTCAGCACTGCTGCCTCACAGAGCCAGGGTCCCGATTTATAT
Source organism: Mustelus asterias (assembly GCF_964213995.1). Taxonomy (NCBI): domain Eukaryota; kingdom Metazoa; phylum Chordata; class Chondrichthyes; order Carcharhiniformes; family Triakidae; genus Mustelus; species Mustelus asterias. The sequence continues at coordinate 90,665,519 of NC_135813.1, read as the reverse complement.
TCTGGCCTTGGGTTACTGTCTGTGCGGAATTTGCAAGTTCTCTCCGTGTCTGTGTCACTTTCCTCCGGGTGCTCCGGTTTCCTCCCACAGTCCAAAGATGTGCAGGTTAGGTAGATTGGCCATGCTAAACTGTCCCTTAATGTCTCAAGATGTCTTTTTTTGGGGGATTAGCGGGGTTAATGGGGTGGGGTGTGGGTCTAGGTAAGATGCTCTGTCAGAGAGGCGGTGCAAACTTGGTGAGCCAAATGGCCTCCTGCTGCACTGTATGGATTCTATCATTCTACTTCAGATGGCATTTAAGAGTCAACTGTGGTTGCTGTGGTTCTGGAGTCACATGTAAGCCAGATCAGGTAAGGATGGCAGATTTCCTCTCCTAAACCAGGTGACTTTTTACAACAGTTAATGATATAGATTGGTTTTCCAGTCCTTATTTCATAGTCGGTGGCATCGTGGACAGTGAAGAAACCTATCTCCAATTGCAACGGGATGTTGATCAATTGGGCCAGTGGGCTGATGAATGGCAGATGGAGTTTAATTTAGACATTTTGGTAGATTGAACCAGGGCAGGACTTACTCAGTTAATGGTAGGGCGTTGGGGAGAGTTACAGAACAAAGAGATCGAGGGATACATGTTCATAACTCCTTGAAAGTGGAGTCACAGGTGGACAGAGTGGTGAAGAAGGCATTCGGCATGCTTGGTTTCATCGGTCAGAACATTGAATACAGGAGTCGGGACATCTTGTTGAAGTTGCACCAGACATTAGTAAGGCCACACTTGGAATATTGTGTGCAATTCTGGTCACCCTATTATAGAAAGGATATTATTAAAGTAGAAAGAGTGCAGAAAAGATTAACTAGGATGCTACCAGGACTTGATGGTTTGAGTTATAAGGAGAGACTGGATAGACTGGGACTTTTTTCTCTGGAGTGTAGGAGGCTGAAGGGTGATCTTATAGAGGTCTATAAAATAATGAGGGGCACAGATCAGTTAGATAGTCAATATCTTTTCCCAAAGGTAGGGGAGTCTAAAACTAGAGGGCATAGATTTAAGGTGACAGGGGAGAGATACAAAAGGGTCCAGAGGGCAATTTCTTCACACAGAGGGTGGTTAGTGTCTGGAACAAGCTGCCAGAGGTAGTAGTAGAGGCGGGTACAATTTTGTCTTTTAAAAAGCATTTAGATAGTTACATGGGTAAGACGGGTATAGAGGGATATGGGCCAAAAGCGGGCAATTGGGATTAGCTTAGGGGTTTAAAAAAAAAGGGCGGCGTGGACAAGTTGGGCTGAAGGGCCTGTTTCCCTGCTGTAAACCTCTATGAATCTATGACTCTATGACACTCATAGG